>NW_028327171.1:96214692-96536359 GCF_987537825.1 Furipterus horrens
GGTGGGACTGTTGGGAGAAGGGGGTTGCTGGGCAGAGGGGAGCAAAGGGAAAAGAAATTGGGACTACTGTAACAGCGTAATCAATAAGTACAAAAAAAAAGAGATTTGAGTGTATCTGTACTTTTGATAAACAAGACTTAACTGGGAGAAAAATATTGACAATGTGCTTTGCCTGCTGTGGCTCAGTGGATTAAGCGTCGGTCTGCGAACCAAGTGTCGCTGGTTCGATTCCCAGTCAGGGCACATGACCAGGTTGCACACTAGGCCCCAAGTTGGGGGCACAGGAGAGGCAGCCACACAGTGATGTTTCTCTCCCTTTCTCCTTTCCCCCTCTCTAAAAAAATAAATAGAATTAAATATATATATATTGACAATGTGATATCTAATACTAAATATCATTTAAAGATATTTAAAATAGAACTTTGCAGTAAAATCAGTTTGTAAGATTCATTTACATTAAGAAAGGAGAGTAGTTTGCTGGCTATATGAGCAAGCAGGATATCTGCAGTATATACAAAGATGATACCCATGCTTGTATCTCTGTATTATACTGTATCAAACACAACCTTAACTCTACCAAGTCATTATCTTCATTAGGGATATTTCCTTGCAATATAAGAATTGGGTTACAATTTGGAAAAGGAGAAAAATAAAGGGGTATTAATGATAAAGAGCATTCTTGAATACTGAGGAAGTAAAAAACGAACAAAAAACCTGTAAGGTCCCCTTAGAAGCAGGGTTGGCCACTCAACTATATGCAGAAAGAACAGGGACAAAAGGCAATGTAGAAGTACAAGGAAAACATAGTAAGAGTATTCAAAGGGCCTGGGTTTAAGTTGTGTTGTCTTTTTTATTGAATTATAATAGTTCTTCATATGAAAGACTTTTTGGAAAGAAGTCTCTTACTGCATATGTAATTTGCAAACGTTTCTCCCATTCTGTGGGTGGTTGTTTCAGTTTCTTGAAGGTGTTCTTTAAAGCACCAGTTTTAAATATTGATAAAGTCCAATGTCTTTTTTTTGTTGTTGCATATCATTTTGGTGTTCTATCTAAGAAATCACTTCCTAATCCAAGGTCAAAGATTTACTCCTACATTTTCTTCTAAGAGTTTTATAGTTTTAGTTCTTATATTTAGTTTGATGAAACATTCTTATTTTTTAATAATGAGACAGAAGTTCAACTTCATCCTTTTGTATGAGTATATTCAGCTATCATAGAGCCATCAATGTGAGTGGGGGCTGGGAATAACCCATATTTCTGCTTTCTTAACTAAATCAGTCAGCTCTCTGGGTTTTGTCAGCACAAGTCCATAATCTCTCACCTGCACACTTGCCAAAAGGTGGCAGTGTCCTGGCCATTAACTTGACACAGCCAGCTCATCAAAACTGGGAGAGTAGAGGGTCCTGGTCCCATCAGCACTGGGTCAATATATGGTCAGCACACCTTTGGTTTTTAAGATTGAGAAGATTGTTTTCTTTAGTAATCAAGACCTTATGTCCACCTGGCTGCTTGCCTCGTGTATGGCTGAAGCTGCTCACCCTGGCCCCACTTCTCACCTCAGGTCCGACACTGCAGTTTTCAGGCCCTGGGTATTACTCCTTGGCTCTCAATGTGTGTCTGAGAGTTTACAAACACTTAAGCCTGTCTGAACTCCTATGCCAAGACTTATAAATTGATTTGACAGAACAAAGGGATCCCTTTACATTCTAATTTTCTACCAGGCAATCACAAGAGGAGAAATATTCCTCAATTCTTAATAAGAAATAATTTTGGTGGTACCAACTTAATAAAACAATCAAGAAACAAGATAAATAATAGCACTTCGCATATTTCCTGGCACACTGTTAAGTGCTTCATAAATATTATTAGCAGACAGGAGTATGGGGAAAGGGTAAGAGAGGAGGAACAAAAAGAAAGAGAAAGAAGGGAAGGGAAGTCTAACATGCATATTTTTGAGGCCTTGTTTCCCACACTATCATACATTTAAATACCTTCTTCATAAATATGAACCAAAAATATTTTTAATTTTTTTAATTTTTTAATTTTGGTTTTTCAATTACAGTTGTCCCCTTTTCCCCCAATTTCTCTCCCCCACCCAACCCACCCCTTCTCCCGCAATCATATCCCTCCCCGTTGTCCATGTCCATGAGTCTTTTATACAGGCTCTTTAATTAAACCCTTCCCTTACTTATCCCCCTTCTCTCCCTCTCCTCTCCCCCCTCCCCCCTATTGACTGCTATTCTGCTCTTTGTTCTATTTAGTTCCTTTGTTTGTGTTGTTCTTTAGTTTCCTGTATTAGGTGATATCATATGGTATTTTTCTTTCTTTGCCTGGCTTATTTCACTAAGCATAATTCTCTCTAGTTCCATCCATGTTGTTGCAAATGGCAGGAGTTCCTTCTTTCTTTCTGCTACATAGTATTCCATTGTGTAAATGTACCACAGTTTTTTGATCCACTCATCTACAGATGGGCACTTAGGTTGTTTCCAGCACTTAGCTATTGTAAACAGTGCTGCAATGAACATAGGAGTGCATAAGTTCTTTTGAATTGGTGTTTCAAGATTCTTCGGGTATAATCCTAGTAGTGGAGTCGCTGGTTCAAAAGGCAGTTCCATTTTTAATCTTTTGAGGTAATTCCATACTGTTCTCCACAGTGGCTGCACCAGTCTGCATTCCCACCAACAGTGCAGTAGGGTTCCCGTTTCTCCACATCCTCGCCAGCACTTGTTGCTTATTAATTTGTTGATGATGGCCATTCTGACTGGTGTAAAATGGTATCTCATTGTGGTTTTTATTTGCATCTCCCTGATGGCTAATGATGTTGAGCATTTTTTCATGTGTCTATGGACCTTCTGTATGTCCTCTTCGGAGAAGTGTTTGTTCAGGTCCCTTGCCCATTTTTTAATTGGGTTGTTTGTTTTCTTGATGTTGAGTCGTATCAGCTCTTTATATATTTTGGAAATCAGTCCCCTGTCTGTGATGTCATTGGCAAATATGTTTTCCCATATGGTTGGTTTCCTTTTCATCTTGCTGATGTTTTCTTTTGCTGAGCAGAAACTCTTCAGTTTGATGTAATCCCATTTATTTATTTTTTCCTTTATTTCTCTTGCTTTAGGAGATGTATCCGTGAAGAGATTGTTACGTGAGATATCTGATATTTTCTTGCCTATGTTTTCCTCTAGGACTTTTATGGTGTCACGGCTTACATTTAAGTCTTTGATCCATCTTGAGTTTATTCTCGTGTGTGGTGTAAGTTGGTGGTCTAGTTTCATTTTTTTGCAGGTCCCTATCCAGTTCTCCCAGCACCATTTGTTAAAGAGGCTCTTCTCACTCCATTTTATGTTCCTTCCTCCTTTATCAAAGATTAGTTGACCATAGAGGCCTGGGTTTATTTCTGGACTCTCTATTCTGTTCCACTGATCTATATGTCTGTTCTTATGCCAGTACCATACTGTTTTGATTACAGTGGCTTTGTAGTATTGTTTGATATCTGGTGTTGTGATTCCTCCTGCTGTGTTCTTCTGTCTCAAGATTGCTTTTGCTATTCGGGGTCTGTTTTGGTTCCATATGAATTTATGGAGTATTTGTTCTAGGTCTGTGAAATATATCATTGGTATTTTAATAGGGATTGTATTGAATTTGTAAATTGCTTTGGGTAGTATGGCCATTTTGATGATGTTGATTCTTCCCATCCAAGAACATGGTATTTGCTTCCATTTATTTGTTTCTTCCTTAATTTCTTTCTTCAATGTTATGTAATTTTCAGAGTACAGGTCTTTTATCTCTTTGGTTAAGTTTACTCCTAGGTACTTTATTTTTCTTGTTGCTATAGTAAATGGTATTTTCTTTTTTGTCTCTGTCTCTGCTATTTTATTGTTGGTGTACAGAAATGCCTTAGATTTCTGTATATTTATTTTGTACCCTGCGATTTTGCCAAATTCACTTATTATATTGAGTAGTCTTTTAGTGGAGTTTATAGGATTTTCTAGGTATACTATCATGTCATCTGCATATAATGAAAGTTTCACTTCCTCTTTCCCAATTTGGATGCCTTTTATTTCTTTTTCTTGTCTGATTGCTGTGGCTAGGACTTCCAACACTATGTTGAAAAGGAGTGGAGAGAGTGGACAACCTTGTCTAGTTCCTGAGTTCAGGGGGAATGCTTTCAGTTTTTGTCCATTGAGTATGATGTTGGCCTCAGGCTTCTCATATATAGCCTTAATTATGTTAAGATATGCTCCCTTTATTCCCATTTTGCTGAGTGTTTTCATCATAAATGGGTGTTGTACTTTATCAAATGCTTTTTCTGCATCTATTGATATGATCATGTGATTTTTGTCCTTCATTCTGTTTAGGTGATGTATTATATTTATTGATTTGCGAATATTAAACCATCCTTGCATCCCTGGAATGAAGCCCACTTGATCATGATGTATGATCTTTTTGATGTATTGCTGGATCCTGTTTGCCAATATTTTATTGAGGATTTTAGCATCGATGTTCATCAGTGATATTGGCCTGTAGTTTTCTTTCTTTGTTGTGTCTTGACCTGGTTTAGGGATTAGGATAATACTGGCTTCATAGAAAGAGTTTGGGATTTTCCCCTCTTCTTGGATTTTTTGGAACAGTTTGAGGAGGATAGGAGTTAGTTCTTCCCTGAATGTTTTGTAGAATTCGCCTGTGAAGCCATCCGGTCCAGGGCTTTTGTGTGCCGGGAGATTTTGGATTACTGTTTCAATTTCCTTTTTTGTTATTGGTTTGTTGAGACTTTCCACTTCTTCTTGATTTAGTTTTGGAAGGTTGTATGTTTCTAGAAATTTGTCCATTTCTTCTAGATTGTCAAATTTCTTGTCATACAGTTGTCTGAAGTAATTTCTAACTATCATTTGTATTTCTGAGGTATCAGTCGTGATTTCTCCTCTTTCATTTCTGATTTTGTTTATTTGTGTCTTCTCTCTTTTTTTCTTGATTAGACTGGCTAGGGGCTTGTCGATTTTGTTGATTTTTTCGAAGAACCAGCTCCTAGTTTTGTTGATCTTTTGGATTGTTTGTTTAGTCTCTATGTCATTTAGTTCTGCTCTAATCTTGATGATTTCATTCCTTCTTCTTGCCCTAGGCTTTGTTTGTTGTTGTTGTTCTAGTTCTTGTAGCATTGTGGTTAGGTTTTTTATTTGAGATTCTTCTAGCCTTTTCAGATATGCCTGTATTGCTATAAACTTCCCTCTCAGGACTGCTTTTGCTGTGTCCCACAGGTTTTGGGCTGTTGTGTGCTCATTATCATTAGTTTCTAGAAATTTCTTGATTTCTTCTTTGATGTCATTGTTAACCCATTCATTATTTAATAGCATGTTACTCAATCTCCATGAGTTTGGGTGTCTTTGATTTTTTTCTCTGAGGTTGATTTCTAGTTTCAGGGCATTGTGATCTGAAAAGATGCTTGATATGATTTTAATTTTCTTGAATTTGTTGAGGCTTGTTTTGTGACCTATCATGTGGTCTATCTTTGAAAATGTCCCATGTGCACTTGAAAAGAATGTATATTTTGCTTCTTTGGGGTGAAAAGTTCTATATATATCAGTTAGATCCATGTGGTTTAGTGTGTTGTTCAATGCCTGTATATCCTTGGTGTTTCTTTGCTTTGATAATCTGTCTATTGTTGATAATGGAGTGTTGAAGTCCCCTACTATGAGTGTGTTGTTGTTGATATCCTTTTTGTGGTCTTCTAGTATTTGCTTTATGTATTTGGGTGCTCCTATGTTGGGTGCATATATGTTTATCAAAGTCATATCTTCTTGATGGATTGTTCCTTTAAGTATTATGAAGTGTCCTTCTTTGTCTCTTTTTATTGTCCTTGCTTTGAAATCCATTTTGTCTGATATGAGAACTGCTACCCCGGCTTTTTTTTCCGGTCCGTTTGCTTGGAATATTTTTTTATATCCCTTTACTTTCAGTCTGTGTAAATCTTTTGTTTTGAGGTGTGTTTCTTGTAGACAGCAAATATGTGGGTCCTGTTTTCTTATCCATTCCGTTACCCTATGTCTTTTAATTGGAGCATTTAATCCATTTACATTTAAGGTTATTATTGACGTGTATTTATTCATTTCCCTTTGTACCTCTGTTCCTCTCCTCTCTTGTTTTTTTCTTCTTTTTTTCTTAGAAAAGTCCCTTTAGCATCTCTTGCAATGCTGGTTTGGTGGAGATGTATTCTTTCAGTCTTCCTTTGTCTGAGAAACTCCTTATTTCACCTTCTATTTTGAATGAGAGCCTTGCTGGGTAGAGTATTCTTGGTTGTAGGCCTTTGTTTTTCATTGCTTGAAATATTTTTGACCATTCCCTTCTGGCTTGTAATGTTTCTGTTGAGAAATCAGTTGATAGCCTTATCGGAGCTCCCTTGTATGTTATTTGCTGCTTTTAGGATTCTCTCTTTGTCTTGGAATGTTGCCATTTTAACTATGATGTGCCTTGGAGTGGGTTTTTGGGGGTTCCTCTTGATTGGAACTCTCAGTGCTTCTTGGACTTGCATAGCTTTTCCTCTCATCAGGTTCGGAAAATTTTCTGTCACTATTTCTCCTATCAGATTTTCAATTCCATGTTCCTTTTCTTCTCCCTCTCGTATTCCGATGATCCTTAAATTATTTTTCCTAATGCTATCCTGTAATTCCCTTACATCTTGTTCATATTTTTTCAATCATTTTTCATTTTGCTGTATTGTCTGGGAGTTTTTCTCTACATTATCTTCTAACTCACTAATCCGATCCTCTGCTTCGTTAAGTCTGCTTTTGACTGATTCTACTGTGTTTTTCAGTTCAGAGATTGTATTCTTAAGTTCTTCCTGGTTCCTGTTAACAATTTCTATGTCTTTTTTTATGCTGGTGTAGTTCTCTGCCAGTTCCCTGTAATTTTCTTGGAGCTGCTGGTTAACTTCCTTGAAGGTTGTCATAGTTGATTTTAAGGATGTCGAGTATATTGAGCTTCTTTACCACCATTGTTTTGAATTCCATGTCTGACATTTGGGCTATGTCTATTTCGTCTATCTCTCTTTCTGAGGATTCCTCTTTTCTTTTCATTGAGGGGTTATTTTTGCGTCTTACCATGTTGGATTCTTTTTGTTTTTATTTATTTATTTATTTATTTATTTTGGGGGGGTAGTCTGCTTTGACTTCCCTCCTTTGTGGTGTAATATTCTTTATCGAAGGTCTGGGAGTTTCAGTGGTGCAGTCTCTTTGATATCCTGAGCCTGACGGTCTTGAGTTACCCTTTATGTCGTTTGTTTATGCTGTTCGGTTATATTTCAGATGTTCTTTGATAGGATCTTCCTTCTGGCTACTTGGTTGAGAGTCACTCTATCTGCTTTGTCTTGAGTTCTTTTGTGGATATGCTGTTAAAGACATAAACACACAGCCCAGGCAGGAGACCCACACCCTCAGAAAGTATCCCCCACTCTATCCTGCTATCGTTAGCCAACTAGCCCATATTAATATAAATTTAAAGAGATTTGAGCTTTTATACTATAAGAAGAATAGATAAGAGTTGTTTTGGGGGAGGAAAAATATAATTTTTGATAGAGGGGTTGATAGATTAATAATAGTTGAGACTGTGCAAGCCAGTTAGTAATATTTACATTGTATGTTAATAAAAATAGAAGAAAAGGATAGAAAAATACATAGTATAGTAAGAAAGTGGGATTGAATTGTATTTGGGTTTATATAGTAATTATATTATATTATTTAGAGTGATAGGGGGGCTAAGCTAGACACACAAACGAATAAACCACGATTAAAGAGAAAGGATGAGAAGGAGAGGTTATATGCAACACGTTAGAGATAAAGTTTGTTATTATTGGAAGAGGTGAAGGAAAAACACCCCCCCAAAAAATCCCCAAGAAAATAGAAGAAAAGAAGAAAGAGAAGAAAATAAAAAATTTACCACAACCCCCCCCTAAAAAAAACCCCAAAAGGGAAGAAAGGAACAAAGAAAGATAGAAAAGAAAGAATAAAGAAGAAAGAAAGAAAAAAGAGAGAAAAAAAATTAAAAAAAAATATATATATATATACCCCCCCAAAACCCCCCCAAAAAACCCCAGGAAAAGAATAAAGAAAGAAGGAAAGAAAAGAAATAATTAAGAAGAAAGAAAGAACAAGGGAGAAAAAATTTGGGAGAAAAAATTTGGAAAAAAAAAAAAAAATCGATGTTTTTACTCCGTTTTAGCCTTGGTGTGTTGCCTTCTTTTTCTGGGTCCGCAGCTGGTCTAGTGTGGCAGGTCAGAGGTTCTTGTTTTTTGCAGGACTGGTGTGCGTCCCCGGTTGCCGCTATGGTGCGCACCTCCGGTTGCCGGCACGGCGCGCTCCCTTGCTGCTTGCTGGAGCCAGTTGAGGTGCCCTTGCGCGCAAGCCCCTGCGCTCTCGGGCGGCCCGAGAGTTTGCCCCGCGGTTGGAGCCCACTGCTGCCGGGCCGCGGCGGTTCCCAGTTCGCGCCGAGGCGTCCCTGCCCGCGCGGGCGGCCCGAGCTCTTTCCCCGGGATTGGCTCCTGCTTTCGCTGGGCCGCGGCGGTTCCCCGTTCGCGCCGAGGTGTCCCTGCCCGCGCGGGCGGCCCGAGCGCTTTCCCCGGGATTGGCTCCTGCCTTCTCTGGGCCGCGGCGGTTCCCCGTTCGCGCCGAGGTGTCCCTGCCCGCGCGGGTGGCCCGAGCGCTTTCCCCGGGATTGGCTCCTGCCTTCGCTGGGCCGCGGCGGTTCCCCGTTCGCGCCGAGGTGTCCCTGCCCGCGCGGGCGGCCCGAGCGCTTTCCCCGGGATTGGCTCCTGCCTTCGCTGGGCCGCGGCGGTTCCGCGTTCGTACCGAGGTGTCCCTGCCCGCGCGGGCGGCCCGAGAGCTTTCCCTGGGATTGGCGCCCACTGACCCCTGGCTGAGGTGCTTTTGCGCTCGCGTGCCGCCCCGTGCCCTCAGTCCCGCTGAGCCGAGCTCCGGGAGTTGGTCTCTCACCTCTTAGGGCAGGGCCAGGGACACTTGTGCTCAGTGGAATCGAGCGTCCGTGGGTCGCCGCCTCCCGCTGTTCCCGTGCTGCAGCTGCCCACCTTCCCTCACCCGTCTGGGCGGGCACAAACAGAGCCTGCGCTAGCGGTCTGCTTTCCGGCCTGGGGCCCTGCGCCCACGGGAGCTGTCTAGGGGTGTCTATGCGCGGTTCTCTGCCTGTTCAGTGGGCCCTCCCTGTGCCCGTTGGGGCACTGATCTTATGTCCGTTGGGGAGTGTCCGAGGGACGCCTGGACTCACGGCCCCGCACACCTGGGCCAGTGAATGAGAGCACTTCCCTATGTGCGCCCCCGCGAACCAATGGTAGGGTTCAGGAGTGGATGAGCAGGCCTCTGCACCTGGGCTCCTCCAGAACGGCCTACCACCCCCAAACTTTCCTCCCGTCTCCACCGTCCACTAGAGAAAAATATAAAGGAGAATTATGTTCTCACTTGCCCGGCAGCACACTGTCTCCTGTCCTTCAGCGCCAATGCCACTTGGTCGAGTCCCGTCTCTGCCAGCGGGCAGAGATCCGCTCTCCGCCTGACTCCTCTCTGGGGTAGCCTGTGGTCGCCAAAAATCCTTTGTGTCCAAAAATATTTTTATCATTCTGTATGAGATACTTTTTCACTTAAGAGTTGTTATTTAAGAAAAATACTGTATCATCTTTTGATAAGAAGCCAGGAAAATGATCTCTTTACACTCATTTTTATTAAACAAATAAGGCTGGTAGTGGAACTTTATTTTTTTATTTAATGCATAAACATATAAGTCCCTTTATTAGAGAAAGTGTACATATTGGTGAATATGGTCAATGGTCACATCTATGGGTTAATTCTTTACAAATCAGAACCAATAATTAGGATAGACTGTATGCTCTCTTCATTACATTGTGAAGTGTCTTGTGTAGTCATATTCTATTGTTGGAATGACAGCTTGTACAAATTTCAAGAAAATTAGAAGATACCTAAAGGTCTTTGGCTAAGGAAAATAGATTGGTAAATAGTTCTATGGTTTAAGGTAGTATTGTTAATAATCTACTTTATTAAGCAATTTCTCAAAAAATACTTATGATAAAATCTTAAATCAAGTATATTTTAAAATTTCACTAATGCAAATTTGTGTCTGTTCCATATGAAGCTCTCTCTGATTTTTCATTCCCATTTAATTTTAGAATGTAAAAATTCTTGACAAGTAAGAGTTCACACAAACCCAATTATTTTGATATAAAAATAAAGACAAGGCTGTCCACATTTAAATGACTGGATAATGGCATTTTTACTGCCTGTAAATTTGCTTGAGTATGTAAGAAAATGAGACAAGGTAAATAATATAAAAGCACTGAAGCAAAAGAGAAAAATAAGAATGAGGTGGTAACCCTAAGAACTGATTCTAGGTTAGTGTGTATGTACTTGCCATAGAATCTGCTAAATGAGACTATCTTTAATAAAATCCTGAAATTTGTGCTATGCTCCATTATTACTTGGAAACATTAAGATCTTAGTTTTTACTGGGGGAACTGAAGACTCAATTTTAAATTCTATATGGAGTCTTCCAAGTTGCTACCTAACCTCTAACATAAGAGATGAATGCTCATATTATACACAATAAGATTTCAGGAATAAATTTGGTTTGGACCAAAAGTTCTTGGTTTGTTTCAGTATCAAATCAGTCCAATGTACCTTTGAGGGATGCACCTGATTTGCAATGTTTAGGTTATCTGTAGTTCCATGACAGGAAGGAACCCTTAGTCTCCGTCTAACACTGAGGGGCATGAACCACAACATCTAATTATCAATCTAGCACCAAACTAATTCAAGCTATGTTCATCTAAATCATTGACTTTGGCTAATTTTGATGAATCCATGCTATGCGTACATGCATTTCAGGATTCAGCAGTTTAATTTATTCATTTTGATAACCTCAAGGATAGCAAATTTTTGATAGATGTTAAATTGGAAATATACTTAGTGAAAGGATACTCATATGGTATCCTCTAAATTAGATTACTCATCTTTCATCAATAAATTAAGCCCACTGAGTTTCTTTTTCATCAAGAGCAATGGTTTTATATTCATATACTCTTGGCCTTCGTCTCTTCTACAAACAAAAGTATTTGGCAAACTTGTTTCAGTCTCTGTAATAAGGCAGAGCTAACCAGTACACACAAGGACCCTGCTAATCAACTGAACAAGGCAGAATAATCACAATGTAACCATTCTAAATCATTAAAGACTCCCACTAAGACTTCCTGATATGAGGGGCTAAAACAAGTTAGAGGAACTGTGCCATTAAGGTTACACTAAATCGCCACCCCCACCTCAAAAATAAATAAATAAATAAATAAATTCTAGGGGCCATTTTGCCACTAATCACATAAACTGGTAAGGATACATATGAACACCAAGTTCTCCCCCGCCTTCCGCAACAGTCTCAATTATTTTCTTCATCACCTCAGCATGCCTAAAAGCAAAAGAACAAATTTTATTAATATACATCAATTAGACCAAAACAGAAGTTTCTGTAAAGAAATCTTCTTTATTTATTGTCAGTGAATTAGTTTTAATATGTAATAGTTGCATTGTAAGATATTCTCTTTACTTCCTAACAAGTCAGACTGTTGAGTCATGAGGACAGTTTTATTGGAGGAAGGGGTAATTTAAAAAGCTCTGGTGGTCACAAATACAATGGCATCAGTTAGCTTTCCTACAATGGAAGTCAGGTGGGGGTTGTTAGAGGGCAGGGGTCAGAAATCCAGAGGAAGGGAAATCATGCCAGGGAAGAACTGCAGAGCCAGAACTATCTGCTGAAAAACAAGTAAGAATCAAACTAGGCAAATTCCAAAAGCTACATGGTAACACTTGGTTAAAAAAATAAAAAAATAAAAAAGCTTAAATATTTAGGTAAGAATAAGCCAAACTGAATTAAAGAAAAGCTAATGGGTCAGTCTATAAGTTTATATTTTTCTTTGTCTTCAACTGTACTATAAAATTTATCTGATTCTATTACAACATATTTTAAAATTTATATGGAGAATGATATTTATCTGAAGTTTTTGTCCTATCCACAAATCTTTACATAGCCAACTGGTGTTTCTCCTGTGCTATACAAAAAAGTGATATCAAAGTAATTGTCTGGGCTCATAAACTGAGAAAAGGGAAATGTACAAAAAAGTATGTATATATACCCTTGCTTAAAAAATGCTTCTTAAATTTTTATGAATAAAACCTTCATGACAAAGGCACTCAGCTTAGAAGATGGGAGAGTAAATTATTAACCCTGAGGCTATGAGGACCTGAACTGTCCTTGAAATTTCGTTTTATAGGCCCCCAGCTTTTTAAAATTTTGCCCCATTTACACTGTATTCCATAATATAGTCATTTATTGAAATGTTTAACATCAATTTCCAGTTACTTATCTTTTACCAACTTAGTAAAGTTTACACCTCAGAAAGATATTATCTCAGTTTAATAAGCACCATCATAAAACCTCAAACCCAAAGAGGAAATAACTAAATAAAACTCTAAAAAATAAAAACCTTTTAGATAATTCAAAACTAAAACTAATGACTCGACATAAATTAGAAAAATGAAGTAGACTTTCTATGGGATTTTGAGAACAAAGAGGTTATAAAAAACAAGAAGAAAATATTAAAGAATTTTTGAAAACTAGAATGTTGCATCAAATTAAGTCAGTGAAATGAATACCAGAGTTTTTATCTGAAAAATACTGTTACAAGAATTTATCAATGATTTTGTGAAAGTTACCAATTAGAAACTAACAAAGAATATTAGCATGTAACTTTTTTTTTTTAAATGAAACTTCTGAAAAAATCCTGTACATAGATTGAGCTTCACATATTTGGCCCTGTGAAAACACACTGATACAAAGAAAATCCCAAATTATAAAATGTCCTTGATTTGGTAGGGCTGAAAACTTCTTAACTGAAGAACAGTGTGGTGATTGTGGGCCTGAGTGGTGGAAGGTGGAAGAGGGTATGGGGGGAATAAATAGTAATGGAAAAAATGCAATAAAAAAAAGAAAGAAAAATTAATTAATTAGTTTTTAAAGAGTAAAGAAGAATAGAAACTCTGCATATACAGGTTCCTTCACTAACCAATAAAAGGAGTTAAAAAGGTCACCTAGAAAAAGCACAAGTTTAACTTTATATCTGCAGAAAGATAAACCATAATAGAGCAAACTGTGTCTAAAATGATGAGTATTTTTTAATATAAAAAGGATCACCCAACTATTCTCGTAGCTAAAAACATGAGTAAAATCACAAAGACCTAAACCGCAACTAAACACATACTAAAAACAAAAAAAAATTTTTTTTTTTTAATCCTCACCTGAGGACATTTTTTTCATTGCTTTTATAGAAAGGGGGAGAGGGAGAGAGAAAGAGAAACATAGAAGCAAGAGAGAAGCATCAATGGGTTGCCTCCCATACATGCCCCGACTGGGGATGGAGCCCACAACCTAGGTATGTGCCCTGACCGGGAATTGAATACGCAACCTTTTGGTGTACAGGATGATGCTCCAACCAACTGAAATACACTGGCCAGGGCCAAAAAAAAATATTCTTAATGAATTAAATTTAAAAAAAATTAGTAGTTTTTCTTTCTTCTTATATCTTAAACTAAGCATAAGAACATTTCCAAGGAAGACTAAAGAAATTTATTTGCTTATCCAGTAAAATTTTCTTAAGGCGCTACATTTATAAACTTCCCAAATAATAAATCCATAAAGTACACACACAGACACACACACACACACACATACACACACAGACCTGCATGGGTGAACTGAACACATAGGAGGTGGTGGGAGATGAGGGTGATTTTCAATGGTCACTGTTTTCTTCACATGATCTTGACTGATATCTTCATACATGTGTTCAACTGTTAAAGGCTGCCGTTGCTAAAACCATAAAAAATGCTTTGAAATTACTGTTTCAAAAGTTTTAGGCCTAAACTTCAATGTTTAGAATATATTTAACCTCCACCTCCCACATCACTTGCAATTCAGAATTCTAGACTATTGTTAATTATCAGATTATTTGAGGGAAAGATTATACCAAGGAAGGAAAAGGGGACTCTGTCTGTCCATCAGGCTATGTGGCATCAACCACCACCTAATGTAGAAAAGATCTTACATAAAGGCAAGTTCATCATTATCCAAACATTTTAGAACTGTAACTCATCATTTAGGCCTATTTTATTTTCTTTTATTTCAAATTATAGTCATTAGAATAACAAACAAGCTAATCTTATTTTAGTTATCCTTTAATTCAATTAAGTGTATGAGTTTTTAAAAACGTTTTCTGTCTTAAAAAAAAACCCACACATGTGATATGATCATTCTGTACATGCCTAGATATCCAATGTGTAATCCCAAACAAAATTTAATCAACCAAACAAGTTCAATTTCCCTCACATTTTGAAGAATAAGCTCAGGGACCAAGTAATAAATATGTAACAGATTATTTAGGTTTAATTCTTAGTAGTGATGTTGCCATATTAAATAATTGATAGTTTCTTCAAAATAAGAGTCAAATGCAATATTAACCATAAAATTGTAAAACAAGTGATTTGTAAAATTTAAAAGGCCACAATATATATCTATAGACTTAATCATGTAAAAATTAAATGCCACAATTTAAAATATTTACATTAAAATTAAGGTTTTCTTTATTTTTTACCTCATCATAGCCGAACAACCATAGTCTTGGTGTCTGGTAATATTTATCATAAGTGATGTAAAGGTCATAAGTTCTGGTTTGCAAAATAACGTCTTCACCTCCAGCATCAGTTTTAGCTTTACAAGCTTCTACTATTTTCCTTGTGTCTAGCGTAGCCTGACAATAATGGAGAAAATTTTATAACCATTAAAATCAGTACGAATGTGACATTTTAGAAAATCTATTTTTCCCATCCTATGTATTTCTTTCTCAAAAGCAGATATAACTTAAAACTCAAAATGTTATATGCTATAACCAATGTATACATATAAAAACTAATTAGATCAAAATATTAATAGACACTAATCCCCAAGTTTATTCATTAAAAATTAACTAATGAAAACTCAATTTACAAACCTCATCTGTTTCCAACAATCCACTCTCTTCATACTCTGTTATAAAAAGCAACAAAAGGTTAATCAAATTCAAAATAATTTCCTAAACTGAGTTATATATTATTTCAGAATGTCAATGAAAAACTGGGTTTCTTCTTTTGTTTCTAACCAACCATAATGAATAAATATAAGTGAGCTAATTCTATACATATTTCTAAAGCAGCAGATATTTTACCTGGCAAGCACCAGATCAGAGAAAAGTAGCATAAATAGGCTTGGTCAGTGCCACAGTCTATTATTAACAAACACCACTGGCATAACAAAACTGTAAATTCTTCCAAGACTCCGCAGCCTACACACGGTGATTTATGTAACTGCATAAAGCATGTCATTGAAGTCATCAGTGACTTCTACTTTGCTGAATCCAGTGTTAAAGTCCCAGTTTACATCTTAATTGAGCTCTCTCAGCTTTTAAGATACTATACTTTCCAGGTTTTCCTCTCACCACGCTAGCTTTTTCTTCACTATTTCCTATACTGGTCCCTTTTCATCACCTCGACCATTTCAAAAAACAAAAGGAAACACAAAAACAACTTAGCAATGATGAAGGGCTCAGTTTAAGGACTTGTTCTCTAGCCACACTTACTCCCTTGATGATTTCACTAGTCTCAATGGCTTTAAATGTTGATGACTCCCAAATTTACTCCCTGACTATAGACCTGGATACCTAATTGTTTTACTTATGGTCCAATGACTAAGGGCATCACAAATATCACATGCTCAAAACCAAGCTCCCAACTCCCCCTCCACAACTATTCAGTCCTAAAAGTTTCCCCATTTCAGTTAATGACATTGTTCCAGATAGGTGAAAAACCTTGGAGTCACACTTAACTATTCTGTCTCTCATGCCACATCCATTCCAGCAGTAAATCCATTTGCCCCCACCCTCAAATACGTCCACTTGAGTCCAAGCTACCATCATGTTTTGCCGAATTATCAAAATAGCCTCCTGTTAATCTATACCCCTTCAGTCTATTCTCAACAATGTAGTCACTGTGATTCTGTTAAAATGTTAAATCTCATTCTAAGTCACTCCTCTGCTTAGAAAAGCCCTCTAATGGCTTCTCCTCTCACTCAAGAGTTAAAGGCAGGGCCTAGATGACCCAGGCTTCCTCTCTGACTTCATGCCTTACTACTCTTCTCTCATTACTCTCTGAACACAGGAGTCTCCTCATAGTATCTTGTAAGCCACACATGCTCCCACCTCAGAGCCTCTGCACTCCTCCTCAGATACCCAAATCGCTTGTCCCCTCACTTCCTATCAGGCTTTAAATGGCATATTCTCAATGAGGTTTTTCTTGACCAATCTATTTAAAAATTACAACACTCATTCCATGCCAAGACTCCCTTATCTTCCCCATTTTTCTCCCTGACACTTATAACCATGTAATACAATAAATGTTTTGCTTCTGTGTTTGTTTACAACTTATCTTCTGCACCAAAGACTATCTGATACACAGATACTGTATTGCTCAATAAATATTTTCTGCATAATGAATGAAATTGACTGTGATATTAGATACCATCAACACTACCTTTAAGCAAAACTCCATATATAGAAATTCTTTGACTCTATTCAAGGGAAGTGTAACAAACATACTAAAAGGCTGTCAGATATTTAAGGCAGTCCCACAGTTTATACTCTAAATACAGTGCTTTACTGATAGGGTTCTTCCTTCAGCCCACCACAGCCTGGACAACTGTATGCCATTCAGAGACAGATGGAGTCGAGAAGAGTATTTGTGCAAGAAGGTGGTTCTGACAATCATGAGACATCCAGGCAGAAATGTAACTAAACAAGAAGATACAAAGTTTAGGAGATCTGGGTTGGAGGTTCAGATGTAAAAGTCTTGAGCACAGAGATGATATCTGAGGTTGCTCTGAGAAATCTGGTTATAATTAATTCATTTATATTTCTTCAAAGAATGGGAGTTAACCATGGAAACAAGGAAAAGACTGACTAGAATTTAGGAAGAGATATACAGATAGGTGTCATGGTGATCCAAAGTACTTCAGAAAACAAAACTGAAAGGCAGCTCCGTTGCTTAGGCTGTGCTGTCACCTCAGCAACAAACCCCCCTTGCCACTACTGTGCTTCAACTCCACTTGGCACAATCTTCTACTTGTGCATGCTACAGAACATCTCTCACAAGAAGTTCCATGGATACTCTTGGGATCCAGCCACCTTACAGTCGCCAAGATGCCTGCCCTCTGTACTTTTTTCACATTCTCTTCCTTTTTCTAACTGCCTACTCTCTTCTCTATATATACACATATATATTAATATTTGAGCTCTCATAGAGAATCTAATGTAATTTAATACCATTTTTCCTGCTGCACAAATTTCCATGCCAGACCTTGTTATCCCATCGCAAATGCCTAAGAAGTAGGTAAAAAGTGACCTGGGAGTGTAGGGAAAAGAAAAAAAAAAAGAAACCCCATGATACAGTAACATTGAATAGCTGGGCAGAAGTAAAAGAACCTCAGGAGACTTAGAAGAAATAGTCAACAGTCAAGGAAGGAGGAAAATCTGGTGTCATAAAAAACAACAGAGAAAATGGCTAATAAATCAAATAATATGGGGAAAAATGTATAATAAACACAGATTGAATTTAACAGAGAGGTTGCTCTGGAGACAGCAATTTTTTCATCTATTTTTAAATATCTTAGGTTTCACATGTATTAAAGATTATCATGCTAATGGAATATGAAACTTTGAATATCTATATACTTTTAGACCTGTATTACTCTGTTCTGTTAGTACAGAGAGTTTCAATCTTTTGGAGCAATGATTTATGAATGCAGTGATTCTGAGCTGGCAACCCTAGGAAAGCCATTTCAGAATCTCGGGGAGCAGTGAGAGGATTTTGTGTAGTTCAAAAGGCCCCATTAAAAAATCACTACTGTAAGGTTTTCACAGTACAATGTTATCAAAAAAGAAAAAGAAAATACAAATGCATGACCAAACATTGTTTGGCTCTGAAAGAGTTTGAGTTAGCTTTAAGAATCTGTATCTGACAGCTATACCCAGCATTAAAGATTTATGACTAATATTTATCCCAGTAGAAATAATGCTGTCAAGGCTATGCTCTAGGTAAAGTAGAGGATTCCGAGATTAAAGTTAGTTTTGCACTGATTAAATTTAAACTAAACAAAATCTTCTCTGGGCTGTTCAATGTTAAAATTTAACATGAATTACAAATATTGCCAAATTAATATTTAGTGTGATTAAAGTAAATCTAGAACACAGATACCTTCCATATCTGCAGCTTCTCCTTCCTCTTCCTCTTCCTCCTCCTCACATAATGCTGAGCAATCTTGGAGTTTTATACTGTCCTTTGAAATTAATTACATTTAAAGTCACTTAAATACATTCATTAGTTCAAATACTGAACACCCACATGCCAGCAAAGTTCTAACTAGTGAAAAAAGGAGGAATAAGATAGTCCTTATCCTCAAGAAACTCCTACTCCAGTGAGATGACAAACTCCAAAAACAATCATTAAAAGTGATATGCTAAGTCCTGTGACTGAAAAATATAAAAAGCTGTCCTGGCCTGGTAGCTCAGTTGGTTAGAGCACAGTCCCAGTATGCCAAGATTGCAGGTTCAATCCCCTGTCAAGGTGCATATAAGAAACAATCAATGAATGCATAAATAAATGGGACAATATATTGATGTTTCTTTCTTTCTCTCTCTTCCCTCTCCCTTCCTGTCTCTCTAAAATTAATTTAAAAAGATTATATATATATATATAAAGCATTATAGAAACACCAAGAGTCGCCTAAGCTAACCATTTAAAAATAGTAGCTGGTTATAATTCTAGTAAAAAATACTGTTAGTTAACTAATTCATCAGCATTAGAAAATTTGTTAGAAGTTATATTAACTTGAATACATAATTTAAGAGACAAAAAGGTATGTATTTATAAATCACAATATACTTAGGTTAAACTATTATAAATCAAACAATATATCCAAATAGATGATTTAAGCAATTACAACTATTACCACATATAAGATTTCAGTTCAATTTCTTAACTATATTTGCGCTAGAATGAAAGAATAATGCTAACCAAAGACAAGCTTAATATAGTAATACATTTCTCATTTTCACAAAACTAATTTTCTAAAAATCTAAAGTCAATGTATTAAGTAAAAAATACGGACATCTACTTTCACTTAATTTATAATTGACAATTTTAATTAAGGATAATTTTAGTTATCGCTAGAAACTTAAGTCATATGTGCCACTACTGCACCCAAAATTTAAAGCAATATAAGAAAATATCTAGGTAATTATTGGATGAGCCAACATCTGATAAACTGATCATTAAGGGAAATTTTAATCACGTTGGATATGCATACTTGATATAGCAAAATACAGTGGAAATTGACCACAAAGATTAATATTTGGGGTCTGGATGGCAAGTATTCTAAGCACTAAATTATAAAAAATAATGTAAATTTTATATTAAATAGGAAACAACAGGAGAGATATATTCTAGTTGTAAATTATTCTAAGTGTTCATCCTTTAGTAGGACATAATGATGTTAAGTGGAATACTAAGTACCAGATTAACCACGATGTATTTATTAAAAATTCTGAAAAGAATTCCCCTAAACCTATAAAAACAATATTATCTTAACTACTCTACCATTTATCATTTCCAAACCCAAAGCATATACACTAATTGCTGGAGTAAACAAGATCTTTTGAAGCAGCAAAGCCATTTATAAAATTTCTCAAGTCATTCAAATTCTCCAAAAAGTAGAATTTCAAAACGTAAATATTCAGACTGATGAACTGCACCTTAAGCAGGCATAAAACTGAATTTCTAGCAAGCATAAAATTTTACACTGGTAAAAAAACCCAAAAAACTTAAGCCCCAGTTTTAAGTCCCAAAAGAAAAGATCCAAATAACAAAAACAAATAATACCTTAAACTATTAACTATTGTGATTGAATGTTTCATAAGGAAAAAAGAAACACAATTATTCGTGTAAATATTCTATTCTCTAAGAGATTTGACTGTTAACAAAATAATTAAGAAAAGATATGGGTAAAAGCATTCTGTATTATTTTTTCACATCACTTCAAGCAACTATGTAAAAATATAAAGACAGTGCAATCATTCTCTTTAGAAATGAAAAGCTGATATAGTCTGAATTAACTGAGAAGTTTCAAGTAGAAAAATTCCACCCAATTATATATTTTACCTTCCCCCCAAATTGTACAATAAAACCTAACTAATTTAGCTTCCACTCATGAATCAAAATGTCGTGATTCTGAATGATGCTGAAATTTACCTTTTAAGTTTTCAAAAATAAAAAAACTCTCATATTAGTAGTAAATTAAGAAACAAAATGTAATGAGTAAATTGCTTAAGAAAACATTTAAACTATAAAATTTTAACTATATCACTACCATCTACTACTCAGCAAGTAGATAAAACTACTTCAAAAGCCTCCACTTACAGAACATTTGGTACTTAAAAACAAAAAGCTATTTCTTTTACACTAGTCTACAAGCTGTCTCAATTAGTAAAAATTAGTAGATTTTACCAGTTACAATCTCAAAAATTGTTTTTCTTAGCCAATGACAAGTTAAGGAAAAGAAGAGAAGTGTTTTGATATGTTGATATACAAACATGAGAGGGAAAAAAGCTAGAATATAAACGAGATTGATAATAATCAGTTTGAATAAGAATGATATATCTTAAAAATACACACACACACACACACACACACACACACACACATGGAAATAACTAGGTCATTGAATTTAGAAACATATCCAATTAACCAGTACCTTGCTTTCCAGTGTGATCTCCTTAACTGCTTCGGCTATTCCTGTAATACCTGTTTAAAATTGTGCAAAAAAGAATAACTTGAGGTTGTAAACATTCTCCTGATTCAAGCAATATAAAAACATTTAAATTTATCTAAATTCTCACAACTGCTTTGAAATGAGGAGGCAATGTTAGCAGCATTTTTACAAATGAACTCTAATAGGAATAAATGATCCCAAAGGTACTTCTCAAATTAAAAAAAATAAAAATAAAAAAACATACCAATTTAGTATTTTACAATGAATTATCCTTTTCTATCATTCGTCATTTCCTTTTCTAGTGAGTCTCTATCAAAATACATATTCATTCTCAGAAATAAACAGATTAAGAGACTATAGGACTCATATTTACATTCTATTTAAACCTGCATCAAAATTTTCTCAACAAGGTGTTAGTTATTATTAATATGCCATTTGCTTTTAGAAATCTAGGAGACCCAGAGATACTGGTATAATATCACATGTATGTGGGCTTTTCTATTTTACTGTTTCCACATCTTATTTAATCTTTATAAACACTATCTGTGAGGTAGTTAGGGTAATAATTTCTCACTACAAAAAAATAAAGTCTCGACTTCCGGCCAAGATGGAGGCTTAGACAGACACGCTAGGTCTCCCTCTACAACTAGAGAGGAATACAACTACTTCAAAACAAAGGATAACTAGAAATTCCAGAAAATAAAACTACACGGAAGCCCAACATATGAAGTTATAAACCAGCGGTGCCATTTGGGCAGGTAAGAGTTAAAGAGGGCAGTGCTGTTTGCGGTCGCACCTGGGACAGCGGCGGGGGCGGCGAAAAATCCCGGCGGCAGTCAAGCCCCTGGCAGTGCGCGACCCCAGCGCTGGGGAAAGCAGCCACCGCATCGCCTTGAACAGTGAGGCCCAGGGGGGCGGGAGGACGGATCCCAGTCTCCTGGCTGAATAACTGTGTGAATCCATCTTGGACCCCCGCCCCCAAAGAAAGCACCACAGGGCTGCGAAATAGGTCGCTGAATTGTGACGCGTACACAGGCACTGCCCCCTACAGCCGGCCCAAGAAAACAAAACGCATCTGTCAAAATGAGGCAGACAACTATAGAAATCCCGGTGGCACAGCTCACCAGGCAACAGATAGAGAACCTGACAGATGAACAGATAAGAAACCTGTCAGAGGCTCAGTTCTGGGCCATTGTTATAAGGTGGCTTACAGAATTCACAAAAGAGCAGGAAAAAGATAAGAAAGAAGCGAAAAACATTCATAACGAAAGGAACAAAACCACATACGAGACAGATGGTGAGGAAAAAAAATCCAGAGTTCATTTCAACAAACTGGAATATGGAGAAGGAACAAGCAGTCAACCAATGCAGAGAGAGGAAATGGGAAGCAACAATGAGAGGATCAGAAACCTCTGGGACAGCTATAAAAGGCCCAACATAAGAATCATTGGTTTGCCAGAGAGTGAGGAAGATGAACTAGAACTTGAAAAATTGAGTGAAAATATAATAAAGGAGAACTTCCCAGACTTGGGGAAGGGAATAGACTTGCAGGTCCAGGAAGCAAGGAGAGTTCCCAAGAGACTGGACCCAGGGAGAACCACTCCAAGACACATTATAATCAAAATGTCAAAAATTAAAGATAAAGAGAGAATCTTAAAAGCAGCAAGAGAGAAGAAAAGAATTATGTACAAAGGGGTCCCAATTAGACTATCAGCTGACTTCTCAAGGGAGACCCTACAGGCAAGAAGGGACTGGCAAGAAATATTCAAAGTAATGAAAATCCAAAACCTACCACCACGAATACTCTATCCAGCGAAATTGTCATTCAGAATAGAAGGACAGAGAAAGTGTTTCCAGGACAAAATAAAACTGAAAGAGTTCATTAGATCCAAACCACTGTTATATGAGATGTTAAAGGGACTGGTTTAAAAAACAGAAGCTAGGGAGATGAAACAAAGGCAAACTAAACAGGCAACGAGAGTGGAAAAGGAACTGTGGGTACGGGAAGCATATTGGGGGGAGGTCAACAGGGAGGGGGAGTGGGGACAGGGAGGGAGATGATATAGGAATTGGGGATCATGGTAGGAGGGAATGGAATAGACGGAGAGAGGTTGGGAGGAACTGTATGCACAACTAATGGACATAATCTAAAAGGGGGGGACAACTGGAGGGAGGGGGGCCACCGGGTGGAGGGGAGCAGAGGGAAGGGAAATTGGCACAAATGTAACATTTTAATCAATAAAACACATTAAATCTGAAAAAAAAAAATAAAGTCTCCTTTATTTATCTTGAGTCTTAGTCTAGTGAGATACTGGGATTCAAATCCACATGTTCTGACTATTGGTTCAATGCTCTAACCACTGCCTGACTGAGCAACTACCTCAGAACTTATTTGTCTCAATGAAGGTGGCATTATACATAGAGCAGCATAAGTCAGCTAAATAGTATTTCTAATTCAAAACACATGTCAGTGTTCTCAATTAGATAGTTCAAGAAGGATAAAAATACTAAAGAAAAAAACACTACATACAAAATATGCTTTGCTCTTTTGTTAATCTTCTAAAATCTTGATATATCTGTTCTATATGTCAAAATACAAATGAAAAATACCACAATTCATGACTATAGCATAAAACTTTTACTTCATAGTAATTTTTCTAAAAATTACTATATAATAAGTATGATTACTTCAAAAGAGTAAAATCAAAATCTTAACATATTGTATTGGTATTATAAAACAATTCACTGATTCCAATACATAGAAAAAAAAGAGAATAAACCTTTTCAATCTGTCTAAATAGTCATTAAACCAGACTCTCCTAAAAACTGTACTACAACTGGCAAAAAAAAGTAAGTTCACATGATTCTAATGAGGATAATACTTTCAAGGGCTATGATGGTTAATTTTATATCAACTTGGCTAGGTTACTGTTTCCAGATATTTGGTCAAACACCAGTCTGATGTAGCTGAACAGGTATTTTTTATTTTTATTTATTTTTATTTTTTTTAATGTGTTTTATTGATTATAATGTTACATTTGTCCCAATTTCCCTTCCCTCTGCTCCCCTCTACCCGGTGGCCCCCCTCCCTCCAGTTGTCCCCCCCTTTTAGACCATGTCCATTAGTTGTGTATATAGTTCTTCTCAACCTGTCTATTCCATTCCCTCCTACCATGATCCCCAATTCCTATATCATCTCCCTCCCTCTCCCCGTTCCCCCTCCCTGTTGACCTCCCCCCAATATGTTCCCTATACCTATAGTTCTTTTTCCACTCTCGTTGCCTGTTTAGTTTGCCTTTGTTTCAATTCCCTAGCTTCTGTTGTTTCTTGTGATGCAGTTTTCATTTTAAATTTCATAGTTTTGATCCTCCTTTTCCTAAACCAGTCCCTTTAACATCTCATATAACAGTGGTTTGGATCTAATGAACTCTTTCAGTTTTGTTTTGTCCTGGAAACACTTTCTCTGTCCTTCTATTCTGAATGACAATTTCGCTGGATAGAGTATTCATGGTTGTAGGTTTTTGCTTTTCATTACTTTGAATATTTCTTGCCAGTCCCTTCTTGCCTGCAGGGTCTCCCTTGAGAAGTCAGCTGATAGTCTAATTGGGACCCCTTTGTACATGATTCTTTTCTTCTCTCTTGCTGCTTTTAAGATTCTCTCTTTAACTTTTGACATTTTGATTATAATGTGTCTTGGAGTGGTTCTCCCTGGGTCCAGTTGTTTTGGAACTCTGTGCTTCCTGGACCTGTAAGTCTATTTCCTTCCCCAAGTTTGGGAAGTTCTGCTTTATTATATTTTCACTCAATTTTTCAATTTCTAGTTCATCCTCTTCGCCTTCTGGCAAACCAATGATTCTTATGTTGGGCCTTTTATAGCTGTCCCAGAGGTTTCTGATCCTCTCATCCTTGCTTCCCGTTTCCTCTCTCTGCACTGGTTGACTGTTTGTTTCTTCTCTATGTTCAGGTTTGTTGGTTTGAACTCTGGATTTTATTTCCTCACCATCTGTCTCGTATGTAGTTTTGTTCCTTTCATTATGAGTGTTTTTCGATTCTTTCTCATCTTTTTCCAGATCTTTTGTTAATTCTGTAAGCCACCTGATAACAATGGCCCTGAACTGAGCCTCTGACAGGTTTCTTATTTGTTCATCTGTCAGATTCTTCATCTGTTGCCTGGTGAGCTGCGCCACCGGGATTTCTATAGTTGTGTGCCTCATTTTGACAAATGCGTTTTGTTTTCTTGGGCCGGCTATAGGGGGCAGTGCCTGTGTACTCGTCACAACCCAGCAACCGGCGGCGACCTGCAACCTTTTTCGCCGCTCTGTGGCCCTGTCGTCACAATCCTGCGCCCGGTGCCTGTCCGCGACCTATTTCGCAGCCCTGTGGCACTTTCTGTGGGGGCGGGGGTCCAAGATGGATTCACACAGTTATTCCGCTAGGAGACCGGGATCCGTCCTCCAGCCCTCCTGGGCCTCACTGTTCAAGGCGATGTGGTGGCTGCTTTTCCCAGCATTGGGTTTGCAAGCTGCTGGGGGTTCGACTGCAGCCGGGATTGTTCTCCCTGCCGCTGTCCCTGGTGCGACCGCAAACAGCACCGCCCCCTTTCGCTCTTCCTACCTGCCCAAAGGGCGCCGCTGGTTTATAATTTCATACGTTGGGCTTCCGTATAGTTTTATTTTCTGGAATTTCTAGCTATCTTTTGTTTTGAAGTAGTTGTATTCCTCTCTAGTTGTAGAGGGAGACCGAGCGTGTCCGTCTAAGCCTCCATCTTGGCCGGAAGTTGAACAGGTATTTTTTAGATGCACAGATCACTCTCCATAAAGTGGGTGGGCTTCATCCAATAAAGGCCTTAAGAGAAGAAGACTTGAGGTTCTCAGAAAGAAGCAATTCTGCCTCCAAACTGCCTTTAGATGAGAGCTGCAGCCATCAGCCCTTACCTGGGGCTTCAGCCTGCTGGCAAGCCTGCACTACAAACTTGAGGCTTGCCAAGATCCCACAATCACATAAGCCAATTCCTGAAAATAAATCTATCTATCTATACCTCTATCTATAATCTATTATCACTATATCCATATTCTGTCAATTCTGTTTCTCTGGAGAAGCATGACTAATACAAGGGCTAAGAGAGATCAAAAGAACCTGAAAGAAGTGAGGCAGAGACAAAGAGAGAAAAAAAAAAACAAAAACCTGAGATGACAAGGAACCAGACACCTAAACTTGTGAGTCAGTAGAAACACTGTTTTAATTGAATCAGGATATAATTTAATCCTGAAATTCTAAGATTATCTCTCATAAACAGTAGTTATAATTTATTATGTGTATCAAATTAACTGCAGTAGAACACTAAGTTGTTTTCCATATATGAAAATGTTACTTGTCCTCATTAGCAAGGCAACCATTTTTTTTAGTTGTCAATTTTCTGTAATAAAATTTTTGTCAATCCAATCATATGCATACTTAACTGTGTAATGAATGTTTCTGTAAATATGTACCTGAATTTTGGGATAGTAATTACAGGATAAAATATAACTAGAAAACAGAGTAACTCATTTACTTTCCATCAGAAACCTAGTGCAATAATCAATGCTCTAGTCATTCAAAGACAATTTCCTATAGATGTGCTGCCCAAAGTTCCAGACTTGGGAAAACTAAAGCAGAATAGCTGAATGATTTTGGAAGTTATGGGAAATTTAAAAAGTGGGGGAAAAAGAGGATGATTTTTGAAATTAGTTTAAAAAGTTGTTCAAGCTGCTCTTTTCTTTAGGCCTTGACATAACAACGCTCAAATCATTAAGAAACAAGTGAGTTTCCAATCAAGGAGCCCAAGTCCTGAATCTGCACCTATTATCACCATAAATAAACAGACAGCAGTCAGTGTCCCTTGTCAAGAGTCGAGGAGAACTGACATAACAAGGTACTTCTTCCTAAGCAAATTACTTAGCCTCTGTGTATTGCAGTAGGTCTCAATTAAGGGCAGAGATTTTGCCCCTCGTGGAATATTTGGCAATGCCTGAAGGCATTTTTGGTTGTCACAACTGGCGCAATGTTACTGACATCTAGTGGATAAAGCTCAGAGATACTGCTAAACATTCTCTACTGTACAGAAAATGCTAGAACAAAGAATTACCCAGCCCAAAATGTTAATAGTGCTAAAGCTGAAAAACCCATTTGTACCATTACTCTTGATGTACCTCCTACTCTCTAGGGCTTAGAGGGAGAAAACTTATTTTTATTACCCTAGATTTAAACTTAAAACATACTTATTCATTAAAACTAAGTCATAAATGGTAGTTAACTATAGCAGCACATAATAATATGCATTTACATAGTTAATATAAAATAGAGTGGTAAAATAGGTTTTTAGGACTTGGAATTAAAAAAATCATATTCAGAGTTCCAAACAATTTATGCAAATATACCCTTATGAATGGCTTAAATTTAGTTAAATCCGTTAACAAAAATTGGTCGAACAACTTCTATATCAGATACTATGCAGATACTGAGGATTCAACAATGAATCTCTACCTTCATGCTCCTTAGAAACCTCTTAGTACTCATTCAAGAAATAATTATTAAATAATTTTAAATGCCAGGTCTTTGAGTAAAGTGATTATGAGTAGAGCACGGTTCCTATCCTAAGCTCATCACCGACAACTGAATGACGTGTAAACAAGGGATTCAAAGCAAAGTAGTACGCACACTCAGTATTTCTAACTGGCTTTCTTCCTTTCTTTAGACATAAAGAAAATGATATGCATATTTTCAAGTTGCGACTAAAGAAGCAGTACTATAGTAATATGGTATATTCCAAGCGCATTTTTTTCCAATTTGTCCTGGTACTTCTTTTCTGGTAAAAGTTGCTGTGCCTTATTTATGCTCTTTTTTGTTTTGTTTTAAAGCAAAACTGTTATAAAAGATTAAAAAATAGTTAAAAACAATTTAAACCAAACATATGCCATTCTATTCACCTCTTACCTGTATTATGATAAGTGTCTACCCATCCTCCATCACCATCATCTTCTTCAATGATAGCTTCCAACTCATCTGAATATTCCATCTGTTTGCACCGCTTGTAGCATGGCACTATTTTTAAAAATGGCAAATACAGTTAGAAACACATAATCTGCTTCCTATAAATCCATTTTTAAAAAGAGAAAATGTGTATCATAAAATATATTTTACCACCAAAATTTTAAGTGAATATTATAGTTCACTTCTAATAAAAATGATTAATTAAAGAGTTACATTCAGTCCACAGACACATAATTATTTGACCACATTTATCGTTCCCTAAATAGCTTATTTTTAGAAGACAAGCAAAAAGGCTCTACTGGGAGTGTCCTATAAATTCTTCACCCTGTTGGTCTCTGAAAACTGCAAGCTGAAACTAGAAATGATAATTGTTCAACTTCAGGCTAATGAATATAACCTTATTCTAAGAGCTTTACTATCAGAACATAGAGGCACCACCTGTCATCTCAGAGGTGGCAGAGGTGACCTCTAGCTATTCATGATGGATAAACCAGTGTAAAATTCACTGCTAAATTACACTCTGTTATACAATATTAGTATCAAGTTTTTCATAGAACAAGTTAACAGGTATTATTACTTATATACGCCTAAAATTGAAAAATTATAAAGTAAAAAATTATGATATATGGTCAATAAATTGCTATGACTACCCTGATTATTTTTTTTAAACAAGCAGGATATAAATTATTAATCCTAACAAAAAAAAAAAAAAGAAGAGAAACTGATGTTTTGTTTTGTATATATGTTCCTTTTCCTATAATGGAAATCACGTATTGTTACGTCATTAGATAGGGACTATGACTTTTTTTGTGCTGTTTTCAAATTAACTTCATAAATAAAATGTTCTGTTTCAAAAACATTCTTTTTAACCTATGGACAATTTTTCAATGACATATGGATAATAAAATCTTTAGCTTTGAGCTTTTAGATGTCAAAGTCAGTGTCAATTTCATTTCCCATGAAAAATTTAAATCTAAAGAAGATGAAAATCAAATAGCTAAAAAAACTATTAAGTCAACTTTAAAAAATCCATTTAGAAGACGTCCAGCTCTGCTTAGAGGTCCTTTTCCAATATATCTTAAAACGAGACATTTCTGGCAAAAAGAAGTAACAAAAAGAAAGGAGATGAATATCAAGAAATGGAAGAAAATACGTTAGCAATAGAAAACCTACAGCTTCATTAAATTTCAAAATTTGTTTGAACGCAGCTATAAGTACAGCTTTAAACACTAATTAAGATCAGTAAGTGTTAAAGATTTTTTATTTTTTAAAGAAAATATGTAACTGTGCAAAATTTACTAGTATATGCAACATAATTCTTACCATTTTTGGTGACCAAAAATTGTTTGCCTGTTGGAAGGTATGCCTTCACTTTCAATTCTTCCCCTGTAGCCCTTTAAAGAGTGAAAAGTACCAAAATACAAAAAAAAACAAAAAACAAAAAACAAAAAATATTTTTAAGGCAAAGACAGAACAGAGATACCCCATTTAAATCTCAAAATTGCACAATCCACAACCCTGAGAAAACTGTTTTAGGACTGGTTCAGGAGGATGCCATTAAGTGATATATGTCAGGGCATCAAAGAACAAAGCAGTATTATAAGTGAAATATACTAAGAGATGCAGACAGACCTAAGAGAATTTGGATTAATTATTAAACAAAAAATATGGAATAATATAGAATGACTGTTACATTTGGCTTTAAACAAAAAGAAATGCTGTGCTTTAGTGAGTATAATCTCACTTAGATTTTTAATCCTAAAATACTGCTGCTCATCTTGAGACCAAGAAGAGGCTGAAAAATAGCTGCATGACATTACATAACAAAGTAGGTGTTAGCAAGATCCCTGTTCCTACCACTCTACTAAAATTGAAACTAAAATATAAAAAAAGATGCTTTGAATCACAAGATGGTAATGTTGAGAATTGAAAACAAACAAAAAAATTAGTGAGTGCTTTTTAAGTACAGGATTTAGAACTCTAACATGTATTACTTTTATTTAATCTTCAGAACCCTAAGAGGTGAGTAACATTAATATTCCCTTTTTATAGGTAACTAAATGAGAGCTTAAAGAAGATAGGCCACAGTCAGAAAGCCAGAAGGTGGAAGAGCCAGGATTATGTCGAATGAGTCCAGGGCTCTTGCTTCTAAACACTACTCCCTCTGTGAGTCTCTTGTGATTTTTCAGTGCTATTCTGGAATATCTCATTAATAATTTGCTCAAAGAATCTTCTGTGGGTCACCTACTGGAATTGGCCAGTGCTTGGGAGGAATATGTCTGTCTGTCTCAAACACATAAGCATAAATTTGGAGTCCTGCTGCCTCCTCAAAGTTCAGTCTAAAGTTCAAATCCTCTATTTGAGAACAAAGTAAAGCTGGGTAGCCCTCTAGGTGTCCTTGGACCTTTCCCAAATGCCAAATTCAACCATGTCATGGCAATGCCTGAAGTTCTGAGGGAAGAAGATACAAGGTCCTGATGGCACCTGTAGACACGAAAGTATAACATGGAAATATTCTGTTTCAAGCACTGATTTAAACTGAATTTGTTCCTTTGATCTCAGGGGTTCAGCCTGAAGTGAGGACACTGGAGTAAAGTATAACTGAGTTCTAAGTTACAATAAAGTTATTTCAACCATCACAATTCATAAAGTAGAACCATAAACTACCAACTGCTAAAAGATCCTGTCCATATATATAATCCCTATAACAATACCATATATCGTATGTCTGAATTAGATAGTTAAGGACTACACAAAGAAATATTTTTTAAAAAAATGTGTATCATATTGAAGAAAATCCTAAATTAGTTGTTTACAAAATAAATATTATTTAAAATTTTATATACCTATTTGACTTAAAATATATATGAAATATGTACCAGATCTAGCTAAATAGTTTTAACTTAATGCAGATGGGAGAAAAAAAAAGTCAACCACTCTAACTAAATCAGACAGTTTGTATGATATTAATTCAGGTTTAAATATGGAACGAAAATACATGTAGGAAAGACAAGGACATAAAAATAAATCTGACATTTTGGCCTTGATACATAAGAAATAATGCTCTAAAAGATAAAGAGCAATTGATAATAAGCAGTAACAACTGTTTTGCATATATATTAAATATAAAAATTAAGGAGAAATGGCCACAGATGAGAGTTGCAGCTCTGGTTTAAAATATTTTAATTCCTTAAGCTCTTTAGATATTAAGTAAAACATCAATTAGAACCTGGTTAATTCTAGAAACCCCTTCTCCCAAATCAAAATTGTGCCTTTCAACTATGATTGAAAAACTGTCATTGTGGGGCGGAAAAAGGATATAACAAGATGAACAACCTATATCCAAACAAGATGATAATTCCAAACAATTCTAGAACAATTTAAAAAGTTCTGCCAGTACTGAGATCACTTTGTCAGCAACTGCCTGGTTGTTTTACCGTAAGTACTTAGAAGTAACGAAAATGCATTTTTTAAATAACGTTCTTTTATTATTCAGAATATTTTAAATATATGTTATGAGAACAGGTTAGCTGTTTAAATTACTTTTATACATAAAAGAAAATTTAATAAAACACTTTAAAGTCTATTACTGGCAGATTTCCAATGAACACCTTAACTGGTATCATGAAACTTTTAAACTTTTGAGCTAATTCCTAAAAAGAGAGCATATTTTTGAATTTTAATAAAAGGTTTTACAGTTAAAGAACATAGGACTCTGCAAAATCTCTGCATTACTTAACATTATAAATATATTCACTAAATAGCTGTTACTTTGAAAAATGAGAGCTGATTAAATTTATAATCTCTTAAATGTTATTTTTAAAAGACACTATAAAGAAAAGGGAATACTAGTAAAAAGAGCGAAAGCATTTATCTCAAAAATGCCCATCTTTTGTACCAACAAGCAAAAAACAAAACAGATGTAACACCCAATTTTGCTTTTTATTTTAGAGTATCACAAGGGAACTGTTTAATAGAAAAATCTAAAGAGGATTAGACTAGTCGCTCTAATTTTCATATCCTAACCTAAATTTCAAACTGCCATAATTATGAAGTCATACCTTTTACTAATTTTCTATTCTTCACCTAAGATTACTTACCATTGCCATGTTGGACAGTGGTGAACTAAGTGATCTCCAGCTGCCACAAACTATTAAGGATTTAGAAGGGATACGAAAAGGAAAAAAGAAAAATTGAACATTACTGAATATAAGGTAGCAAAATACCAGAAGTGATCATCTTGTGTACGCTGATACCGAATAATCAGTTCAAATGCAAACAGCACCAAATCTTCTCTACCAAGCCTGAAGATTTTTTTTATTATTAAAACTGCAAACTTTTTAACATCCATAAAAGTTTAAACTAATTTTAGAAGAAATAAAACATTAAATACTATTTTTTAATTCAATTTTCATCAATGGATTAAATGTCAAAAGTATATATATATATCATGAAATGTATGAAGTTGACATTACAGGATTTAAGATGCCAAAAATCACCTTACCAATAAATAAAATGTAGAGAGAGTCTTACTAGTGGCTGAAAAATCAATGAAGAACTTTGGAAAAAATTACTAAAAAGATACATGTCTGATGTAAGAATAGTTTATTACATTACATTTCTTCCTCTCTTTCTTTTTTTAAATTTAGGTAACAGCCAATTTTGAAAGCTTTTCACACTCTTAAAGAAATATTAACAAGAATGAGAAATGTATAGCCAAGCAATGAAGAAAACAGAAGCTTTTGGATTGACTTGGAAAACACCAAGACAATTAAGAAATAGAATCCTTGCCCTGGCCAGGTGGCTGAGTTGATTGGAGCACCATTCCATATACTGAAAGGTTGTGGGTTCGATTCGCAGTCACTAACACATACCTAGGTTGCAGGTTTGATCTCTGGTTGGGCACATGAGAGGCAACCAATTGATGTTTCTCTCTCACATCAATGTTCCCCTCTCTCCCCCTTACTCCCTTCCTCTCTCTCTCTAAAAATCAATAAACATATCCTCAGTTGAGGATTTAAAAAAAAAATACACTGAATCTTCTAACAAACCTTGGACTTCCTGGACAGACTGAACATTATACAAATTTTTATTTATTGAGTTTTTTCCCCCCAAAATAAAAAATAGATTCAGGAATAGTTTAACCTTTTGAGAACTTCCATTACACATGAACATGAATTGATCTTACTCCAAGACAGAAATTCTGCCTATTCTTGAAAGCAAAAAAATGAAAGTCTATTAAGCATAACTTCAGTGTCTCATCTCAAGCAATATGCACACATACTTTCCCAATTATTATTTCACAACAGCTCTAACTTAAAATCATGTGTTGTTCATCGGTTTATTACACAACAAGAAATTACCATGTGTTTAATTTTCTAATGTCTTTCTGAGAAAAGTCCATCTACATATAATACCCTATTTTAATGAGAGAGTAATGCTCCATAAAATAAGAATTCTGAGAGTAACTTTTCAAAGAGACACATTAGCAATATTTAGCAGCGTATTCCCAACAGCAAATGTTTCTGTTCTTTTATTTCAAGAATCTTTATTATTATTTAAACTGGTCAGGTAAAGACAAAAATCCAAATGAAAACAATACTCTCACTCCCAGGTTTTAAGTATTTTGGGTAATTGTGACCAGATGCTACATTTAACTCTATGGCTACCAGGAACTAATTTATCACCAACAAAGAGTATTAATTTAACAACATGAAAGCAAAATAAAGAACTAAAAATTTAAGAAACTTTTTTTAATGATAGTGTCTTGATGTCACAAGAGTAATATTTTACTCCATGGTACCTCTGGTGGCAACTATTAAAAATAAATAAAAATAATAGGAGGTAAAAAAAACTATAAAAGAACATAAAATTGTACTGATAATTCATACATATGTGCATTTGCTCATTAGCAATGGCCATTACAACATGCTTCACATGTCCAAGTAAAATGAAATGTAAGACAAAAACTCAAATTTCTAAATTTAAAAATTTTTGCAGCTTTCTCTTAGTAATTAAATATTATATAATAATGAATAACTCCAACAAGATAGAATCAATATTAACATTTTGGTGAGCAACTTTATTTCTGAAGCTGCCCTCTATTTCTAGTATTCAATAAAGTCATACACATGTTTTATATTAAAGTATTTTTAGTCAGATAATACCATATTGGATAATGCCTGACCCCCTTTTTAAACACAAGACTTTCACACTTCTCAGTGCACACACACACACACACACACACACATACAAAGATATTTGAAGGCTGACAGCCAGAAGCCTAGAAAAAGTTAAGAGAAAACAAAAAAACTCAGTATAGCATTCATCTAAAGCAGCGGTTCTCAACCTGTTGGTCGCGACCCCTTTGGGGGTCGAATGACCCTTTCACAGGGGTCGCCTAAGACCATCGGAAAACACATATATAGTTACATATTGTTTTTGTGATTAATCACTATGCTTTAATTATGTTTAATTTGTAACAATGAAAATACATCCTGCATATCAGATATTTACATTATGATTCATAACAGTAGCAAAATTACAGTTATGAAGTAGCAACAAAAATAATTTTATGGCCGGGGGGTCACCACAACGTGAGGAACTGTAATAAAGGGTCGCGGCATTAGGAAGGCTGAGAACCACTGATCTAAAGCAAATTATGTCTTCTCATTTTCCTCCTCTCAACTGATTCTAATCAAACTCAATCCTGCCATTGTGTTCTGTATCAGCGGTCCCAAACTTTTTGGCACCAGGGACTGATTTTATAGAAGACAAATTTTCCACAGATAGAGGTAGGGTGGGGGTGGCTTTATAGCCTGTACCATCTGCAGCCTAATTGTCACTTGCCACTCACTGATAGGGTTTTTTTTTTTTTTTTAAATTATTTGTTTGTTTATTTATTTTTAGAGAGAGGGGAAAGGAGAAAGGGAGAGAAACATCACTGTGTGGTTGCCCCTCACTTGCACCCCCAACTAGGGACCTGATGTGCAACCTAGTCATGTGCCCTGACTGGGAATCGAACCAGCGACACTTGGCTCGCAGGCCGACGCTCAATCCACTGAGCCACAGCAGCCAGGGCACTAATAGGGTTTTGATATGTGTCTGCAAGCAACTGATTTATTATGGTCTCTGTGCAGTCAAACCTCTCTGCTAATGATGATCTGCATTTGCCGCCGCTCCCCAGCGCTAGCATCACCACCTCAGTTCCACCTCAGATCATTAGGCTTGAGATTCTCTTAAGGAGCATGCAACCTAGATCCCTCATACGCATAGTTCACATAGGGTTCGTGCTCCTATGAGAATCTAATGCCACCGCTAATCTGACAGGAGGGGAGCTTAGGCAGTAATGTCAGTGAGGGGAACAGCTATAAATACAGATGACGCTTCTTTGCTCACAAGTGGCTGTTCACCTCCTGCTGTGTGGCCCAGTTCCTAATAGGTCAGAGACCAGTAGCAGTCTGTGGCCCGTGGCCCGGAGGGTTGGGGACCCTTGCTCTATACCAATCCAGCATTATGTGGTTGGGACCCAGCTGAAATAGCTATCCGTTCCATTTTTTTTTTAAAAGGGGAAAATTTATTACCTACTTCATGATACAATGAAGTGTAACAGTATTCAATCTCTGATTAGTAACTCTTTTAACATAGCTTAATTCTATCCAATGACTACAGATATGGATCTCTTACTCCATCTATTTACTAATTAGTCATCTTCACATACAGGAGATTAAACCCAAGAGTCCCAAAAGAACAGCATACTTTCATCTCTGCTCCTGACTTAGTTTCAAGAGCCATGTCTATATTACACCTTTGTTCGATAAGAACATTAAGATTCTTAGATCGAAACTTACGTTTTATTTGGCATTGAAGGTATTCAACTCATGATGCCTAAGGAAGAATGGGTCTTTCAGAGAACATCTAGCCAAAATCCCTCATTTTACAAATGAAGAAGCATGAGGCCTGTGCCTAGTTAGCTTCATTGATTTGCCCAAGTCAGAGTAGGAGAAATTAGAGAAATGGGTCTAGAAGGCAGATCTCCTAGGTTCTTTCCATACCACAATGTGTCTTCACTAAAAATAAAAACAATTTTATTTTATTTTTAAAGATTTTATTTATTTTTAGAGAGAGAGAAGAGAGGTAGAAAAAGAGGGAGAAAAACATCGGTGTGTGAACTAAACATTTATCAGTTGCCTCTCACATGCACCCTGACCGGTGCTCGAACCCAAAATCCAGGCATGTGCCCTGCCTGGGAATCAAGACAGCAACCTTTAGCTTTGTGGGATAATGCCCAACCAACTGAGCCACAGTGTTCAGAGCACAAAAACAATTTCAGATAAAAAGATCCGTTTAGCACACCTTTCTTAGAACTCACAAGGATTTGGCATTGAAGCAATTCCATCACAATCGAAAACTGAACAGTCAGTTAATTCTCTGGCTTGAGGTCTTTGAATTTACAGCAACAGCCATATCATACAACAAGTCATTTTAAAAAGTTTCTTTCAAAACAATGCATAAATTTCTACTGTCAATGAGTAGTACTTTTAAAAAGAGTTAAAGGGTGAAGTTTAAATTCTTTGCCATTTATTAATATTAAAAAAAAGTCTGATGCAACCATAACTATTCATAAAACTGGAGTCTAAAAGAATTCTTAGTCCAGTACTCATTTCTCTGATGACGACAAAATAACTACCTAAAGAGAACACTTTAATTACATAGATTTGGTGAGCAAGTAAAATCACTCCTTAAAACATAATTCTACGTTAAAAGTTCAATAAAACTCAACAGGCCTATAACAGCCATTAGTTTCAGCATTAATCACATTTAATATTACCCTGTTGGGACAAAAAGTGAAAGAACTGTGAGAAAAAAATCCATGTTAAATATGTAGAGGCAAAAAAATTAAGCTAAATACTGAGAAAAAACTTAATATCCAAGCAGTGAACCAAAGTTTCCAAATGGAAAGCCATGAAACCTTATTTTTGGTTAGACAAGAGCAAGACCTCAGAGTCAGTCCACTTGCTCGATATAACACAAATATGATTGAAGGATAAGTGACCATAGGGACCTTTTCCGTTCCCTCTCCCACCCTCACTTCTACATAGAGGAACTAGAGAAATATGGGAAGTGGCAAATCTAGAGGGAAGTTACACATTCTATTCTATGGGAAGTAGAAATCCCTATAAAACTGCTAACATGGTCAACAGAATCTCCTTTTACTCAATTGTAATTTTTTTTTCTTATATAGCAAAAAAAAAGCCACCCATTTTAATATAATTGTAAAATATATAAGCTTCGGAATATCTTCAACACTCACCTCTTCTGGGGTGATAACACCTGTTTCCTTAAACTTTGATTCCTAAAGAGATCAAAAAGAATAACATTATCACTTATAACTACTTTCACTTTCAATTTAAAAGTATTTGTGGGCAACTATTTGCCTGACACCCTCCTAGGTAATGGAGACCATACCAAAAAAAGAATATATCACTGGTATCTAACCTCAAGAGGTATACATGTCTAATGGAGAAAACTGACCTAGAAGTCATAAATCATTTAATACTTTACCATTATTCTCATCCCCACCAAGATATTAACACAATATTCTTTTCACTAAAGCAAAAATGTTACTTACCAAATTTTTCTAAGTTTTATGTAAGATTTTGTGGTAGAGTCTGAAGAAATGCAAAGATTCATTTATGAACATTATTCATTCAACAAATATTGACCAAACAACTATGTACCAGGCACTATTTGAGTTAATGGGGACATAGGAGTAAACAAAATAGAGCAAATTCATCTTTGTCCTTGTAAGAACTTTAAACTCTAGTGAAGGGAGAAAAGCCAAATGGTAATGAATAGCACGAAGAAAAATGAGGCAGGGAGGAAACTGGTCTGGTCAGGGGTGGAGCGGGAGAGATGACTATATAAAGTAGGATGGTCAGTGAACAAAGATTTCACTGACAGATGACTACTGAGCAGAGACCTTAGGAAAGGAACCAGCCACGAGGCTGTCTGGGTAAAGAGCATTTCAGGCACAAGGAAGGGCAAATGCAAAAACCAGAGGCAAGAGAGTGTTTCATGGATAACAAATAGGTCAGACTGGCTTAAGCAAAAGTGAGCAAGGGATAGAGTATACGATTGTAGATAGGGGCCTCCACCAATACGGTAAAGGCTTCAAAACATTGGCTTTTACTGTACCTACGTTTTCCAAACCATGATTTTTCTTAATCTGTGATTGCTGGGAGACGTCATTTTTTCTTTCCCAGGGATTTAGTTTTTTTTTCCTCCTTGCCTTTCCATGTCTGGAAGGAAACTGTACGTATTCTCTGTTGACCAACAGTTTGCACAGGGAGGGGCAAGGAGAAGGCCATTAATTCTGCTTCCCTTATTACTAAAAATACATACTGACAAGCTAACACTTCGTCAGTTGGTGAACAAGTGAAGTGATTTCCCAAAACACAATTCTATGTTATAAGTTCAATAAAAGTACAACTGGCCAACAAAATAACAGCTTTATATTTAATTTGGGAGGTCTTTTTCTCTTCTCCTCTTCCCTGAAACTAAAAAGTTGTAATAATCATGTATTATTTATATGCTGTATATCTTCATAGACAGTTTTCTGAAAAGATGATATTATATGGAAAAGAATCATTTGATTCAACTCTCAAAATGATTTTCAATTTCAAGTTGAATGAATAATCTTAATTAAGATGGGTTTCACAGTAAACAAATGTAAGTATAGCACAGGTTGAAATTTTCTTTTAAGAACTTTCCTTTTTTAAAAAACTTGGTCTAACAAGTTATTTTAAAATCAGTCTCAGAAATAAATATAAAAACAGTACAGAACTAACATTTCCCTTTGTCATGGAAAAGGAGGAAAGTAACTGTCCACTATTCTCAGCGTGCCCAAATAGCTTCCTGAATGAAGAGAACCAACCATTTCCAAAGATATTTCGTTCCCACACTGAGATTTGTAAAATTTTGGTTGAAAGCTTAAAAAACAAACAAACAAACAAACAAAAAACACTAAACAAAAACTCGCTATTCATTTACTATCACTGCAGGCTCTTCAGAAGGGAAAAAAAGTTGCAACAACAACAAAAAAGACCTTACTCTAAAAGAATTACATAAAAACTTAAATACGCTTCTGGAAAATACACTTCTAGAAATTTATCTTTGAAAATAAAAAAACCCTTCAGTTACTCCTGTAATAGCTAATGTGTCACGATTTTTTACTTTAAAATGCTGTATTGCCAATGTAAAAACAATTACGTACCTAGGAGGGTCAAGCTGGTCCTTATCACTGAAGTCCAAGATTAACAACTAGTTTCAGCTATTTTAAAAACTCGGGAAAGTTATTAGCTGGGTTCAATGGTACTGAAAATGTTGCAAATTTCACCTTTTTCCTCTGAAATCTAACAAGTTGGGATCTCCATCACCACTTACTATTTCAAATTCCTAATTATAAAAGACTTAGGATATTTTAAAGAAGAAAAAGGACATTCATTTTACTACCAAACGTCGATTTCATTTTTTAAAGATAAGCAAAAAGTTCAAGACTACCGATATTAGAATTTAACGTTCTCATATCTACTTCGCTGCGGACCACCATCCAACACGCGCTGAGCTCTGACGGGCGAAGGGCGACACGAGTACGCAAAGAGCACCGTTTCAAGTTTACCCGAGGCGCCTGCAAAGCCCTAGACCACGGCTGGGGGCTGCACCTTTTCCTCTGTCCCACCTTCCCACGCCTTTTCCGACCGGAGAACAAGGTGACTCTCCCAGAGCCTGGTCCTCGTTCCCTGCAGAGTTGAGCGCGTGTCTGACAGCCCGTGGCAAGCCCGGCCCGGCTTACCTTAAGGACAGGGGTCAGGTACTCGGCCACTTCCAGTGCCTTTCCCTTCACTGTGTTTATCACATTCTGCATCCTGGGGCCGGAATAGCAGCCGGCCCCGCGACGGGATGGGAAGGGCAGCCGGGACAAGGGACCAGGAGTCAGAAAATGTCCTCGCTACTGCCGACTTGCATCGGCACCCAGGCGACGGCACCCGAGGGGACGGGACGCGACGGGACGGACGGGACGAGGGGGAGGGGCGGCTGGCGCCACGCGCGAGGGTACGGCGCGGGCTCCTCGGACAGCGAGCTACGGACCGGGCCCAGCTGTCACTCCCCCGCGAGGGAGGCCGGCAGGGCCGAAGGGGTGGGTTGGGGGAGAAGAGCGGGCGCACGCGCACCCCTAGCCCCGAGGATCTTCTTCTCCCCTTTGCTTCACTCGCGCCCCTTCCGGCTTCCACTTCTCTCACTCGCCGTAGCTCCGCCGCCACTTGGGCCTCACGTGACCCTGGACTCTCTTGACACGTGATGCGAGAAAGGCCGCGCTCGGGCGGGATCAGGCCGCTTCTCCCTGCTCTCCGGAAGCGTAATACTGAGCGCGCCTGCGCAATGGGGGCCAAGCCTCGCTCTTTGCCACGGGGACCTTATTGTACTTTCTGTTTTGGAATAGGAGTCTCGGTGGCAGAGGATTTTTCGCCTTTCCGTCCCTCCCATAGCTTCCCTAAGTACGGACGCTAAAAGCTGCTGCTGCTGCTGAGCTACTTAGTTACTGATTCAGCCCTAGGATGTGAGCTCTTCCACTAGACGCTCTTCAGAGGAACCGAGGTAACCGCGCCCGATGGCCCAAGGAGTGCGCCTGCGTGTGAGGGGTGGGCGCGCCAGGCCACATCCCTATTGCGCAGGTGTGGCAAGATGGCTTTCCCTGGCCGAGCCTAGCACTCTGCTCTTCTCTAATGCGAGGGATGTCTTTTTGGCCTCTGAACGTTGCACCCAATGGAGCTGTCGCTGTTGGCATTTCAAACCCATCTGTCATCAATCCCCCAGGCCCTGTTCGCTATCCCTACACTGGGAGGCTTTGTGCAAGTACCTTATTCGCCCGAGAGATTACTGTTTTCAACATATCAAAAGAGGGCCTTAGTCATTGATTTCTAAGTTCTTTTCTAAAACACTAGTTCAGTGTTAGTTAACAGCAGTGCAACAAAATCGTTCCAAGCAACCTCTTTTTCCCCCTCCTAGGGAAAAGCAGCAACGGAGAAGTAACACATCTAAAGTTCTCGTCTCTTAGAGCAAAATTGCCAGTGAGAATGAAAGTTAAAGAATTGCTTCTCTGAAGAATTCTGCAGTCTCAAAGTGCCAGTTACTCACTTAACTGCTTTTGACAGCACTCTAATCTGGTCTTTGCCTTTTCTGTCTCTATAGAGTTCCCCCACCTATCAAATTTTGACACTTTTCATTTACTTCTCTATAGTTTTCTATTGTACTCCTCAACTTTCTTTTTTGTTTTAATAATAACCATAGCCAGACATCTAAAAATATGTCTTTGCTCTTCTTCACAAATCAGTGGCATTTGCATTACCCTTAATCTCCCAGCAGGGTTGCTCATGAACTTATTCTTCTCTTTAAGGCAATTATAAAACAGTGGAATGGAAAGCAAGTGCTGTGGTCATCCCATGTTATGCTCCTTGTCAACAATGTATACATTCTTGCTAGGGGCCATATTCATTGCATTAAGCTCAAGTCGCATCCTATTGGTAAAATATTCAGCCAATGAAGGTAAGTTAAGACTTGAAATATGTGGAGCACTTCCATCTAATCACACATTCTTCCTCCTGTCTCGGGTTTTCTTGTGTATAAAATGGGGATAATACCCTTTCAAGTACTCTGCTTCATGTGAATAATGAAGAATGTTTAAATTTGATTTCTTAACCTTTTGTTCCTTAGCAAGAAAAATTTTTGATGTTTTGTGAATTTGAGTTAGTCAAGTACAGGATCCAACCCTTTACAGAACAGATCATAATATCTGACTATTGCTTTAATCAACTGGTCTTTCTGGGCCTGTGGAGATATGTATAATTATAACTAATTTTGAAATAAGCAAGAGGATACGTTTTTTTCGTCACTTGGCATTTCTTTTTTTTTCCCCCCTTTGTCAGCTATTTTTTTAAAGTATATTTTATTGATTATATTGTTACAATAGTTCCAATTTTTTCCCCTTTGCTCCCCTCTGCTCAGCACTCCCCCTCCCCCAACAATCTGCCCACACCCCAGTCTATGCCCATGGGTTGTGCATACAAGTTCTCTGGCTTCACCCTTTCCTATATTTTTTTTTAAATAATTAATTAATTTTTCATATTGGCATTTCTGATGTACTATCTCAATTACTGTATCAATGGGACGATACAGATTATTAGCTTTGATCAATTCATGCTCAAGGAATCTATTTTTTATGTAAGAATTTCTATTTAAACAGTTTAATTCCACAAAACAGTATTGCAAACCTTTCATGAGTTATTGGAGACACATAAAATTATGACACCATGACCTTTAATGGTCTGCTTGGGAAGTCAGTTGTGTATATTTCTCTACTTCAGTTAGCATTTATCTGCCAGGCCCAGGCTAAGTATAAGCAGGGTTCAAAGTGCATATGACAAGAACTCTGTTTATTAGGAGAGACATCATGTAAATATATTGTGAATATACAATATAATAAATGCAGTTCTATACCAAAGATGAAGAAATAGTTTAGAGTAGAAAGTAGTATATTCTGTCCGGGAGAGGATGTGAAGTGCATAGGGATGAGAGAACACTTCCTTGATAAGGTGACAGTTGATCCACAAGAATACAAGGTGATCTGTGGCATTCAAAACAGAGGCAACAGACTGTAAAAATGAACAGATGCATAAAAGCAGGATGGATTGTGAGAATGTGTAGTTCAGAATTACGGAGCAAAAAGTTTAAGGACTCTGAGAAGAGGGGAAAGGCATGCTTGGCCAGAAAGAGAAGTGATGATCAGATAGTTAAGGGCTTCATATACCATGTTAAGGTTCTGGGGCTTTATTCTCTAGACCTTAGAGTCTGGGGAATAAGAACTAATTGAAGGATTATAAACAGAAGAGAAAAACGAAAAAGACTATTAAGGTAGCTGGGTGGAGGATGGATGAAATGGGAAGAGACTGGAAGTGGGTCACCAGTTAGGGGATTATTGCAAATTCAAGCCACAGATGATGGACACCAACCAAGGCTTTGGAAATAGGAACAGAAAAGAGAAGATAGAGTCAGTAAGTATTCTAAACATAGAAAAGACAGGACTTGGAGAATGTATTGAACATGGAGATTAAAGGAGATAAAATACTGGATAGCTAGAAGTTTTGTTGGAAGTGATAAGTGGATCATGGATGTTCTCAGCTGAGATGAAAACTATTAAGAGAAAGAACAGACTGGACAGTTCAGAGATGTTACAGAGTTTTAACTCTGTACCTTCCATGAAGCAGTAGCTGTGTGCTTGTTCGTTGCAATAATGATTAAATACGTGATAGTTATTCATATGCATATGTTAGTGAGCATTAAGTGTTCTAGAATAGAAATTTGGAGACATTAATATTAAATTGACATTTAAAATTATAGAAACAGAGGGCTCATTCAGGGTAAACATGCAAAACAAGAAAATGGAGCCAAGGGCAGAACGCCGAGGAGTGCCAACATTTAATAGGCATGCTGACTCTCAGAAGGATATTAAGAAGGACTTGTTAGCGAGAACTAAATGCACATGACTCAGAAGGAAAGGAACATATTTGAAAACAGAAGGAATTGCAACATCATAAGATAAGGATTAAAACATGCCCTTTGGAATTAGTCACTGGAAGATATTTAGTAATCTCAGGAACAGGTAGGTTGAACACTGGTGGGATCAGAAACAAGATTACTTGGGGATGTGACCTGAATGGTAAGTGGGCAAAATGGAGATAATGGATGTTGACAGTGTTTTAGGAACAGAAGGAAGGAGAAAGCATAGTAGTTGGAGGGGTAGGATATTATACAGTGTTTTGTTTTTTGGATGAGAGAGTTTTGAGCAAATGTATAGGCCAAGGGGAGGAAATCAGTCAATAGAAAGATAAAGGAGATACTGAAGCTTGAGGAATTACTTATTGGAGCAAAGTTCCTGAAAATAAGGGAAGATTTTAAAGGAAAGAATAGGTGCATAGTGGGCCATGACTCCTTTTGGAGCGACTTAATGGGAAACTAGTATGGATGGATGTAATGTTGATAAGGTGTGTTGAGTGTGGCAGAAGGTAATTGAAGAGAGTTTACACATTATGCTGAGACACATTTTGGAATCAACCATGAACGAAATAGAAGAAAAAGAAAAGAAAAACAAGAATAAGTTAAAGAGTAGCGACAAGAGTTTGAGTTGTATTCTGAATCCTCCACCCCCAGCCTATTCTTATGTGTGCATGTTTACTTGTGTGTATCATGATAGAGATCCATGCAAAGTATTATTGGAGGAAAATAGAGTGTGATTTCAGTCTAGCTTTGAGCTCAAAAAAGGGGGAAGATCTTTCAACTAGGCTTTGAATGATGTGAAAAAACGTTTTAACAGGCAAATAATTAATTCAGGTTAACATTTATTAAGTGCCTACTAAGTGCCAAGCAACATTGACTCCCAGGTATATGAAGATGACTAACATGGTCCCTTTCTCATAAGGAGCTTATATTCTAAAGGTAAGACACACACATAAAAGATAACTATAATACAACGTGATAAGTACTGTTACAGAAGTTTATAGGTGGTGCTACAGGATCAGAGATGAATAAAGAATTAATTATGCTTAGGTTGAGAAGGTCAGGGGAAACCACAGAAAAGAGGAAGAAAGGATGTCCTGGGGAGAAAGATTGTCGAGTTGGTGTTTTTCCTCTGTACTTTGCCAGTTTATGTTTTTAATATGATGACCAAGGGAAACAAGCACATGTTTTCAAAAAGGGGAAAAATGCATTCCTGAAAATAGTTTGTTCTTGTCAAAATTATAAAGCAAGTTGTTTGTAAGCATTTTGAAAATACAGAAGAGGTAGCTAAGACCAAGGCATGCTAGCCAAACCTCATTTCCTAATTAGATTGATTTGTAAATTAGGACAGCTTCCCAACATGGGTTTTTAGATGTGTCAGAGTATTTTCTCTCAGCCCTAGAGTAGCCAGAGCCCTGGACCAATTGCTTCTTGCCTCAAATAGCTTCCTTCTTTTCTCCCAATGTACCATTTGTCCAGAGTGTCAAACAGATATTATCTATGTGTGCCATGATATGAAATAGTATTTTAACCAGTATTAAAATCCAGTTTTTAAGTTTAAAAAAAACTTTAAATTATTAACTGTGTATAAGCATTGTATGGAACAAAATTTATAGATGAAAAACATTTTTGTTACATTTCAGAGAACAAATACGATTATCTTCCAACTACTGTGAATGTGTGCTCAGAACTAGTGAAACTGATTTTCTGCGTGTTTGTGTCAATCTGGGTTATAAAGAAAGGTGAGTCTTGAAATAATATTTTATATGTACATGTTAAAAATCAAAATACCAGAATCAAAAAGTTTTATAAGTGACAGGAATATTTTATATCATTTAGCCCATTAATTTTACATATGCAGACGCTAAAATACAAACATAAGTATGATTATCTATGTTTTGCAAGTGGAGAAACAGGCTCAAAGAGAAAGCCTTATATGGTTCTGAGTATCAGGGGACAGAGCCAGAATGCTCATTTTAATTTTCATAGTTTTTATCTTTTTCCTAAATAAGTCCCTTTAACATTAAATATAATAAGGCCTTGGTGATGATGAACTCCTTTAGCTTTACCTTGTCTGGGAAGCACTTTATCTGCCCTTCCATTCTAAATGATAGCTTTGTTGAATAGAGGAATCTTGGTTTAGGTCCTTGCTTTTCATGACATTGAATACTTCTTGCCAGTCCCTTCTTGCCTGCAAAGTTTCTTTTGAAAAATCAGCTAATAGTCTTATAGGCACCCCTTGGTAGGTAACTCTCTGCTTTGCTCTTGCTGCTTTTAAGATTCTCTCTTTATTTTTCACCTTTGGCATTTTAATTATGATGTGTCTTGATGTGGTCCTCTTTGGATCTAGTTTGTTTGGGACTCTGTGCTTCCTGGACTTATATGTTTATTTCCTTTGCAAAATTTGGGAAGTTTCCCTTCATTATTTTTTCACATAAGCTTTCAATTTCTTGCTTTTCCTCTTCTCGTTCTGGCACCCCTATGATTCAGATGTTGTCACATTTAAAGTTGTCCCAGAGGTTCCTAAGCCTCTCCTCATTTTTTTCAATTCTTGTTTCCTCATTCTGTACTGATTCACTGTTTTTTTCTTTCTTATATTTGAAATCATTGATTTGAACCTCGTTTTCCTTCCCTTCACTGTTGGTTTTGTGTGGATTTTCCTTCATTTCATTTAGCATAGCCTTCACTTCTTCTCTTATGTGTTTGCCATACTTAAGCATATCCGTGAAGCCTGTAAGCATCTTTATCGCCAGTGTTTTGAACTCTACGTCTGTTAGGTTGTCTATCTCCTCATCTGTTAGGTTGGCTATCTCCTTGTTGCTTAGTCCTCCCACTGGAACTTTGATCCATTTCCCCTTTTGGGCCATACTTCTCTGTCTCCTCATCTTGACAGGCTCTTGTGTTTGTTTGCCTCAGTGTTTTAGGTAGAACTGTTGCACTTATTACGTTGTTTGGGGCGGAGCCTTAGGTATTCGTCAATACAGAGCAACTCGTTTCACCACGTTGTGGTGCTGTATGTGGGGGAGGGATTTCAGAGGGAACAATGCTACTTGCTCAGCACTCGCCCCTTTTCCAGGCACTTCTCCCACTTTCGTATGGAACTGGTGCCTCTCTAGCTGTTGCTCTGGCCATGGTTCCCAGCATGGGTAGGTCTTCGGACATTCTAGAATTGTAGGGGCGCTTTAAACAAGTGGACTCTAGTGGACCAGCAGTTTCTTCCTCTGCCCCAACCCCCATTGATTTGCACAGTCAGAAGCAATGAGGCTTTATTTTCCCTGGCGCTGGAACCATGAGCTTTGCAGTCTGGTCTGGTGCTGGGCATGCTCCCCAGGTGTCCCTCCCTACTTTTTAAAACGTGTGACTGTGCTTTCCTCTGGCCTGCTGCTGCCACCACCACACACCACATCCTCTCTGCCCCTCCTGCCTGTCTGGATGAGTATTTCTTCTTTACATCTTTGTTTGTTGGACTTGCGTGCAGCTCAATTTTCTGAAATTTGTCTCTAGTTTTGAGGTACTTTTATTCCTTCTTAGTTGCAGAGGGAGATGCAGCATATCTGTCTAGGCCTCCATCTTGGCCAGAAGGATTTTGAAATACATTTCTTGATCTCATGAAATTCAGGCATTGTTTATAGGGCTTAAACTTAAATTTTATGGCTTTTCATTTTATTTTACATTCTCTCTTACAGTTCCTAAGTTTTTGAAAATCTGGAATTGGTAAAATAACTCAATACTAGGAATAGTAAAAGTTAATTTTCTCTATTCCTTCAGATATAAATTTTCACCTAGTATCTTCCTTTCCTAACTCCCTTCCACACACACACACATACCCCAGAGAGGGGGGTGGGGAATACCAGCAGGAACTCTTTGATTTTTTTTCCTACTTATTTTAATTTGTTGATTTTCCTCTTGATTTTATGCTCTCAGAGTACTAAGAGAAACCATATGTGTATCCTGAGTTGCCTTAAGTGATACTTCTATCTCAAGTTAACAGGAATTAGGAGAACCAGTAATCCTGAAGTGTTGTTTATTGTCAGTGATGATGCACAGTGGTGGGATGCAGAAAGATAATGAAATTCTGTATTGTTTTTTATTTTTATTTTTAAATATTTTATTTATTTATTTTTAGAGAGAGGGGAAGGGAGGGAGAAAAAGAGGGAAAGAAACATCAATGTGTGGTTGCCTCTTGCGCGCCCCCAACTGGGGACCTGGCCCACAACCCAGGCATGTGCCCTGACTGGAATTGAACTGGTGACTGTTTGGTTCACAGGCTGGCGCTCAATCCACTGCGCCACACCAGCCAGGGCGTCTTTGATTTCTTAAGGCTAATAGTCACTTATGGAAGCAAGTTCCATAAAGCCTCTTTTAAAGAGTTATATCACAAATCAAACAGTTTTCTGTCTGTAAAAATATGGGCATTCTCATCAAGATCATTTATTTATTGCTATATTTCTTTCTTTAGGAGATCATAAAAGTAGAAACCTGAGATGTGCTTCCTGGAGGGAATTCTTCAGTTTCATGAAGTGGTCCGTTCCAGCCTTTCTTTATTTCCTGGATAATTTGATTGTCTTCTATGTCCTTTCCTATCTTCAACCTGTAAGTAAATATGACAAAGAAAATAGCTTTGGGAAAACACAGATAAATAAATTTCAGGGCTAATCCTTTTTTTTAAATCATTTTTCTTGGCATTGTTAGTTGCCCTCCCTTGCCTTCCTGAGGTTAGACCAGAATCATCTGAGTACTGACTTACCAATCTGCTTACAGATCCTCTCACTGTTAAAGTTTGCTGTGTAAAACTGTTCTGACTGTTCTGCAGGAGTTGCTCCTTGGCCAGTGACTCTGGACCCATCTCTTTTTGTGTAACCTTAATCAATCTGCCTGTTTTCGGAGCCATCCTATGATCACCAGCCTCTAATATTAACCTCAATATTGAGGTGCTCCGAGGATACTTAACTCAGAAAATCATACACTCAGTGCACTGCTCTTCTTATACCTGCTTAATGTAGTTTATATATATTCTTTTTGTATGATTTTCTTTTTGTTAGTCCTGTCATTTAATTGACAAGTACTTTAAGGGTAGAGATTGTATCCTCCTACCTCTAAACACTTCCTGTAACTGATACTACTAGGAATATTTTTTTATCTCTTTTGGCATTCTTCATGCCAATTTAGAGAACCATTAGTAATCAGAGTTAAAATTGGTCTTCTGCTCTTACCTGTTACTCAGTTTGGGTCATACGTTTATTTTTTCCTAATGTTTTATAAAATGAGCATTTCTGTTGCCATTGTTGCCAAAATGTGTTAAAAGTTTCTTTAAAGCATAAATTCAGGGATTTCTATTATAAATAGGATTTTTATTGGTTCTAGTCCTCAGTGTGAAGCCTCTTAAATATAGCCAAATAAGTTTGTGAGTGGGATGAAAAGGAGGGATTCGTAGAGTACTGTACAGGTTGAAAACAGGAGTTTGACTCTTGCACAATTTAGAAGCTGTGTAACTAGGCAAGCCTTAGCTACTCGTAAGAGTCAGGAGCCCATCTGTAACTGAAAGTAATGTTACCATACCAGCTCAGAGGCAGGGACCTGGGCTGGTGATCACCTGCAGTTCCTTTCAGCTCTGTGATCCGTGTTATTATTAATAAGTGTCCATTTCACCTAAAATGTGTCCTCTCCTAAATTCTTGCTTCCACTCTGTTTTTCAGATCTGAGAATTCCTGTACCCAGTGACATAATTTCTCATATTCACTAAATATATATTTGTTACATTTTATTTGCATCCAACAGATTAGCTCTAAATTTATCTCTTTCCTACATTCCCCAATAGCAAAGCAAGATTTCAATTTCCTGTTTTTCTTTCAACCTATTGCTTTGCTCTTCCTTTGTGATTGTGAACAACCACAAATATTTCAAAATAAGTCACATGTCATGTTTTTGTGTTGCTGGAAAGAAATAAAGATGCATGGACGTTTTAGAGCAAAGAGCTCTAGTATTTTGTTTATTCTATACTATTGCATGGAAAGAGTTTCCAGAATTCATCAGGCCAGCCAGGGTGCTTGGTTAGTACACTTGCACTGCTGTTGTTGTGACTGCTCAAACCAGCCACTTCCTCACTTTCCTCATATCCTCTTACTCTTCTCCTAACTAACGGTCACAGACTTTGTCTACAGAGACAGACACTGAGAAAATCTTAAAGTAGTGGTACCCATAAAAATTCAATAGAAAAACAACAATGTTGTAGACTTGGAATTTTTGTTAATTGTTACTGGGTTTACTGTTACAGTATTCCCTCACTTATCGCAGGTATTATGTTATAGACCCTTCCACAGACACACAATGGGTGAAAATCTGCGAAGTAGGAACCTTACATTTATTTTAGTATTTATATATATTTTAAGGCTTTATAAACCCTTCCCACACATTTGTAAACCATTCCGTCCCTTATTAATCTTTCCCACTCCCTTACTAACCTTTTCCACACTTTTATAAATCCTACTTATGTTCTTAAACATATTCTACACTCTTAAACCTATGTACCTTTAACAACATATGTATACAGTACTGCAAAATCCCGCAATATAGCGAAAAATCTGTGATAAATAATTAAATATAATGCTTTTAAAAATCCCGCGATACAGTGAGGCCACGATAAGTGAACCGTGATATAGAGAGGGACTACTGTATTTCTTTAATTCAGCTGAATATTAGCCATATGTACTGGTTATATAAGATATTTGATATTTTTTGAGTTTAATCATCTTAAAGTGACAGCAAGGAGGGAGGCAGGGTGAACTGAATCAGCAGACCTTGGTTTTAAAAATTATTAATATTGTCTGATCCAATTATGAGGAGCAATGATGAAATTTCCTACTTTCTAGGCCAAACTGTGTGTGTTTGTGTATTCAGACTGATAGTCTCATATGTGAAATATGACTGAATTTACAAAAACAGACCTTTATAAAATTTGACTAACACATTGCTGAGTTTTTAGTCCAATGTGAATAAATCCCAAGGACTGTCAAATATGAGTTTGGTAGTGAATCACTGGTAGTTCAACCAGGAAAATGGATTCAATTCCTACTGTAGTAAGGATGCTTAAAAACCTGTATCTCAATTATCTTAATGTATAAATGGGCCTAACAGAACCTGCCTTCTCTCTAGCCATAGAAACAGTATTAAAAGACTATAGAGCACTTTGAGAGCTTAGAAAAGTATGCTTTGGAAGCATGGTAACTGTTATTTCAGACGTAAACCTTTAGCATTTAGAACTATTTCCAGATCTGCGCATACAGATTACTTACACAGGCATTTGCTGAATTTCAACACATTTTGAAAGCCTGTACAATAATTTGATCATATCTACATAAATTTAACAAGCAATAAAAATGGAATTTAATCTTCTAGTGAAATAGCTGCCCTAATAACCCCTCTGGTTTTTGACCAAAAAAGCTTTTCTTGTCAGGTGAACCACCAAGCTGGGAGATTTCTGAGGTCAGTACTTTATTTGGATTGTAACTCTATCTCCTCTTTCTTTCTAGGCCATGGCTGTTATCTTCTCGAATTTTAGCATTATAACAACAGCTCTTCTATTCAGGATAGTGCTGAAGTAAGTAACTTGTTGTGAAAGCATATGTGGTACTTTAAAACGGTGCAGCCTTGTTTCAGATGATATACCCAGAACACTGACCCCTTCAAACCCCAAGGCCAGGATTTTATTCCTAATTGGCTTTGTGTGTTGGTGAGTTGCTTAACCCATCTGGAAAGCAGCTCTGCTTCTAGCCTGTCTAAATCCTCTGTGATTCCGTGTTTCAAATGTTTGTTCTTAGCATCTCAAAAAAAAAAAAAGATAATTGACTGTGTTGTGAGTTTAATTTTTAGTGTCAGATTTTCAACAAAGAATTCATGAAGTGGGTTTTTCTGTTTTGTTTTGTTTTGTTTTCAGAATCTCTGTTACAGTCAGAGGGAACCAAGAAGTTCCTAAGAGTAATATACATTTGTTACTTAGAGTTTGTAGATGATAAAGAGTGGCAAATTATTTGTTAAGCTACTTGAGATAAGTACCTGATTTAAGTTCTAACTAGCAGAGGATTTGCGTGAGGAATCAAGTCACATTGATATTAAAAAAAATGATAGATTTTTAAGCTTCAAAATTCTATCACCAGTCTTTTCTAACTCCAGGAAGACCTTTGAATAAAATAAACATTTTTTAACTAAATAGACTCTGCTGCAAAGTAAAGGCCAAAATGTCCTAGGATGGAATGGGATCTGGGCACTTAATTCCAGTTTGAGTTCTTATTTAATGACGATGATGATTTAAAATAAAGTTAACCCTGGCTGCTGTGGCTTAGTGGATTGAGCGTCGGCCTGCGAGCCAAGTGTCACTGGTTCGATTCCCAGTCAGGGCACATTACTCGGTTGTACATCAAGTCCCCAGCTGGGGGCGGGAGTGAGAGGCAACCACACAGTAAAAAAAATAAAATAAAATAAAGTTAACTTCTTGTTATATTTGTGATTGATTTTCTTTAATTTTGCATTCACTTTCCCTTTTTAATTTCTTGTTTCTTGGTGTGCTTTGTCATAGCATGCTCTTTCATTTATTTGTACAGAACGATGAATGGCGTGGTACATAGACAGAAAATATTTGTTGAATCCATGATGCCTTTCATACATAAATTACACGGAATTCTTAAAAGATTTGTTTTTATCCTGAGGAAATATTCTATTTAATGATTAATGTAAGAAAGAAAGAAAACAAACATTTCACTTCACCCAGTTTAAATGTTATACTACACCGACGTTTTCTTTTGCATCTTGTTTTTTATGAAATTTTTTCATTATGAATTGTGAAGAGAATTCAACTAGTATATTAAAGAATGCTATTCCAAAAAACATTTTGAAGTCTTTAAAATCAACATGAAAGTCACTTTGTAGGATAAAAAGTTGGCCTCTGAGAAAATATATGTAAGCAATAATACCTTTATATTGGTTCCTGTGATATGATTAGAGATACACTTCCATAAAGGAAGTAATAAAAGATTCACTAGTAAAGAAGCAAAGGTCTCAAAAACATGTTTTTATAGAGTGAAAATATTTTCCGCTGAATGGTAGTAAATTAGTACACATGGTATTATTATATAATACATAATGTTATTTCACTGTATTACGTCAAAATTACTATTTAAAACTAGACTTAACAAAGAAAAGATACAAAGTATGTATTCCCTGAGTTGAAATTGGCCAGTAGTTTGACTTCAGGGCATGAGCCTTGCCTCTGAGGCCAAGGCAAGGGGCCACTTAGAGCTGGTTCAGCTGCTCTGTAGGCAGTGTGGCCAGGGAGGTTCTCAGGCAGTGATGAGAAAACATTAAGGACTGAGGGCCAAACACTGCACTTAAGGTCTTTCTACCCTATTTTGACTGAATCTTACCTTGATCTCATGAAGCAGGTACGTACTGTTACTATCCCCATTCATGAACAGATTTCATCTCAAGCTGAGTCTGTGCTTGGAGCCCAGAACTACTGGGCATTTTGTGGTGTTTGGGTGGCTTCCTTTGACTGTAGAGGAGAGTGTCTGAGTGGACAAAGCTGGGGAAAGAGGGAACAACTAGAAATGAGCTGCCTTCTGGCCGAGAATGCCACCACTGTGGGAAAAGATACACCTGTTAAATTTTTAAGCATTTAACAACTTATATTTATTCTTAGTGTAACTAAGTCCAGATCTATTTATACTATAAATTTTAAATGTTTGCTTTTCATACTATTAATTATAATATTAGTTGTATTATTGCTAGTTTTAATAAAAAGTTAACTTCGTTATGAACTAAACCTTTAAAATATTTTTTCCACATATTTAACCCCTTGTTATTCAGATCAGTAATATTGATTCTTAGACATGTGTTTGCTTTGTGGTTAATATCTCTGTTTTGATTTCTTGGAAGTTATTTATATTAAAGAAACAATAAAATTATTCCATTTTTATTATTGTCACAAGCACTAACTTAGTTCCCAGAGTAGTTCTTAGTTTGACCGATTTGCAAATCAGCCCTAAAGCTACTCTGAATAGAACAGCTAATATATGATAGTAAATCTAATACTATCTTTTATGAAAATACTTTTTAAATATTTTCTATTATTACATTTTAATATCAACTCAATTTTGTTGTATTTTGATCATTTCATGGGTGGTTTATGTTTTTTGTCTATTTTTCCCTATTTGTGAATCACTTGATGGTCTTCTGCCTTTGGCAATAAAATTTTGACTTAAGAGTAGCAGCTTGAGTTCTATCACATATTCTAAAATTGTTTGCCATAAATAGCTCATTTTTCATTTAGAATATTATAGTTCTTCTCTTATACTTCACTCTAAAAGAGCCATCAAATATCCCTCCCGTACAAATAAAGAATATAAAGCTACACAGGTAGGAAAAGATAAGTTCAGTGACTAATGCAAGAATTAATTGGAATAATTCAAAAGTGGGGAAAGAAAAATATCACTATTCAAATGTTTTATTGTCTTTTTTAGAAATGCACCATGTGAATATATAGATTTGTTCTTTGAAGTGTAGACGTTGCTTCAAAGGAGAAACTGGTGGCAGGCCTCAAAGCCTTAGTGGTTTGCTCTTAAAGCTTGGCAGAGTTGTATAATCTTGTTTGCTTAGGCTTTAGTAAATAATATCAAAATTAACATTGAGATTTGGGGGCAATATGTAACTAAGACCAGAACTTATTTTCATCTAAAAAATGTATGTTTCTCTGATTTCTTCAAAGAGAAGCTATGGAAAAAAATTTTTAAAAACCAAGCACATTTTGAAGCATGATGAGTATCTTAGAGGTTATGGTAAAGTTTAGTTACTCTCCAAACCAGCAGAAAAATAAAAGTACAACTCAGTAGTCAAACATTTCTCCAAAATCATTCATTCACTTGATAAGACCTTTTATAATTTCTCATTATAAATCTGCTCCTGGTTACACTCTTTGTGCTACTAAAAATTATGTATAATTTCTTGTAAAAACAGTCATGTAAATCTTTCCACATAATTATTTTCATGTTCTGCCTTGGTTTACTACCACCAAATAGAGTAGTGATGCTCTATCTGACATAATTTGGACCTAATTGTTAAGTTTTCCCTCAGTTGGTTGAGGTGTAATTCAAAGTGGGGAATTATTTTTTAAAAATACATACTTTAAACAATTTAACTTCTTGTAATGAAAAGCTAAGGTCTTTCCTTTGAGTATGTGTAGGGTTTGCTAATTGGAGTTCTTCGTTTTTTTCTTGCTTTAACCTACCGTTATTACACATCATTCATGACTTCTGGTTTTAATTTCTTTAAGGTGGAACAAGTCCTTAAAAGTACTTTTAAAGTAGTTTTGTCTAGATTTTTATTATTCATTTTATTAATCATAAAATAAGCTCAGCTATAACTAAATCAGGGGCAGTTTTTAACTTGTGATTTCCCTTTAATTTTCCTAAAGCATTCTACTTAGTTTTCACAAAGACAGCAATTCTGTTCTTCCACTCATAATTCATCATTTATGTATTCATTAAAATATATCATTTTAATAATGAGGTCACCTGGCAAAAAGCACACTTAGTAACAGACTCTGTGAGCAGAGGCCTTCAGGTAGAGTAGCCTTGCTGCAAGTGTTCGACTGAGCATCAGTCTGAATGTTTCACTGGGGCCATGGAGGGATCAGTTGAGTCTCTACTGTTGCATCCACTAAACTGATGAACAAACTCTTCCATGCATAATCAGTCATCATTTATAAGAGTGCAGATTCTCAGCTGTCTACAGGAGAATTTATTAAGCTTTATTTTCTTTGCTGAAAATCTGGTTTTAGCCTAATTGTTAATCATTTTTATATTCCCAAGAACGTTACCTTGAATAAGTAATTATTTGCAGTAAGTACTGTTTAACTTGTTTCCTTAGATTCATTGTCAGTATTAGTGGAAAATCTATAGCTGTCAGAATTGAAAACTTCTAAAGGAACTGTACGTCATTGCCTCATTTGTCTTCATATACAGTAATTGGTTATAATGACATTTATAAATTGGGCACCCATTTTGCAACCTATATTTTATGTTTCCATTTGATTTGCTTTTTAGCACTTAATGAATACCAGCTACACCTTCAGAAATGTATGTGGCTAGTTCACAGCTTCTGCACTGGCCCTGTCACTCAGCACTAAATCTGGTTATTTGAGAGTATATACATGAAAAGACATGTTTGTGTGCACAGGTGTGCTGCTACCTAGGCTGGTCTGTGCATTCAGCAGTTTTATAGCATGAAGCTTTTTGGAAGCATTGGTGAAGTCAGACACATCTTCCTATGTATGTGTGCATCTTGAGAACTCAGAATTACTATACTTAAGTGGTGTGCTGGTCCAGAAAGAAGACATGCAAAACCGAGGCTTAAATCCCTTCCTTTCCTTTCATAAATATGTGACCTTATGGAGGTCAGTTAACCTCTTAGAACATTGTTTTCTCCATAGAACAGGAATTGTTTGAAACATGGTCAGTGCTCAAATGCTCCAAAATTCTTGTAACTTCTAGTTCTTATCTGTTATTTTATACTTTTGCCTTTGCTTACATTATTCTCTTCCCCCCACCCCCACTTTAGTGTCATCTGACTAATCCGTCTTCAAACTTGAAGATGTTCCCCCCCCCAGAGGCCTCCCTGTCTACCCAAACTGAGTCAGCTACTCCTCTTAGTTAACACTATACATTCTTGTTGACTTCGCATGGACTCTTTCCTCTGCCTGGATACATCACCAGTTCCCTTCCACACGGCAAACTTGTCTATTGTTCACCTTTCTGCTCAACTGTCTATTCTTTGAAGCAAGCAATATCTGACTCCATTACAGAGTTAAGTGTTCCTTCTTCAGTGTACCCCCATTGTTCTGTGTATCACTTGTCACACATTATAGTGTCATTATTTAGTTTCATGGTACTTTCCCTATTAAAGTGTAAATTCCTTGAGGATGGACATTAAGCCTTCATCTTCCCAGGGTGCCTGGATCATGGTAGCTGCTTATTAAATGTCTGTTACACTGAATGAATCCACAAAACAGAATAATAATGCATGTCTTCTATATCTCACAAATTTGTTGTTAGGCAAAATAAGTAAAGCATTATTAGGACTTCGTGAAATACAATACTAAAAATATTTGTTCTTGCTTTATCAAATAATAGTTTGCTATGAAATGCTTTACGGATATGGGAACCAGCTTCCTTAAATCTTTTTGGGTTGTGAGTACCTTTGAAATTTGACAGAGCTTTGAAGGGTCTCCTGGAGTTGGGGAGAGGACTGAGAATTCATCGATATAGAAGATTTGGCACACTGCAAGGATTTATGTATCTGAAGGTCATCACATTCTGGTTCATGAATACCAGGTTGAGTATCTCTACTATAATTTACTTTATAGTAGGATAAAAAGTTATTGTTCCAAAGGTTCAAGATCAGCTCTGAAGGTAGGAAGGAGGCTTAGTGAAACCTACAGGCTCAAAGGAAACTTACAATGAGGTGAAATGACCGAATGGTCTTAAGGAACATTTGTTATAAAATTGAATAAAAATATCAAGTTTAAAAAGCAGAGACACAAACTTGAATTGTGGAGAATCCTGGCAAAAACTGACTACAGTTTATTCAACAAGTACTCAAGTGTCTGAGTTTGCAGGAGAAGCAGTTGATACGGGAGGGGAGAAAAACCAGGAGTAAAATCCTGTTTTCCATCTTTGAACAGGAAGCATCTAAACTGGATACAGTGGGCTTCCCTGCTGATTCTGTTTCTGTCTATTGTGGCCCTCACTGCTGGGACGGAGACTTCACAGCATAGCCTAGCAGGACATGGACTTCATCATGATGCCTTCTTTAGCCCATCCAATTCCTGCCTTCTTTTCACAAGTGAGTGTCCCAGAAAAGACAATTGCACTACAAAGGAGTGGACTTTTTCTGACTCTAAGTGGAACACCACATTCAGATTTTTTGGTCACATCCGTCTTGGCTTGGGCCATGTTCTTATTATAGTCCAGTGTTTTACTTCTTCAATGGCCAATATATATAACGAAAAGATACTGAAGGAGGGGAACCAGCTCACTGAAAGTATCTTCATACAGAACAGCAAACTCTATTTCTTTGGCATTCTTTTCAATGGGCTGACCCTGGGCCTTCAGAGCAGTAACCGTGATCAGATTCAGAACTGTGGGTTTTTTTATGGCCACAATGTGTTTTCAGTAGCCCTTATTTTTGTAACTGCATTCCAAGGCCTCTCAGTGGCTTTTATTCTGAAGTTTTTGGATAACATGTTCCATGTCTTGATGGCCCAAGTCACCACTGTCATCATCACAACAGTGGCTGTCCTGGTCTTTGACTTCAGGCCCTCCATGGAGTTTTTCTTAGAAGCCCCATCAGTTCTTCTCGCCATATTTATTTATAATGCCAGCAAGTCCCAAGCTCTGGAATATGGACCTAGGCAAGAAAGGATCCGAGATCGAAGTGGCCATCTTTGGGAGCGCTCCAGTGGGGTAAGTTTGTGAGGATACTGCTTTTTGCCTGTTCTTCCCCAATTCAAAGCATAGTTACACAAGAAAAGAGATAGATTAGTGCTGATTCATCAAAGGATGTATTAGATCTCTGTGACTTTTAAAAATTATTCAACAAACACTTATTGGACTCCTTATATGCCCAAGAGCTCAAGATACTGCTGTCAGGGTTTCAGAAAAAAATATAAATCACAGTTTAAAGGACTACAGGCATTAGTTGTATTGGAACATTATAGCCACAGAACCGGAAGGTGCCTCGCAGGTTTATCTTGTCCAGTCACCCCAGTTTTATAAGGGAAGAAACAGACCCCGAGAGGCTAAATGTAATAGAGCAAGTGAAAGAACTGGTACTAACCCTATGAGGTTTGGTCCTACTTCATCTCCACCACTGTTGGGGACACAATCCTCCTTCACAAGAAAAGTTGACTTAGCTCCTTAATTTTCCCTGTAGTTATTCATAAACCACAGCGTGCCATGTGAGCAGGCATTGTTTATTGTACCAAGGTGGTGGTTTTCAAAAGGATCTTGTGCAGTTATTCTGAATAAGTAGTATACTTCCAGTTGCTTATTGTTTTAGGAGGGTCTGTCAGTCATGTTAGCAAAATAATGATCTTTTGGAGCTTTTTCAAATAAATTAAACATTTGTTATTAATAAAACAAATTTATGATTTTCTTGAACACTATGAAATATTTTATGCAATGGACATTTCATTTTTGTGGTAAAATATAATCTATTTTCATTAGAATTTGTGGTGAAACTTTGTTGAACAATGCCTCTGAAATGGTGATCCAACAGATTCTTCAGATGGAAAAATTAGAATCTTGGTCCCCAAATGCCATGATCTCAGCCAGCGTATAGATTCAGAAGTCCTGTGTTCTTTTTCAGTGGTCTGATAACACTGCTTGCTCTACCTTTTAGGTATAAGAATATCAATTTAGGTAACAAGGCCTAGTTTGTATAATATATTTATCCAGTCTTTAGTCATTTCCCATCAAGACCAGCAGAGGGTGCTCTTTACTTTGCTCATTTTAACTTCAAAATTCAAGTACTATACTCAGGTTCATTTCAATTTTTCATGATCTCATTATACATATAAAATTAATTTTCCAGGAAGTTCAGTATACATTTAGTTTCATTTGACCAGATTATAGCTATAGTTTAATGGAATAAAATTCTTGATTTGTTAGTGAGTTTTTTCCTTGATAATCATTAAAAACACTGCATTTCTAGTTTTGTTTTAATTAATTACTGATTTCATGTTTCCTTTTAGGATGGGGAGGAACTGGAAAGACTTACCAAACCCAAGAATGCCATTGAGTCTGATGAAGATACTTTCTAATTGGTAGCCAAATAGCTGGCTGGTCTCACAACCTTTTTTTCACATTTTCAGCATGTGTAATATTCTTCTTTTCACTTTGGTAAACCAAGAACACTTCCAAAGAAAAACGCTCTTGCATATATAGCTACTACCTAAACAGTTCTATCCAAGGGTTAGAGTACACAGAGACCAAAAAGGTCTAAGGAACTGACGTAACAGTAATAGTATGGAGACTGCATTAATGACCAGTGATTGATAAAATAAGATATATTCACAGATTATTCTTCTTGTCACCCAAGGTTCCAAAAACCTTATAGTAATCACGTTAGTTATGTCCCATAAATATACAAATACAGGACAACTTGCCAGATAGTAATAATTATATAATTCTACTCTGTATGCCAAAGTCTTCACTTTGTCATTATAAACATCACCTGGGTTGTCCTTTGAATTTTGAGGCCCTGGAGATACACATTTTGCAATTAAAAAGCAACATGACTCTAAAGAATCTGGTTGAAGGACTGTTCCACTTGGCTACAACAGTGATTTAAGGTTAATGTAGTCTGTGCTAAATGTTTTGCCAAAAAAGCAATTTTTCAGAAACAAAATCTCAGAATTTTAATCTTTAAGAATTCATAGGGAATTTTAATTTCTAGTGATTATCTTTTGACGGTTTTCTATATACATAAGCTTCAATTAGGTGAAAATTGCTTCCCAGTCAGCAGTTATCGCTTGTATTTTAAATCACTTAAACAAGCCATGGTGGGTTTTTCTCCTCCTCAGATTGACCTTTTTATTCTTGGATTATTATATTTTGGAGAACGAAGAAGACGCCATTTCATTTTCTTAGATCTATTAATCAGAACTTATGCTAAGTATATATCATATCTGGTTCCTCAGATTTAAGACACTGGCTTCAGAATCATAACAGATTGTCAGTAAGACTAATGCCTATGAGTTCCTTTTAAAAGTGTCACATTGCAAACAAATGACTTTTTTTGAAGAATGAATAGTAATTCAAAAAAATAATAGAAAGTCCAATAATGAAGCACTTTATAGTAATAATAATATTTAACACTCCAAGTGCATGGTATTTTTCAACACACTGTTTGCATACGGCCACTTGAATCTGAGATAGAGAAGTCAAGTGATGGATAATTTCAAAATGAGGAAACAAGTGACTTGCCCACACTCATGCAGCTGGATGATGACAGGACAAGAGTTAGCTTTGGCTAATAGGCCTGTATACACAGCAGTATGCTGTGAATGTGAGCCTTAAGGTGTCATTTTCATACAGTCATTTCTTCTTTCCCCTAATTTTCATACAGATGAACATAAAAAATGCTATTATATAATCCATCTGATATGTAGAATAATATGACTGGCAAGAGTTGGTGGAAATCTATAAATAAATAATTATTAAACCTCTGTCTTGAATTGCCACTGTCATGTGAGGTGGGATGTGGAGTACTTTTAATTTCAAAAAATGGAGTGAGGCAGAAACCCATATAGCTGTTAAAACTTTCAATAGATCTTGGCTTCAGAGAAGAGCAAAACTATTCACCTTATCACAGGCATTCCCATCAGAGTTGTGAAACAAGAAAATTACATTATTATAACAATTTAAAAGGTAAGGAAAATCAGATATAGGAAGACCTCACTTCTAGGAAATAAAACATACAAAACATTTACAGAACAGATAAAATGGCAATATAATTTACAAAGGTACTGCCTGCAGAATATACTAAATAATATTCCTTCAGTTCATGGAGTTTGATTTTCTTATTTACAATTGATTTTTTTCACCCTCCTTTTCAGAAAGCTTATGTTGCCTGAAGTAAGGTTTACTTGTGTTAACTTATTACTTAATAAGAGAGAGAAGGAGCTGGAGCTAAATTATGAAGTTCTGATGTGGGTGCGCTGGAGTACTTGTGGTCACTACTGTTGCAAAAGAATAATGAAAAGATGATTGGTCAAGAAACCGTATCCTGTCATCTCAGGTGCTCCTGTTCTTAGAGAAAAGAACAATTGTCATGTGGAAAAAGTATATTTCTTCCCTATTCTAGACCAAACTACAGTGCAAGTTACAGGGTGATGGTTAATCTTTCCTAGATTGACTCCCAGCCCAGGCCACAGGCCATATTAATCAAAACAGCATAGTACTGGCATAAAAACAGACACATAGTATATCAATGGAACAGACTAGAGAGCCCAGAAATAAACCTATTCCTTTAGAGTCAATTCTTGACAGAGGAAGCAAGCACATACAATGGACTAAAATAGTTTATTCAATAAATGATGTTGGGAAAATTGGTCAGATGTGTGCAGAAAAATGAAACCAGACCACCTTACACCACACACAAAAATTCAAAATGGACAAAAGACAAATATTAGACCCAAAACCATAAAAATTCTAGAAGGATACATGGGCAGTAAAATCTCAGACATTGCTCATAGCAATATTTTATCGGATATTGCTCACGAGGCAAGGGAAACATAAATGAGACTATATCAAACTAAAAAGTTTTTGCACAGCAAATCAAAAAGGAAATCAAAATAGACAACCCACAGAATGGGAGAATATATTCACTGATGCATCTAATAAAGGGTTAAAACCCAAAATTTACAAAGAACTTACAAAACTCAAAAAAAAAAAAAAAAACGGTGAAGGACCCAAATAAACACTTCTCCAAAAAGGACATACGAAATGCACTGTTGGTAGGAATGCAGATTAGTGCAGCCACTGTGGAAAACAGTATGGAGATACCTCAAAAAGTTAAAAATGGATCTGCCTTTTGACCCAGCAATTCCACTTCTGGGAATATATCTGAAAGAACCCAAAACACTAACTCAAAAGAACATAATAAGCACACTTATGTTCATTGCAGTGTTATTTACAATCACTAAGATAGGGAGGCAGCCCAAGTGTCCATCAGTAAAACAACTATGGGACATTTACACAATGAACTACTACTCAGCCATGAAGAGAAAAAAATTTTACCATCTGTGACAGCATGCATGGACCTGGAGAACATTATGCTAAGTGAAATAAGCCAGTCAGAAAAAGACAAATACCATATTTTACTCATATGTGGAATCTAATGAACAAACTGAACTAACAAGAAAAATAGAGTAAGACTCATAGGTGGCAGGGTGACAGCTAAGTGGAGGGGGAGGGTATTTAGAGGGAGGAAGGATTGGGCAAAAAGGAAAAAGGACTCATGGACAACGCTGTGATTTCAGGTGGCAGGGGTAGGGTGAATATAAGGGAACTAAGTGGTAATGGAAAAAATACAAAAAAAATTTTTTTCTTTTGAGTATATTTTATTGATTATGCTGTTACAGTAGTCCCAATTTTGTTTCCCTTTGCTCCCCTCTGCCCAGTATTCCCCTTCCCTCCAGCAATCCCATCCCCCTTAGTTCATATCCATGGGTCATGCATGTAAGTTCTTTGGCTTCACCCTTTCCTATATTATTATTAACATCCCCCTGTCTTTTTTTGTACCAACCGATTATGCTTCTTAATCCCTGCACAATCTCCCCATTTCTCCCCCTCCCCACTCCCAGCTGATAATCCTCCAAATGATCCCCATATCTATGATTCTGTTCCTATTCTGGTTTGCTTAGTTGGATTTGTTTTTATTTTTTAGATTCAGTTGTTGATAGTTGTGAGTTTGTTGTCATTTTAATGTTCATAGTTTTTATCTTTTTCTTAAGTAAGTCCTTTTGACATTTCATATGGTAATGGCTTGGTGATGATGAACTCTTTTAGTTTTACCTTGTCTGGGAAGCATTTCATCTGCCCTTCCATTCCAAATGATAGCTTTGCTGGATTGAGTAATCCTGGTTGCAGGTTGCCTTTCATCACATTGAATACTGCTTGCCAGTCCCTTCCTGCTTGCAAAATGTCCTCTGGGAAATCAGCTGATAGATAGTCCTATAGGCACTCCATGTAGGCAACTCTCTGCCTCTCTTGCTGCCCCCAGGACTGTGTCTTTATCTTTCACCTTTGTCATCTCAATCATGATGTGTCCTGGTGTGGTCCCCTCTGGGTCCAGCTCGCCCAGGACCCTCTGTGCTTCCTAGACCTGTATGTCCATCTCCTTCGCAAAATTTAGGAAGTTTTCCTCATTTTTTTCAAATCTTGCTTCCTCATTCTGCACTGGTTGACTTTTTTTCTTCATTATGTTCCAAATCATTGATTTGAACCCTGGTTTCCTTCCCTTCACCATTGGTTTTGTGTGGATTTTCCTTTGTTTCACTTAACATAGGCTTCACTTCTTCTCTTATGCATTTGCTGTACTCAAGCATATCTGTCAAGCCTGTGAGATGTTAATCACCAGTGTTTTGAATTCTGCATCTGTTAGGTTGTCTATCTCCTCATCTGGTTGGTTGGCTATCTCCTCGACACTTAGTTCTCCCTCTGGAACCTTGATCCGTTTCCCCTTTTGGGCTATGCTTCTCTGTCTCCTCATTCTGACAGGCTCCTGTGTTTGTTTGCCTCCATGTCCCAGGTAGAGCTGTCGCTCCTGTTAAGTTATAAGGGGCGGAGCCTTAGGGATTCATCAGTACATGGCGACCTGTTTCACCACGTTGTGGTGCTGTATGTGGGGGAGGGGTTCAAGAGGGAACAGTGCCTCCAGTTCAGCACTCACCCCCTTTCCAGGCACCTCTCCCACTTTCGCACCGGACTGGCGCCCCTCTTGTTGCTGCCCTGGCCATCGTTCACAGAGTGGGTGGGTCTGCAGACATTCCAGGACCATGGGGACCCTTCAAACAAGGGGACTCTGCTGAGACTGGCAGTTTCTGCCTCCACCCCAACCCCCCACTGGTATGCACAGTCAAAAGCAATGAGGCTTGATCTTCCCAGGTGCTGGGACCTGGAGCCGTGAAGTCCTGTGAGGAGCTGGGAGTGCTCCCCAGGTGTCCCTCCTTACTTTTAAAACATGTGAAAGCACTTTCTGCCAGCCCTCCGCTGCTGCCACCACCACACCGTGTCCTCTCTGCCCAGCTCCGCCCCTCCTACCTATCTGGATGAGTATTTCTTCTTATATCTTTGTTTGCTGGATTTCCATGTAGTTTGATTTTCTGGAACTTCTGGTTGTTTCTAGTTTTGAGGTAGTTGTAATCCCTGTTAGTTGTGCAGGGAGACACAGCATGTCTGTCTATGCTTCCATCTTGGCCAGAAGTAAAAAAAAATTTTTTTGAAGACCTACAACTAATGTACTGAATCTGCTCTCTTCGTAGTTTCTGAATAGCATTTGGTTGGACCACAAGTATGGCCTTTATTCATCTGATTCCCATTCTGTCATTGGTCCTAGAACAAAACCTTTATCCAGCACGGTGTCTAATCCTGAGGGAAAACAGGATGTGGCCACTGGTAACAGAGGGAATGATGGCTTAGACCCAGGATTCCAAATCCTTGGTCAGCTGCCTCCTGCCATTTTTTTTTTTTTTTTTAAGCATCACTGGAGAATGTGCTGATTGATTTTAGAGAGAAGGGAAGGAAAGGAGAGAGAAAGGGAGAGTAACGTCAATGTGAGAGAGAAACATCTTTTGGTTGTCTCCCATAGGTGCCCACACCTGGGAATCAAACCTCCAACCTAGGTATGAGCCTTGATCAGGAATTGAACTCACAATCTTTCAGTTACAGGATGATGGTCAAACTAATTGAGCTACACCAGCCAGGGCTGCTGCCATAGGTTTTCAAGATCCATGTGCAGAGAAAACACAGGGGAAAATTGCTTTCTTTATAACTAAGGTTTTTTGATTCTGAATCCCCATGAGGAAGCCCTGCTGCTTGTGAGCTGGATAAGACTATGTGGAGCTGCAAGCACTCCTTTGGCTCTTGCACAGGCCCAACAGCTTGGACAAAACAGACCACGTCCTACTTGGCAACTCTGCCTTTTACTTATGCCCTGATTTTTTCCTGTGAAATTACCATTCAAGTGTGGAGAAAGAAGAGGCAGAGAAAGTCCAACTAAAGAAAGAGTTGTTTTCTTTCTCTAAAGCCTAAGCAGACTTTCTAAAATTGAGTAATATATACCCTTCCTTGAAAGGAAAAAAAATGTTCTCACAGATCTCAATGTTGACCTTTTCTGACTCTACAGTTATTTTAATACATACAAACATAATATAAAATATAAACTTCTTGCTTATCGCTTTTATATGAAAACCAACACAAATTTACAAATAAAGTACAAGCAAAGCCATAAAACTAATAACTTTTCAATTCATATATGAATTTAGTGAAGTGATATTTTCCTCAGATAGATCACAGTAAGTCCCCAAACGGACCTACAGAGCTTCTGTCCTTACTGGCTATTTCACTTGCTTCAAGCACTATCCTCTCTCTGCCAAGTTAACAGAAACCTGCTGACATTGCTAGTCATTCATTTAATCCTGCTGGGATTGATCAACTCATGTCCCTAACAATCCCATACAGATGTAGTGTCGGCCAAGCTGCCAACTCCCATTGGCCTAGGTTCCCTGAAAGATTTTTAAAATGTCAGCTTTATGTGTTCCCTGAAGTTTTGAAAGAACCCACCAATAACATTGCCTCGGCTTGGCACTTTCTTAAGGAGTATTTTTCCCCCCATCCTCTTCTTGGTTCACTTTGGGTTATTTATATTTTGCTAAAAAATTAACTATCCAAATTTTCAAATTTATTTGCACAGGAACTTATGAATCATTTTCATAATTCTTTTCATTTACTCTTTTACTGTAATTTTATTTTCTTTTTCATTTTGAATTGTATGTATGAATGGTTTCTCTATTTGGTTTTTAAAAATAGGTAATGAGCAGTTTCTAATTATCTAAAGTTTCTTTTGTTCTTTTTCCATCTTATGTATTTAAAATGCATTTTTTTCTTGTTTTTTAATGAATATGTTTATAACTAGTAAAAAAACTCCTTGAAGTAGGTATACCTTAGGTCAACCCCCAAAGACTTTAAAAAATAGCATTACTATTATTTTCCAACTACTCTATTTTGAATAAAGGATAGTGTGATTGAGATTTTTATTCATACTTTTGTTAATTTCTAGTTTTGAAACACTTGGTTGGAAAATGAAGTATTTTTGTACTCCTTATATTGTTATGTGCATATTTTTATTGAATTTTTAAGTGTAGTTTGTACCATCTTTTAGTAAGCAATAACTTTTATGAAAAAGTTGGTATTGGTTTGGTATTTTGACCTAGTCTAAAAGTTTCCTGTAATATTTGAGAATTTTTTCTCTTACATTTCCAGTTTGTTTCATTACTACTAGTTACTTTTACATTTTTAAAAGTAAACTTAAGACCTTATTTGCAAATGTATCAACCTCAAAAATTAAAATATAGTCACTGACTCCTTTCACTGAAAGATGAAGAACCTAGGATATTGTGTGTCCTTCCAACTCTCAGTTTTTCTTAATAAGCTCTTAGAATTTTACCCAGGTGTGCTCTCACATTCATACGTTTTTATATTACCATCCATGAACAGCATGTTAAAATAGCTGCTGCCTCATGGCAGTGATGATGAAGTTGTCTTTCTTTGCACGTGCAGGCATTGGTTTGACTGGATAAGTACAACTTGATATTTTATTCAACAAACCACTTAAGGACCATTTGAGGAAAGAATAAGAGTCTTGGGTGTTGTCTGAAAATCTTGCATTGATAACTCCTGGTAATATCAAGAACATGCCAGCATCAAATTTTACAAAGTGCCCTGGCTGGCATGGCTCAGTGGGTTAAGCACCGGCCTGAGAACCAAAGGGTCACTGGTTCAATTCCCAGTCAGGGCACATGCCTGGGTTGTGGGCCAGGTCCCCAGGTGGGGGCACACAGGAGGCAACCACACATTAATGTTTCTCTTCCTCTCATTCTCCCTCCCTTTCACTCTCTAAAAATAAATAAATAAAATCTTTAAATTTTTTATTTTTTATTTTTACAAAGTAAGTGTCAACTGCTTAGGAAAAGAACCCCTGGAGAAGGCAGAGAAACTCTCTTAAGAAATGCCGCATCATCACCAGTTCTCTCAATGGCTCACAGAACTATTCTGTGTGGAAAACCTCAGACATCTACCACTCTACATCAACAAGTAATTCAAGAAGCCCGGCTGGATAGCTCAGTTGATTAAAGCATCGTTCCAATACACTAAGGTGTCGGTTCAATCCTTACGGCACATATGAGTCAACCAATGAATGCATAAATAAGTGGAACAACAGATGGATGTTTCTCTCTCTTTCTCTAAAATTAAGAATAATAACAATAAAAAGTGATTCAAAAGATTCTGCCTTGAAACGTGAGGGTGTTTTGAAATAGCTTAATTTATTTAACTTATAGTTTATCTTTTATGTAACCAGAGAATGCTACATGTACATAAGTCTTTAAAAGAAAAGTGATAAAAAAGTAATGTTTAATTGAGAGTGTCCTTTCTTTTTTTAGTGGGACATAAAATAGTGGTGTCTCTTCAATTTGATGCTGTCTTAGACGGAGATATGGTAAAATTTGGAAGTTCATTTAAAAAATTTTGTATATTATGCACTTTTTCTTTCAAGTTAATAGTTTGCCTTTTTAGTTTGTGATCCCAATGATCACAGCTACATACAGTTAATTTGTTCATGACATAACTTCTTCATTCATACTTTTTAATGCTAATTTATCTCTCAGCTGGGAGCTGTTTTAAAATAGATTTTTTTCTCTTCTAAAGGATTTTTGGCTGATACACTTTCTGAGGTTTTGCATGTTTTCTTTTAGTGTCTAATAACTATTTACTAACTGCCAATTTTCTCTAGTCATATTGCTCAAAGAGGTTTTGCACTTTTTATTGCTTTCTATAGCCAGTTAATTTAAATGACAGCTTATCTGGAAAATTCTCAAATCACCTTTTTTTTTCCTAGCAGAAATCTCTTTTTTATCATTAACGTTGCCAAGAAATTAAATGTTTTCCTGCTATATTATGTATGTATGTATGTATGTGCATCTATGTATATGTGTGTATATCTATATATAGATATAGATTTTTCCCCTTTGTAGGTGAACCGTTTTTTAAGCCTGGATGCATGAATGCCTTTTGTATAGATAGGCATTCTTATTTTTAAACAAAATTTAACATTCCAGTTAGGCCTGATGTTTGCCACAAAATGGTGTAGGTAGAATCCCCCTTACCTAATCACTCTTTACCAGGACCCTGAGTGCTGCCATTGAAGTTCTGCTGAAGAGCTGGAAGCTGCTTCAAGAAGGTGGTAGGGAAGCAGGAATCATTAAAAATTGTAATAAGGAAACTTTCTAGGTGTGTCCTTTTCCTCTATATGGTTTAAACTCGTGCTTTGAGGACCAGTTCCATCAAGATAGGGGTAATACTGTCTCTTCTTTGTGAGGCAGAGTTATCACTTGAGTTTTAGTTTGTTCCTTTGTTTCAGATTGAGCCCCTGCTTTGGTAAGAAGTCAGGTTAAGTGAAGTGCCTTGAAAGCAGCACACAAACTTTCTCTACAGCTGTGAAAGTTGCTACTAGAAATTTTATATTGCATACTGTCTATGTTTATATAATTTATATATTCTTGATTGTTATATACATTTAATCCACTGTATAAAATATTTTAGTACTTCTTTTGTAAATTCTTGTATGTAAAATTTACACACTCCACGCTGCAAAGATTTCATATATTTAAAGAGCACTTCACAGGAAACTTTTATTTCAAGGTGAAGGATACAGTGCAGGAAGGAAAGGAGAGTGCAGACACTGGGGGTCCAAAGGAGAGCTCGTGCCTAAGCTCCCCAGGGTCTTCGTTTGTACGCGGACCATGCTGTCACCATTGTCTCCAGCTCCAACTACCAAGATCTGTATGAGGAATCTTGACTTTGGGAGAGCTCAAAGTGGAATTTCCCAGGATAGTTATGACTCTCTGGTCATGTAACTAGCCAGGTTAATTAAATTTATCAGGCCAGTTGGGAACCATAAATAAAGAATCTGAGCCTCGGGATTACCAGGGTAGTTTCAGACTTTAAATGGCACATCATAAATCCCACTGCCCTTATCTTGGTCAGGAGTCAAAAACCAGATGTCCTCATGTCTACAGAGAGAAAGACAGAGCTTTTCCAGTCTAGTTGTAAACGAACTCTGTCCTCCATCCATATATATACCCTTACCTCCAAATCTCTTTCCTTCAATTAGGAAGCTAGGTGGGTCAAAGGGGGAATAAAAAGACATGCTGTAGCCACATCACATCTCTTTGGCCTCTCTGCCACAGCTGATCCTTGCACGCGCAATAGATTGCAAATGTATTATCTTTCCTAGTGCCCAGTTTTCCCAGTTGGGAATGATGAATAGGCACACATTACTTACAGTTTATACTATAACATTAAGGCTATTCCCCAGTTTCAATCTTAATGAGGTTTTATTCTATAAATTCATTATGTACTGTTCATTTTAGTTTATCAGGGAGAAGTGGTGTCTATTAATGAATTAATACTAGTGCAACTATCTTTCCATGGGCATCTTAAATCTGAGAGAGGGAAGAAGTTCCCAGGGGAAGCAGTGTCTGCACTGTGAGTATCCCAAAGCCACCGACCCTGGTGATGATGGAGTCAATATGAAGGACTTGCTCAAATCATGTGGAACCTGACAGGAGGAGCAATGTAATAATTCCAGCCTCTAAAAGACTGAAGAATGATCATCACTCATCTCTTCCTGGTCCCTTCCAGCTACCCCCCACTTCCAATAAGATTATATACACTCTCTTATAGTTAACTGTATACATGAGTGGTCTCTGCTAGTCTGAACAAGGAAATGTCTTTTTCAGTTCTGATTCCTGGTTTCTAGCAGGGAACATAGAAAATAGTATACATGTAGTAAGTGTTTGAATCATCGTAAAACTGGAGTTTAACCTGCAAGTTAGTAACTTGAATAGGAAATGAAATGACCAGATGGTTCTTGACACACATCAAGACTTAGGGAGGGATGGTGACATCTGCATGAGGAATTTACTCTTTCTGTAACATTTTGAGGAAAGAAAGGTGAGACTTACTTCCAGGGATTGGCAATCTTCCAGAAATGGTGTGCTGAGCTGTTCCCTCCCTCCGTCCCTCAAGCCTCTCCTTTTGCATTGTAGATATCCTTGGATATCCTTGGCACCTTCAGCCTATCAGTTACGCCTAATCAGTTGTAGCCATCTGTGAGCCAGAATGGATCAGGAGAGAGAGAGGCCTGGGAAAGTGGGGAAGGGCCAGGAGAGAGGAAAAGGATGCTTATGGGGAGGAGAGAAGCCAAAGAAAATTTTGCCCAGGGTCAGCTTTATCTATTTAAAATCACCCCACCCCTTCACTTAACCTCCTTAGCACATTTATCAACCCATAGATTGGATGATGAAGGAAGGACCATTCTTTTGCCTTCTAGAAAGGAAGTGCTAATACTTAATACCTCTGCAGACTGCCAGGGATTGCCCAGTTTGTCCAGGCTTCAGGATATCAGGTGATGCATGTGGTCACCAAATTAGAAAATTGTGTTGAAGAACAAGCATACGCCTGGTTGGAGGGACTCCTGAAATTTCAGGGTGCTCACAGTCCTTGCCAGCCTGAATGTCCTTGGAAGTGCCTTCTGGCTGTCAGGAGACATCAGGGGTTGTGTGTGCGAGGGCCGCAGTGCACTGTGCTGGGAGGGGTTCAAGGAAGTCATTTAGAACCTTTCCCCAACTCCGTAAAAGTCTGGAACTGAACTCTGAGCTACAAATTCTGGATTCTCTGAGAACTTAACATAAATTTGATCACAGGAAATCTCTGAGTTTAGCATTCCACTCCCGAAATGTCGAGAAAGATTCATAAATGGCACAGAGTTAGACAGAAACGTAGCTATCTAGACCTACTGTCTTATTTGGAGATGAGAAACTGACTCCCAGAGATAAAGTGACTCATCTCAGGTCACATACGTAAGTAAGTGCGTGTCAGGGTAAGGACCAGAAGTTTTCCCAGCCCCAGTGGCCTTTCTGCGACACCCACTGAAAACTGGTGTAGTGTAATTGCCTGACAATTAGCTTCTGCAATTTGTAATGTTACATGCTTGACGATAACTTTGGCTTGCCAAGGCATTTATTTCAAAGACACCCATCTCAAATAAACCTCATAAATAAAGAGCCAGCCGCCCACCCATGAAGTCCCCCTTTTAGAAAACCCCAAATGACCTACATAACTGACCACTTGAGTCACCCTGCTTTTTCCTTCCTGCACTTTAACTCCTGCTCCTACATTTTAAATTCACCAGTAAAGAGTGAACAACCATAGGTACCCCATCCTCGACCCCAATAAAGTCAAAATCCCTGGTTCACGCTCTCTCTGCCTGCACCTTGCTGTGTGCACCCTCCAGGACCTTGTTATTTTCAAAGTTCCCTGAGGGTTGTAGCTAAAGTGCATCTTGCAAATACAGGTATAAGAAGGACAAGGCCTGATCAGCCACAACTCTGGCTCCGCTCAGGAGAATGTCTGTGAGGGCTGCCACAGTCAGTCCGGCATTCCTCACAGATAGCATCACTATCAGATGCTGAGACCAACACAGAACACCATGTAACCTTTGTAACTGTGATTCTTGAGCTCCTAACAACAGGTACAAAACTAAGAGAAGGTCTGGCATGGGGAGCTTTGTACCAACTCTGAGAGAACTGAACTTCACTGTGCTTCATTTTGTCATGTAGTTAAGAGTATTCATGAGCTACACCCCACTCTGCACACCCCAAACCATTAAGTATACAGCAGCCGAGGAGGAGAAAGGAGAAAAGGAAAAACAATCAGCAGGGAAAGGAGAATTCATGGTGGAAGAGCAATGGACCATGTTTCTTTTCAGGAGGCTTCTCTTTTATCTGTAATCTCCATACACTACTGCATCCTGAGATCATCAGTCAGGTCTTGCTGAGGTCACAGTCTGCCCTGGTCTTGAGCTCTTTTTAGCTTCAATGCTCTAGAAGTTGAGAAAGCATGAGCTTCATTATTAACTAAACTCCAGAAAATCAGACCATCTGGGCACTATGGACTCTACTGCATCTAACCCACCTGTCTCTGTAGCAGGGAAAAAATCTCTCTGCTGAATTAATATCCACCTCAGAGTCGTAGAATTTTTCTGGTGAAAAACAATTCTTGGAAATTCATTGAAGGGACTTGTGACAACTTTGGCAAGGCTGTGTCCTTTTCAGTCTTCCAGAATTCCTTAACTCAACTGAGTGCCTCTCTTTTTAAATACCCTAATTCCACAATTTTTCTCAAAAACTATTTTTTTATTCCTTACCATTTTTTGTTGCTGTTGTTTTGAGGGAAATACTTTTATAGAGAACAATATCCAGATTTCAGACTATCTTATCTACAGCCCAGAAGACAGAGGTTCAGGTTACCTAAATTTCCAATTCTCTCGTTTGCTGGAATATACTTTGTTTTTTACTAGATTTTAAAAATCTGAGGACATTTAACAATGGCATCTTCCTCTGAAGGCATCTTGGTTCTTTTACTGAGCTATAGCTAACTCCGCAGTACTCCATGACTCAGCCCACTCATTAGAGAGAGTACAGATGCAGTGCTAGGTATTAATCTCACTGACAGTGAGACCAGATGAATAATTGAAAAAGCAATCTGAGGTTAGGAACAAGGGCTGTCTTTCTCTGGTTGCAGGAGCTAGAAGCTTGTTGATATTATCCTAGCAGGAAAATGTGTATTTCTATCTAATTAATTTCCTTGGGAGATGAAACTTCCTCATTTTATTTCCTAAAATGGAGATTTTTTTGGCCTTTTACTTAAAAATTGTCTCTATATCACCCTAGTCAGGTGGTTCAGTTAGTTGGAGCGTCATCCTGTGCACCAGATTGCAGGTTCAATCCCTGGTTGGGGCACATGTAAGAGGCAACTGATCAATGTCTCTCCCTCTCTCTCTCTGTCCCCTGTCCCCCTCAACCTCTCTCTCTCCCTTCCTCTCTCCCTTTTCATCTTTCTTTAAAAATCAATAAACATATCCTCAGGTGAGAATTTTTAAAAATTGTCCCTATATCATTTCAAAAGCAATGGTAAATAAATTTATTTATTTTTTGGTCAATTTTAAGCTGTGCTTCACCTTGGCATAAATTTAAGAGCAATGCAGATATACCTGGCTCTACCCCCTGCACTACTCTAGCTGCTTGTACAGACTATTGTAGAAAAAGGGAGGAGGAGGCTCTCCTCCTGGGGAGAGGGATGTGATGGGAGCATAATTTACACAATCAGAGAACTGTACTCTAAAGTCACGTGAACTTTCTGGACCTCAGTTACCTGTATAAAAGGTAAGAATGAATTGCTTTCATGAAGAATGAGGGGCAAAGTAAGGGATTTCTCAAGCTCATTGAGTTACAATTTCCACTTACTCTATAATTATAACAAAGTTCAGATGATGTGAAGACAGATTTGTGCAAACAGGCACAGATAAATTAATAGCTAACACGCACATGTGGCTTGAATGCAGTTATTGATACCTGTGACCATTAGAGTTAATAACCAATACAAAGATCATTTGAAGAATTAGTTATTATTAATAACAGTGGCAAAATAATAAGCATCCCATTATTGATAGAGGCTGGCACTGTCAGATGTTAATTCCTGGGAATCTGACTGACTGCCTCAGGCAAGCTCATAGGTATTAGTTGGTAATATTATTTGGTAGCTGTTTGCTAGAAAAAGAAAAGTAGAAAAGAAGGAAGGGAGGAAACAAAGGAGGGAAGGTACTTAGTTATATATAAAAAATGTTCTTTTTCAAAGAAAATGATTATATTTGGATTATATCTTATCCACTGTGGTGTAGTAACATTTGCCTTTGAAAACACAAAAGAACTCCTGGATATACTCTCCTTCTTTGTAATTTTATTTTACAAGGTCCAGTATGGTAGCAGGCCCATTAACAAGTAAGTACTGGGGCTCAACTGTGAGGGGTCAAGGTTTTCCGTGCCAGGAAGTCCATGGTACCTGCTAGAACTCTGTGAGTATGACCTCTAGGAACAGTGTCAGAGTCTGTTGGCGATTTAAGGATTCCTTTTTCCTGCTCTATCTCTGAAAAGACACAAAAGATAACAGAAACAGAGCAGGAAGACTATGATAGAAGAGCTGGTTTAGGTATTTTCACAGGATTTCTGTGGTATCAAGCTTCATAGAGAAAAAAACACAATATAAAAAAAGTAGAATCATCTTAATCATTTGTAGACTGACATTTCAAAAAAAGTTAAGAAACTGTCTGTTCCAACTGCTCAGATATTTCCTGAAAATATGTGCTATGATCTTTAATTTTCTTTATTATAGTTTTCACTTGCCAATTAATACTAAAAAAGTAAAAGAGAGACATAAATACTTATTCTATAGAATCTTGTATTCCAAATCACGTCAATCATGTAAGAGAAGAAAAATATTCATTTTCAGTACCACTATTCAGCACTACATCCCCTCCAGTTTGAGAAACAAACAATTCTTTTAAACATCTTTATGTTGTAAGGCTTCAATAACAACTCATGAGTAAGCAAAGGTTTCCTATTATTTAATCTTAGAAGAACACTGAAAGGAAAAGGAAGGGAACGTGGGCAGTGTGGAATGTAGGCAGAACTCCTTTATGTAGCTGGCCACATGTGGCTTTAACAGCTGAAGGGGGAACTGGCTGGGACTAAGGTTACATATTTCTGTTCAGTAAGGGTATCCGTGTTGGTAACTCTCATGATGACGGTAGTCATCCTGGTAACCATCCTGATATCCTTGGTGGTAACTATGGTAACCATAGCCTGCATATTCATCTTCCGGGCAGCGCATCCCCAGTGACTGCTGAATGGCCATTTCCTGTCTCCGGAGTTGCATCGAATCAATTAAATCATACACAATCACCATGGACCACATTGGAGAAGGATACCAGGATTTTACATTTCCATCTTTTCCAACTAGAAGCATGGAGAAATACTCAGGGCTCACTTGAAAATAGTTACGGATGTCTTTCACCAGATGGCCTGGTACATCTTCTCGCTCAACAACAGAGCTCCCTAGAATAGGATAAGGAAAATGTTAGGGGATTAAAGAGTCTGCACTCAGGAAAACAAAATGAGAAGAAATCACTGTGAGAATAAAGATGGGACTCATGAGTTTATTATTTTTGGCTCAATATCCAATTGAAGAAGTTAGCTGTTTTTTCCTACTAGAAATTAAATGCCCCTGTTGTTCTGCAACATTATTAGTGTCAAACTTTGGGACATGTGATCTCTCTTTCATAGGAATGTTACAAGATATAAAACCAGTCCCTTAATTTAATCCTGGCAGAATCAATTTATTTAAAATTTGTCACTAACAAAGATTATATTGTTTATATTTGTAAGTTTATTTCTAATTAACTTAGTTATTTCTTTGCAATTACAATTTTTCTTTTGATGCTGTTGTCTGCACTAAAAAACTTACTTTATTGCCAAAGGTGAAAAATACCAATTATGTAAGGGCTGGATAAGTGTATTTAAATTATTATGATTAGTGACACTGTCCAGCATTGTGCCAGGATTTTATATACATTTTCTTATGTAAAGAGCTTGATATTGGAAGGAAGGGCTGGATATATGCCTTTTGAAACCTTTAGTAGCTAGTCATATTCTTTCAGCTTTTCAGAGCCTTTTAATATATGTCTTTATCTGTTGAAAGGGAGTCAATAAGATATAACCAGTGGGCCTCATAGTACCACTGTGAGAAACATTTAAATAAAATGTTTTATAAACCATAAAGCCCTATGCAGACAAAGATCACTAGTTAAGAAAGTGAATATTTTTACTATCACTTATGAGTGATTTTATAATAAAAACAATGTTAGTCTTTTCACTCCACTTCTCCATCTTCTACATGCCTATGTGGGCATGAGTGAACACACATACATGCACATATGCAAAGGAGGTGGGGTATGCCTTAAATATATACACACTATTTGCATATAATTCAATATAATTTAATTGAACTTAACAGCAGTTCAAACTGTTATGAAAAAACAACACTATACCATTAATCGGGAACAGTTCTAAGACTCCCCCAATTTCCTCTCCAATGCCTAAAAGCTTCAGAATGGTTATGTGGCGCAGACCTGAGAGAAAAGAGAAAGCCATAGGATTACGGGAAAGGACTCTAAGTAATCTTTTATTTCCAAAGACCAATGTTTTACAATGAACACCTCTTAGAACATAACCTGATTAGAAAGAATAATCTATTCTTTAATTATTCCATAAGAAAACACTTAAATACCAATTGCAGACTTTAAAATTAACAATAGGGTCAGATGCTTATTTGGGGGTGGTGTATTTTTTGTTTTTGTTTTTGTTTGTTTTGTAGATTAAAATAGAAGAATTTGCTCTTAAACTGTGACAGAACAAAAATGAAGTCATCAGAACATTAAAATATCTGAGATTGTCCAATCTGATTAGTCGTCTGAAAAAAAAAATCACGAAATTACATGGATAACTTTCAGAGAAAAAAATGAAGATCTCATCCATTGTGATTGTTAAAGAAATAATTCTGGCTTTCTCTAACAGTTTTTCACTTAAGGCAGGTTCTTATCACTTATGTAGAGGATTCAGAGAGGGCAAGTAACACTTAGGCAAGTACAGTTTGCTTCCCATCCTCAGCTAAAGTTTCAGGAAAGGAGAGAGGTCATGCCTTGGCAGCTCATTGGAATTCTTTTGAAGATGAAGCTGACATGAAGGAATTCAGGAGAGAGAAACAGGTGGGCAAGGGGTCTGTCAATTCACCTATCAAGACTTCATGGTTTAGATAAGATTCCAGCCTAGTCAGGGTAATAACTTGGAACTAATAATATGAATACTAATGGTGTTTATTGTCCTGGGGAGAAAACTGAAAGCCACTATGGGTGGTCTCTTTAAAGGAGGAGTTTAAGGCAAAATGCTATTTCAAAAAAAAAAAAAAAAGTTTGTGGTCTTTCCTCTTCTCCCAGAGAAGTGAAACATTCTGTTCTACATGTTGTTGAGTTGTGTTTCCAAAAGGGAAGATTATGAATTAAATTATTCCTGAAGAACATTATTTGTTCACATTTTCTGTATATTGTAAACAAAAGAGTTTGCCTACAGTAATGGGACTTTAGGTTCTGTATGCAGAGATTAAAAACACCTAATAGCTGCTGCAAAGGTGTCTTTAGAAAATTAATGTCATGATTTCATCTATATTCTTATTGTGAAGGATCATTAACTGCTCTAACAATTTCTGTTTTCTAGCACCATTGGTTGTTATAAAGAATTTAAAATATGCTTAAGAGTAGCGGCACAATCAAATTTTATATATGTTGATATAAAATCTTAAATAATTAACCTGATAATATAGGAGTATAAATAAAAACTGAAATGTACTGATAATTTACAGGTACTAGTGCATAGCAAGAACCCAGGTTCTGTTAATGTTTTACAAAACTCAATCCCTCCCCTTTGATAAATCAAGTACAGTTCTATAACTAACAAATGATTCTTCTTCCTAATAGAAGTATCAAAAAATGCTGATTCATCTATATTCCAATAATGAACTTTTTAAAACTGTGGCCCCTGCTATCCCTACATCCATGACTCTCAAAAATTCTTCCTTTGCACAAGTATATCTTAAATGAGATTTCAATGGTGATTTCCACTTTTGAAATTGCCATTATCTCCATGGTTCATCATTGAACTTGGTAGTAAGTTTTATGTAGTATGCATTTTACTTTCTATATATCTATATTCAAGATGATATGAGCTCTATCAGCCACTAGAAAAATAATTTTTGGTAAAAAAAGAGGAAAAAGCATATGTTAGTTTTCAAAACACTGGACAATTTGCTACAAAACAAAAACAAACAAACAAAAAAACTTCCTCTTTGACCTGCTTGCTTTAAAAATAAGGTTCTGTTTAACAGATCTTGCTGTCTTCTTCATGCCTGTTGAAGGAATGACAAAATAGTATAATGTGCTTCAATTAATACATTAATTTCCAAACCCATTCCTGTTTCACAAAAGGCATTTAATTTGTCACGAAGTACCCAATATTGGTATGAAAGAATTACCTAATTAAATGATGATAATTGGGTTTTATAATCTTGAGAATATATCACATAATACAGAACACTGAAAGTAAAGCAGCAGGTATTTTCAAACACTTCAGTAAAGAACCTGAGAGAAGATAATATAGAGAAAAAAAATAGAACCCAGTTGACTAAGGTTCCAGTCTGAAAGCAACTTTATACTCAATATAATTGACTAAGTGTCTGGGAATCTGCAGTCTGGACTGGGGAATATTTTAATGATTTAAGCTCATACGTTTCACTTTGGAGCTAACCAGGAAGAGAGTGGTGTGGGAAAGCAGTGATGACGAGGCTTCCCACTCACCAAAATTGCATGCCTGACCACTGAGGGCTGAGAGCTGCTGGGAATAGGCCCAGTCTTCATCATTAGGAGCAGAGATCACCAGCAACCGCCTCCTCCATCGGAACCTGGAAAAGAAGCAGGAGGCCACAGTTACTGCTTTAAACAATAGAGGCTAGTGTGAAAAAGCAGAGTAACTTTGGCTGTTGGTGTTTTCCTATGCCCAGAATAAAAAACACTGACTCAGAAATGTCTCATAGCTCCTCAAGGCCATTAAACTGCATTTCCACATTTCTTGTACTTTTTCTGTTGTAACTTCACAGTCTGCCTACTGTGGTATTTGCATGATATGTCAGGCATGAGTTTGGCCACCGTGCCTGATGAGGTCACTCAGGAGGAGACACAGCTCCCAGATGCCATGAGGACCAGCCAAAATAGGATGTCATACTATAGAAGCAGAAATAAGGAATCAGAAGGAAACTGAGGAAAATTCAAGTTCTAGTGGAGTTCCCTAGGGCTTCAAGGGGGGTTAAGAAATAATATATGGACAAGAAATAGAATAAAAAACGAGAGCTGAATTTTAAGTAGGTGGCAGGAGGAAGGAAAGTGGGAAAGTGGCTCAGAGGGTCAAGGAAGCTTCCTGGAGAAACAAAGGTCTATTTGCCATCCTCAGCAGCTAGCAGTTTTTCCAGAGGCAAGCACAAGCTCTAAAATGTACCCTGTTGTATTAGTAAAAATCAAAAGTACCCCTGTGAAATAGAATGGACTAAACCTATAGCCGTAGGATTTTAGAACACACAGTAAACTTGTTTCTGTAATTATAGCTCCAACGCAGTAGGGCAGTGGAAAGAGTTTTTGTCTTGTAGCCAGGAAGTTTTGTCACTGCCATTTTTGGGGTTCCTTAAGCATGTCCTTAACTTGTCTAAGTCTCAATTCTTCCTTATCTCTAGAATCAAAAAAAGCATCTACTTTAAAGTGGTGTTATAAGACTTAAATCAAAGCTCACAAATATAAGTCACCATGTGATGACTTGCATATAGATTGTGTCTTCATCTGCAGCCTCCTAGATGTAGAAGTTTGTCCACTAACAGGCCTTGAACGTTGTCCGTCTCATTGCCATATGATAATTGATCTAACCTTTGTGTTTGTATCATTTTATAGTTCACTTTCATCTACACAATTTGTGTCCCTCATTAGAGCTCAGTGTGCACACAGTGTATTGTCCTTATTTTACGCATGACAAAATGAAGCATAGGGAAGTGAAGTAACTTGCTAAACTAGTAAATCGAAGAGGTGGTACCAAAATATAGTTTTCTCTGATTCCCAGGCCATGGTTTCCCTCATCTACCACCCTCAGCGATCCTGATGCTTGGCGGGTGCTGCCAGGATCTCTGAGAGCAGAGGAGGGAGAGTAGATATGCAGCCAAGGGCAAGTGTGTGGAGTTGTCTCAAATTCTGCCTTTTCTAGAGAAGGAGTTTTGCTTTCTGCCTTCAGTGCAGGCAACTACGAGCTGTTAGTGCGCTCACTGAGCTGGAAGCCAGCTGATTGTACTCATGGCTTCTCTCCCTGTGCCCCTTCCAGCCTCAGAGTGAACATGAGAGTTTTCAACCCAAAGAAAACGGCCTCTTGGGGGAATAGTGGTTTGGGTGAACGAGAGAAAATGATAGTCTGATGAAATACAACCTCTAAATAGACGCCTGTAGCGAGGCTCGCCAAGAATTGCTTGCTGTGACATTACATTCGCTTCCTCTGCTTGTTTTTCTTCAAAGGGAAAGAAAAACTAAAATCTCCACTGAGGATAAGAAGACGAATGCGCTTGGCACAGAGGATGAGAGAGGAGTGTCTGAGACTGCCCAAGGTGTCCTGGGAAAAGGAACAGTGACTGCTGTCGGATCACAGACGTTGTCTCCTGCACTTTCCCTGCCTCTTTAGGAGACATGCCAGACCAGCGCTGGCCCCCCAGCCAGCCTCCAAACCAGGCCAGCCTCCCCAGCCTCACACAGAGCGGTAGAGTATCCTGGAGGGAGCTATTTTGGGTGAGGTATATTTTGACTTGTTTACCTGTGTACACCACTGAATACTGTCCTGATTGCAGAGGGATGAGGTCTGAGATTCTGTGTCACAGACACACCAAGAAAAGGTTGTTTTTCCCACAGCCCTTCACATTAAGATATAGTAATAGCCCCCAGCTCACAACACTGAAGGAAATAACATCCATAGGATGTAACAAGAGATGTGCATGTGACCCAGATCCTTATTCTGGACAACTTGTTTTTCTGTCGTTTTAGTTTCTCAGTAAATAAAAGTTCTACAAGTTATGGATGTGTTTGCTTCTCTTGACCGGCATTCCAAAATTACTGTGTATTTGCCCACTCTTTGGGGCTTCTGTGTCACAGAAAGGTAATTATAGCCTGAAACAGATGAGTGTCGCTAAAGGTTAGACTGGCTTCAGAGTCTGGTCAACTGAAACCAGGCTTCATAGACCTACCAACAACTCAGCAAATTTGAAGGAAAATTCCTATTTGGATACTGGTTTATTTATATAACTTTTATTTTAAAAGATTTCTTTTTCAGATCTCCTTGCCTGGGTTTCAATCCTGAGGTGTTCACTCACCTTTCCCTTGATGATAAAATTCTCTAAGTAGGAGCTGACTAGCCGGCCCTCATAGTACTTACTAATAGCCCCCATTTATTGATTGCTTACTTTGTGGAGATTCTGGGACATCATTTCACTTAGTATTGAATTTACCTTTGACAACAATCTTAAGAATAGATACACTTAGTATTCCTATTTTGTAAATGAGGAAACTAAAGCCCAAGGGTTAAGTAATCCGCTCAAGATCACACAGCTAATAAGTGGGAAAACTAGGAATTAAACTCTGAGCTATCTTTCTCATGCCTTTAAGTAATATACTATTGAACTTTAATTTTTAAGACCAATTATAATTATCAGCACAGTGATTTTATGAGTTGTGACCACAGTCATGTATAGCCATAGACCATCCAAATTATAATCATATACCATTTTGAATACCCATAAGAGATGTATGTTCCTGAACTAGTAATAATATAAGAGCCCAATATGGGGTCTTAAATTATAAGGAAAATAGATTTATATATTGTAGGGCCTTATCCAGTTAAAAAAACTTCAGATTCAAAATGTGTATACAAGTCTTAAGAATCAAAGATATGACAAATTCAAATTAATGATCAACATGAATGAGCATAGTAAGTTTATGAGTGAAAAAAACTGAGATAATGTCAGATCTTCCTTTCAGGTTTAAAACCCATGACACAGTGATTATAAAAAGATACTCTGACCATGGGTGGTAAGAAGAATCTGTCCTGCTGCCTGTGGCTGAGGGTGTCATGGCTGGCTCAAATCTTTGGTTATAAATAACATCAATGAACTGGGTGGTAACTGTCTGTTTTAGAGGTTGGGCACCCTTAGTTTACTGGGATGGTTTAGAAGGTATGCATCTTTTAGTCCTGAAAGATTTAGAATTGAAAAGAGAATATTTTCAAGGAGTCAAAATCATAGTAATAATATATATTTCTAAGAAGATCCCGATTTTCTTTATATAATCCATGTTCTCATGAAACTTGAGAATTTGGCTTACCAAAATGACATCCTTAAAACTCCAAATTAGAATGTGTAATTGAGTATTAGGTGTAAATGTGTGGTTTTAAGTTGAAATTTCACCAAGTGTATACAGTGCAGTTATTCGAACATATGAGAGAACTTTAGATTCACTGTGTTTATAAGAATAACTCATTAAACTTATGGATCATTTAAGTACTCACAAATTCTTTCAAGCAATTAAAAGATATGTATTACATGTAAAACGTCTGTTTAAAATATTAAAGTTGTTTAATTACTGAGTTTGTAAGTGAGATCAAACATTACTCAAAGCCCCTTAAAACTGATGGTTAAAATTTCCTAAGTAATAACTAGAATAATAAGATTTAAAATCTAACTTAAACATTTAAGGGAGAACTAAGATAAAAAATAAACTTTCAAAGAATCTTTTCTACCAGGAAGGAAGGAAGGAAAGAAAGAAGGAAAGGGAAATTGAAAGAACAAAAGAAAAAGAATTTAAAAGAAAATTCCTCAAGGGCAACAATGAGCTTTTATTATTAATCTCCTAAATCATTGCCACCTTGGTCCAGAAGTTGATGTTTTAGTGGCCCCAGGACTGAACAAGAAACCATCTGCCTAATGGAGTCCTAGAGCCCTTTCTCCGCTACGAGAGCAGCAAGAAGACTGGGTTGAGTGTTAAGTCCTTGTGGAGGCACGTACCTTCCATCTCCATTCAAGACCCTTGCACTGCAGTGAAAATTTGGATGTCAGAAGAACCTCAGATTTTATTTTTTCCTCTGAAATCCTGTGGTTTTGGGATTATCGTCCTTCATTTCAAACTCTGGGCCTCTAGGTCCAAGAACTATAAATAATTCACTCTGTATTTTCAAAAAGAGTATTAGATAAAATGTGGACTTTGGGAGCCAGAATATCCTGGGGCCACTGAGTCCTAGAGCTGACACTAGCTGAGTGATGAGAGAAAGTTAGTTAATCTGCATCAGCCTCAGTGGTCACATCTATAATATGACAATAGTTACAATATTTAGATCATGGGATTGTTGTGAACATTAAATCCAGGAAAGAAGATGAAGTGCTTGACACAGAGGTGAGCATACTGAAAGTGACCACAGCAACCCTGGGATGGAGGTGGGGCTACTTACTATCTTCATTCTCATTTGTCAGTGAGAGATTTTTAACATAGTTTAATTTAAAAATATTGGAGCAAATAGTAAATTGCAGACCCAAGACTTAGATGAATGATAAGTCCTCTGCTTTTTACACACTTATGAGGTTATCTCCTAAGAGACCCAAGCCTCCTGAATCTAGAAGAATTCAGATTATCCTCTTATCATAGAATTATTGATCCTATGACTCATTTATGGGGAATGTGCTTTACAGACACAAGTAAGGAAGTTCTGCCTAAAGTGAGACAGTTAACAATTTCATGAGCCCCTCAGCCACACAATACAGATTGGGTGGCATTACACTGGGGTCTCTGTGAGTTTACTTGTTTTGAGTGGAATTATTGCAGCTTTGTACCTCCTAGGGTTCCCAAAGGCCCTGCAGGATTTTTAGCCAACATGGTGGAAGGGATGGAGAAGGGAAGATGTGAAGAGATTTTTTTTTTAACACTCTTTTTTTGTATGTGTACAGAAAAGAGTTTCCCTACAATAGTTTGCAATAAACCATGCTCCCCAGGGAACCAGGAAGCTAGGTTAAGAGGATTTTCTTTTTGAGGTCCTGGTGGGTCTTTTATTCTCTGCAGAGTAGGAAGGAAGCAGAAAATCAAGCATAGTGTTCCAGATCCTGTTTGAAACTAGAAGGGACCTAATAAATAAGTATGTAAAATAAAAATGCTGTATACAAAGCCCTCCAAATTCACTGACTGAATAAATTAACCTTCACAGGTAAAAATTCTGCATTCTGTGCAAAAAAAAAAAAGAGCAGAAAAGATTTATCCAAAGCTACCAAATCAACATTCAAGCTTGGAGCTGACCCCAACCAACCTGTGAGCAGAGCCACTTCCAACAGGGCAAAGACTAAGCCCAGTGGCAGAGGGCTGGGAAGCAGACAGACCTTTCACCGGGGCAGGTCACTGTCTGGACACGTCCTCTGTGTTTCCTGGGTATTTTCATCAGCTCACCCAGAACACATTTCCGCCTGCCTTTTCAGATACTCCAAAAGTGATGTACCTGGATAGGAAGTTCTCCAGTGACTGCTTCTTGTCTTCCTTGCAAACAATGCCCTCCTTTTTCTGTTTTTCCATATCTTTGATGCGGGACTGGAAAGTATCGATCAAATCAAACACAGACTTCATTGCTATAGGCACCTCATAGTACTGCTGTTAAAGAATGAATAGAAAGTATATAATGTATAAGGATATTTCTTCCCTCTTCTCAAAGGATAGAGAGCCCAGGAGAATTCAGAGGAGCTCTTGAGAAAATCAGAGCCTAGAAGGCTCAGTGATTTATAGTCTCTCCTGTAATAGTACCTCTGCGGATGTTTTGAACTTCAGAACCCATGAAACAATCACCACTTACTTTTTATGAGGATTGTTTCTTAACTGCACTCATTTTATTGGCAAGGGCCCATGCCCTTCTCACCACACGTATCCTGGGTTCACTTCCCTACCTCTGGGTCCAAGCTGAGTCCTGTTCACTACACAACTTGAGAGAAAGTGAGAAATGCTGTATCTAACACAGGAATGGAATAACATATTAGAATATCTTACCTGAGCAATCAGGGTCATTTTCCACCAGAAGGAACCCTCTTCTTTGCCCATTAGATATCTACAATAACTCTTTGTGATTCACAGAGATTATTTTATTGAGTGAGCATCACTTAAAATTAGGTCATGTTTCCGTATGTATTTCAGTAAAGAGTTGGGATCCAAGTTAAGGATAATGAAATTCAGTTTCCTGCATCCCACCTGTCTAAACTTACAACAGCAATCTGAGATGGATTTGGAGGCTGGCTGAGCATAACTAGCATAAGCTGAGGAGAAGCCTGGACATGGCTATAGGCCTCAGTGGGAAATTCAGTAAACCACAGGATATGAAAGCTGGTAGGAACTTTACGGATTATCTAAGATTAGAGGTGCGGCAGCACATTGGAGGTTGGGCAGCACAAGTACAGAATGAGTTAATGAAGGGACCTCTTTCCAGATCCAGAAAAATACTGCAAGTTGAGTTAGCCTTTTCCCTGATGATTTTCACATAAGCATGGCATACTCTAAGTACACTACAATGGTTAAGACAGTGACTCTGGGGCCAGTCTGTGTGGATATGAAGTCCAATGCTAAAACTAGGTGACTTGGGCAAGGTACTTAACTACTCTAGACCTCTGTTCCTCTTAGAAACAAAAATAATTCTTGTTATTTAGCTTAGATGTTTGAGATAAGGATTGTAAAGTGTTGAGGTGAGTGCCTGGCGTAAGAAAAGCACTCAATAAAGTTAGCTATTTTTGTTATTATTTTTTTAAAATTATTTTTCATAGTTCAGGACCTTTGTCCCCAAGCATACAAAGAAAGTAGGTATAACACCCTACTGTCTTATCCATATTTGATCAGGAGTTCAAATTCTAGGCCTTTCCAAAGTAGGCTTGTGTTAAATCTCATTTTCCTGAAGGCAGAGGTCAAATACTTTACCTTTTATCCCCAGGGCCTGGCACACCATGGCTATTCAACAAGTGTCTAATGAATGCAAGACATTTATGTTACAGAAGAATTTAGTCTGAATCAAATAGCTGGGCATAGGAGGTCATCCAACCCAGTCTTTTCCAGAGACCACATTTCTGGACACAAATTCTATAGACCAAAATGGAATATTTGGACCATTTGAAAACATTTTTGTGTATAAAATAATTTATATTTACTCATATGTCTAATAGACTTACTGACAAAAAATTCAGAGTTGCCATTCTAAGCAATGGCACCACATTATCGAAAATAGCAATCCATACCTTGACTTTTAGGTCCACGTCTGTAAGCACCATGAAGAAGTCATCATAGGTCATTCCATATTCTTTCCTCAGTTCGCTGATGAGATGCTGGTCTACCAAATCCTCATCGTCCACCACTTGCATGGGTTTCTCATTATCTTAAGGCAAATGAAATGTGAGTAAGTACGAGTATGACAAGACAGGAATTGGCGGGAACGAATGGGTAGAGATACTGAGCTTCCTTCTGGAGTTAATTAGAACAGCTTTCATTAGTTGCATATATTTGACTAACATTTTGTTTAAACAAAAGTTTATAAAGTGAATAAATATATAAATGAACGAATAAATAAACTCATTTTGAAAGTCACCTTTCTAAAGATGATCAGGCTCTTTCTCTGTCCACCCTGGTTGTAGTAAATCCTTAGGAGCAAAAAGAGAGTGCAGACTGCTGAGTCATCCCTGCAAGAAGACTGCCACATCACCCTGGAATGAGTCATCACTCTAACTCATGAGGGAGCTAGACCAGATACTTTAAACTTTTATTTAATTCTAAATTTTATTTTAGTTTTAGTTATTTAGTTAGTTAAGTCTATATCTGCATCTGCTCCTTTCTTTTATTACAGAATCACTTTAGGACTCAGTGAAACATGTCATTGCCACAGAGAAAAATGAAAAGTCTATGTTCAAACCTTGGTATCAGGTTCGTTTTGGTTCCAGAAAAAAATTGACCTATTAATGACACAAATTTTGTAAATAAATACAATTTTAAGCAGTGTTACTGAATTTATGGGAGTTTTAACCATTATATAACTTTTCAAACATTAAATCCTAAAAATATTATTATAATTCAGAATGGTTCCTGAAGGTGCCACTGGGTTAATGAGAAGTATGAACATGGCAACACCTATGTCTGGAAAGCATTTTGGAAATGATAGGTCAGCTTTATTTATTTCTTCTTTCCCTTACAAGTCACAGTGTTTCCCTCAACTCTACTAGATTTTTTATCTGCAAAATGATCCCCTGTATTTTTTTTTAAATGTGAAAAATTAGTTAGCAAATATGTGATTGATAGATATATTAGTAATGAGAACCTGTCAGTTATTATTAACAATGTTACCCAATGTGTTGTAGTGCAGTAGAAACAATTGCAATTTTGCAGATAATGAGGCCATATGACTTGAGTACCATTGACCATTACTCTTGTATTGTTGCAGAATAAAATGCATAATATGGCTTTAGTCTTTGTTAGAAATGAGACAAAAGACAATGCATTCACATGTAAATATGCATGGGAAAGGTCCCGCAGGCCATACACCTGTAAACAATGGTTGTGAGAAGAAACAGATATTTCACCTCAAAATATGACTTTTTAAGCTGATTATTTTCAAGAAACAAGACTCAGGAAGAACCTTTTACATTCACCTTAACTGCCTAGAGAATTTAGATATTTCTACAGTATCAGTGTTACTTCTCCTCTTTCATTTCTGATTTTATTTATTTGGATGTTTCTTTCCTTTTTTTTCTTGAAGTGTCTGATTAAAGGTTTGTCAATTTTGTTTATCTCTTTAAAGAACTATCTCACGGGTTTGTTGATCTTTTGAATTGGGTTTTGTTTTTTGGTTTTTGGTTTTTGTCTCTATGTCATTTATTTCTGCTCTGATCTTGATTATTTCTTTTCTTCTACTTGCTCTGAACTTTGTTGTTCTTTTTCTTGTTCTCTTAGGTGTAGTGTTAGGTTGTTTATTTTAGATTTTTCTATCTTTTTTAGGTAGGCTTGTAATGCTATGAACTTCCTTCTCAGGACTGCTTTTCCTGTGTCCCATAGTTTTTGGTTTGTTGTATGCTCATTTTCATTTGTTGCTAGGTACTTTTTGATTTCTCCCTTGATCTCATTGTTAACCCATGCACTATTTAGTAACATGTTATTTAGCCTCCATGTATTTGAATGTTTTGGGGTTTTTCCTTGAGGTTGATTTCAGTTTCAGGCCATTGTGATCCAAGAGAATGTTGGATATCATTTCAATTTTCTTTAATTTGATAAGACTAACATGTGATCTGTCTTTGAGTATGATCCATGTGCATTTGATAAAAATGTATATTTTGCTCCTTTGGGGTGAAATGTTCTATAGATATCAGTTAAATCCATTTGATGTAAAGTGTCATTTAATGCCACTATATCCATGTTAATTTTTTTGTCCGGAATATCTGTCCATTGTTGACAGTGGGTTGTTAAAAATCTCCTACCACAGAAATACAAAATATTTTTAAAAATTACTATGAACAACCACATGCCATAAAACTGGACAACCTGGGCACAATGGATAAATTTCTAGAAACATACAATCTTTCAAAAGTGAATCAGGAAGAAGCAGAAAACTTGAATAGACTGATTACAGCTAGTAAAATTGAAGCAGTAATCAGAAAACTTTCAGAACAAAAAAACCCTGGACCAGATGGCTTCATAGGTGAATTTTACCAATTATTCAAAGAACTAACATCTATCCTTCTCAAATCTTCCAAAAATTCAGGAAGAAGAAAGACTTTCAAACTCTTTTGTTAAGACCAAATGATCCTAGTTCAAAAACCAAGTAAAGAGACAACAAAGAAATAAATTACAGGCCAATATCTCTGATGAACTAGATGCTAAAATCCCTAACAAATATTAGCAAACTGGATCCAGCAATACATTAAAAAGTGGGATTTATTCCAGGGATGCAAGGATGGTACTATACTTGCAAATCAATAAATGTGATACATCACATAAACAAAATAAAAGACAAAAATCACATTATCATACCAATAGGTGAGAAAAAAGCATTTAATGAAATCCAGCATTGGTTTATGATAAAAACACTCAGCGAAATGGGAATAGATGGAGCATACCTCAACATAATAGAGGCCATATACAAAAAACCTACTGCCAACATCATATTAAATGGGAAAAAACTAAAAGCACTTCCCTTAAGAGCAGGAACAAGACAGGAGTGTCTGCTTTAATCACTGTAATTCCAACATAGTACTGGAAGTCCTAGCCACAACAATCAGACAAGAAAAAGAAATAAAAGGCATCCAATTGGAAAAAAGGAGATAAAACTATCATTATTTGCAGACAACATGATCTTGTACATAGAAAATCCAATAGGCTCCACCAAAAAACTACTCTACCTAATAAATGAATTCAGTGAAGTGGCAGGAAACAAAGTCAATATTCAGAAATCAATGGCATTTTTGTAGACTAACCATGAAGTATTAGAAAAAGATACTAAGGGGAAAAATCCCATTTACTATAGCAACAAAGAAAATAATGTACCTAGGAATAAATTTAACCAAGGAGGTAAAAGACCTGTATTCATAAAACCATAGAACATTGAAGAAAGAAATTGAGGATGATACAAATAAACAGAAATATATACCACGTTCATGGATTGGAAGACTTAACATCATTAAAATGTCCATATTACCCTAAGCAATCTATAGATTCAACACAATTCCCATTAAAATACCAATGGCATATTTCACAGATCTAGAACAAATATTCTAAAAATGTATATGGACCCCCCCCAAAAAAAAACCCAAATAGCCTCAGCAATTTTGAGAATGAAGAACAAAGTAAGAGGAATCACAACACCTGATATCAAACTATACTGCAAGGCTACTGTCATCAAAACAGTCTGGTACTGGCATAAAAACAGACACACAGATTAATGGAACAGAATAGAGAGCCCAGAAATAAGCCCACATCTTTATGATCAATTAATATTTGACAAAAGAAGCATGAACATACAATGGAATAAAGACAGTCTCTTTAACAAACAGTATTGGGAGAACTGAACTGGTACATGCAAAAAAATGAAACTAGACCACTATCTTACACCATACACTAGAATAAACTCAAAACGGATAAAAATCTTAAATGTAAGTTGTGATACCATAAAAGTCCTAGAGGAAAACATAAGCAGTAAAATTTCTGACATCTCGCACAGCAATACTCTTGTCTATGTATCTCCTAAGGCAAAATAAATAAAGGAAAAAATAAACAACATTAAAATTAGAAGCTTCTGCACAGCTAAAGAAACCATTATCAAATGAAAAAGGAACTGACTGCATAGGAGAACATATTTGCGAATGATATATCAAACAAGGGTTTAATCTCCAAAATATATAAAGAGCTTATATGACTCAATACCAGGAAGACAAACAATCCAATTAAAAAATGGGCAAAGGAAATTGCCCCTGGCTGGTGTGGCTCAGTGGGCTGAGCACTGGCCTGTGAACCAAAGGGTCACCAGTTCATTTTCCAGCAAGGGCACATGCCTGGGTTGCAGGCCAGCTACCTAGTTGGGGGCGCATGAGAGGCAACCACACATTGATGTTTCTCTCCCTCTCTTTCTCTTTTCCCATCTCTCAAAAAAACTAAATAAATTTAAAAAAAATTTTTTTTTTTTTGATGGGCAAAAGACCTGAATAGACACTTCTCTGAGGAGGACATACAGAGGGCCCATAGTCATATGAAAAAATGTTCAACATCACTAGCCATCAGAGAGATGCAAATTAAAACCACAATGAGATATCACCTCACATCTGCAAAAATGGCCATCATTAATAAATCAACAAACAAGTGTTGATGAGGATGTGGAGAAAAGGGAACCTTCACGCACTGTTGGTAGAAATGCAGATTGATGCAGCCACTGTGGAAAACAATATGGAATTTTCTCAAAAAATTAAAAATGAAACTGCGTTTTGACCCAGTGATTCCACTGCTGGGAATATACCCTAAGGATCCTGAAACACCAATTCAAAAGAACTTAAGCACCCCTGTGTTCATAGCAGCGCTATTTACAATAGCCAAGATTTGGAAATAACCTAAGTGCCCATCAGCAGATGAGTGGATTAAAAAAAAACAAAACAAAAAACTGTGGTACACCTACACAATGGAATACTATGCAACAGAAAAAAGAAGGAATTCCTACATTTTTCAGCAGCATGGATGGAACTGGAGGCTACTATGCTAAGTGAAATAAGCCAGTCAGTGAAAGACAAATACAATATGATCTCACTGATAAGGGGAATCTAATGAATAAAATAAACTAATGAGCAAAATTGAATGAGAGGCATAAATCATGAAACACACTGATAGGTGTAAGTGAAGATGGGGGAGGTGGATATTGATTGATAGCAGGTAAAGGAATTAGTCGAAATACATATATGAAGGACCCATGGACATGGACAACAGTGAGGGGACTGTTTATGGAAGTGGGGTTGGGCTGCGTAAAGAGGGGCCATGGGAGAAAATTGGGACAACTGTAATAGCATAAACAATAAAATATATTAAAAAATAATTTAGACATTGGGCGTGCTCCCAGAGGGGAGCTATTATCATAGATAACCATAGTGGATGAAGTATGAGAGAAAAGAAGGACCCTAGTTCTGCCTGTTTGATCAAAGCCCTCTCTGGGTCACATTGTTAAAGTTGGCTCAACGTAAGTTTGTTTATGGAATGTTTGCTTTCCCATCTTCATGTGAATTGCCTTTCTACCTTTGAAGTCAAACCACACCTGCTCAATTTGTCCTTGGGTTCCATATTCTTATGGAACCCTCGTATATACCTAAGTAATAAATATGGTCACTTTTTTCTGTTAATTAGTCTTAAGTTACTTCGGTTATCAGGCCAGCCAGAAAAACTTAGAAGGATAGAAAGGAAATTATTTTTCTGCTCCTACAGTTGCCTCTGGAAAGTGGGGAGAGGTTCAGTGGAAACTTTTCTTGTTTATTCTCTGTGTGTCCAGATTATTTAAATTTTAACAAGGAACATATTTTACTTTCTGATTAGTAGTAATAGTGAGAAAAAGAATAAGATCATTTAAGAACTGATTTTTAAAATGTCCTTAACAACTAATATTCTAAGACTTTACAAACCAGATTTTGTCTTGAACCTAGGAATTAATACTTTTAATTCCCAACATACATTCAGTATTGCTTTTGTTCATTAAACAAAATATTTGTCTCCAGTGTTCAGAGCTGATTCTGTTTTGGATGCTAGATTCAGAGATAAGTATGCATGGACAGAGTTCAAGTTCTTAATTAGAATCAAAATTAGACTATTAGCATCCATCTAACAGATAAAATCACAAAAACTATTGAATGACTGAGACAGAAGGGAGTTGAAGATTATAGCAAATTTAAAAAATGGTCCCAATTCTCCAACCCTCCCTGTATCTACACTCTGCCCAGCAACTGCAGCTGCCTGTTATGGTGAATGGGTTGAGTTGTCCTGGCTTGATTCTGAGCTCATCTATTTGACTTGCTTTGTTAGCGCAAGTAACACAAAAGAAGGCTAGAAATGGGCTTGCACACTTGGGATTTCTCTTCCTCTGCTATTGCCATGATTATAGATCCACACTAGACTTCTGGAGATTAATTCAAGTCAAGTTACTCTGGTTTCATCCCAGTCAGGGCATTCTCAGATCAGCTGACACCCAGTTGACACTTAACCTGTGTGCAAGCCGAACCAATATCAGCAGAACCAACTAACCAACCTGTAGCTGTACATGAACAAGCCTAACCAAGCCAAACCCAGATCAGCTGAACCTTTCAGATTTGTGACTAAATGAATATTTAATGTTATATGTCACTGAGGTGTATAGGTGTTTATTACATAGACTTATTATGGCACTAGACAAGTGATACAGACATTATCAAGCACAACACAGTCACATTATTGAGGTTGAAACTAAGGAACATTATGTGGCGCATGCTGTAGTGTACAGTCCAGATCCTACTTTCAAACTAAGGCTGCTATGAATATGAATAGGTGAATCCCTCTGAAACCTGTTCTCCTTAAAAAGGAGTTGCCTTGCTCCAAGTTACACCCTTACTAAGGGACAGCCCATACTCAATGGTTGCTGCAGAGCGTGTATGTTTGGGGAGTATAGATATAAATGTTGTTCTCCTTGCCCCGAAGTGAATAACTCTGAGAGGTCAACTGCATTGCAATTCAGATTCTCCCTCTGTCATCTAGTATCCCTCATCCCTCATTAGTATTGTTCCTGGGGATATTCCTCATTAACTTCCTGCATGCAAATCTCAAAGTCTCAGAGTCTGTTTCCCAGGGAACCAACCTATCACAGACCCAAGGAAGGGAGCAACTTGCTCAAATTCACATTGCTAGTTAATAACAGAGTAAGGGTTATGATTCAAATAAAATGACCTTATTCCTTTTCAGTACTCTGTCTAGTTTACCAAAATATTCAAGGATAGAGAGGACCCAGGACCAAGATTTAAGTCAAACTTTGTTCTACCAGGATATGGCAAGAAATCAATTTCATGGTCTGGTTTTTTTCTTTCAACTAAAACATTTTCTGAAATGTTTTGACTGAACATTAGAAATAAAATATTTTGCATTTCCAGACTACAGAAATAACTAAATTTCAAGTGATTAGTCCTGAGTAGGAGAATCTGCCAGAGAAAAACAATAAAAGCACTGATTGACACTGGATCTAACTAGGGTGGTGGCCACTCTATGGCAAGACAAAGTCCACCTCTGGATGAATTCTGAAGGAGGTACATGTGAGGCCAGCTCCTGTATCCAGCTGTCTGCTCCTACCACAGGCCTCTGTTACACTCTGCACTGTCTAAATCAGGGCTGGGTGAACAAGAGGTTCTTTGGGATAGCAACATAAGTTTTGCCAAAGTTCTGTAGTCTTTGTCAAGGGCTGCATGACTTAGAAGCAAACATTCTTCAGGAAGCATCCTATAAACTGTCCATCTGCTTCTGATCCAGTTAAAAGATTCACAAATTGAAGACCATTTGGTGGATTTTGGTCATTCTACCAGCCTGCCCAAGACCCAAGATTACTGAGGAGGGATAGTGGGGAGGGTGTCTCTATTTGTAAGACATTTGTCTGACTCTCCACCATTAAAGAATTGGATGGTCAAATTCAGGTAAGTAGTAAATTTCTTCATGTAGTCGCTCTTTGATGTCTGACCATAAACAGCAATGACACTGCAAAAACCTCTGTTTCAACTGTAACGTGTTAAACACTAATTGTTTCAGGCATTATATTTGAAGCTTCCATCTGTGACTGCTTCTTCTCTGTAGTATCTATGGTTTCTCTTCCTCCCACCCGCTCATCCCTAAGTCCAGGCCATGCCACCAATGTGCCTTAACCACTTTAGTTTCTTTCATGGCTTTGGAAGTTCCATATCTCTTCTAGCATTTTTTTCAAAGTATGGCCCACTGTCTACTTTCATCACAATCACTTTGAGTTCAGGTTAAAATTACAGTCTTTGGACTTCCAGCCAAGATGGAGGCCTAGATTGACATGCTCTGTCTCCCTCCACAACTAAGGACTACAACTACCACAAAACCAGAAATAACCAGAAGTTCCAGAAAATAAAGTTACATGGAAGTCCAACATATGAAGTTATAAACAAGTGGTGCCCATTCGAACAGGTAGGAGGGGTGAAACCAGGGCGGAGAGGTCAAGCTATGCTGATGGTGTCAGCTGCAGCAATGGGCGGCGGGGCTGTGGTAAGCACAGATGCCCGTATTTAAGGGGAAGCAATAAGCACCTGTGAGCACCCCTGGCTGCAGACCAAACCTGTCAGCTCGTGATTCCAACTCTGGGGAAGGCAGACCCCCATTGCCTCAGACTTTGAGGCCCAGAGGGCATAAGGATGGAGGAGGAGGCTCCCGGTCTCTCAGCAGAGAGAGAATGGCAGGAATCCATCTTGGACCCCCCACCCTCACACAAAGCACCACAGTGTGGTGAGAAGGGTCGCCCGGTAGTGATGAGTGCATGGGGCTCCGCCCCTGATAGTGTAGGAGGAGTGACAGTCCCGCCCAGGAAGCAAAAAACTGCCAGGATGGCAGGGATAATCATAAAGATCCCAATCATGCAGCTGACCAGAAAGCAAATACATGAATTAAAGGATGAACAGATAGATAACCTTTCTGCGGCTCAGTTCAGAGCTATAGTTATAAGACAGCTTACAGAAATAGCAGCAGGACTTATTCAAGATGGGGAAGGAATGAAGGCTAGTCCTGCTGAAATAAATGAAAATACATATGAAACAAGTGGTGAGGGAAGGAAAACCAGGGATTAAATCAACAAATAAGACCATAGAGAAGGAACAAACAGTCAGCCAGTGCAGAAAGAGGAAACAAAAAGTGAGGAAAATGAGGAGAAGCTCAGAAACCTCTGGGACAACTATAAGAGAGTGAACTTCCAAATTATAGGGTTGCCAGAAGGTGAAGAAGAAGAATTAGAAGTTGAAAAATTATGTGAAAAAATAATGAAGCACAACTTCCCTAACTTGGGGAAGGAAATAGACTTACAGGTCCAGGAAGCATAGAGCGTTCCAAATAAATGGGACCCAGAAAGAACCACACCAAGACACATTATAATCAAAATGTCAAAAATTAAAGATAAAGAGAGAATGTTAAAAGCAGCAAGAGAGAAGAAGAGAATTATGTACAAAGGGGTACCAATTAGACTATCAGCTGATTTCTCAGAAGAAACTCTGCAGGCAAGAAGGGACTGGCAAGAAATATTCAAAGTAATGAAAAGCAAAAACCTACAGCCACGATTACTCTATCCAGTGAAGCTTTCATTCAGAATAGAAGGGCAGAGAAACTGCTTCCAGGACAAAGTAAAACTGAAGGAGTTCATTAGATTCAAACCACTGTATGTGAGGTGTTAAAGGGACTTGTTTAGAAGAAGGAGAATCAAAACTATGAACATTAGAACGAAAACTGTACCACAACAACTAACAACAGAAACTAGGGAATTGAAACAAAGGCAAACTAAGAAGGCAATGAAAGTGGGAAAAGAACTATAGGTATGGGGAACATATAGGGGGGGGTCAGTGGGGAGGGGGAAAGGGAGGGAGATGATGCAGGAATTAAGAAGCATAGTAGGAGGGAGTGGAGTAGACAGGAAGAGGTTGAGAAGAACTACATGCACAACCAATGGGCATGGACTAAGGTGGGGGGCACAACTGGAGGGAAGGGGGGTCTCTGGGTGGAGGGGAGCAGAGGGAAAATAAATTGGGACAACTGAAACAGTATAATCAATACAACATATTTAAAAATTATTTTTTAAAAAGAAAAAAAAAATTACAGTCCTTGGATCCAGAACAATTGGACCTACATTTCTGGTCCTCTCTTCCCTTCTATCCTACACTGAACCTTCTGCTCTAGACCAAACCTAGCTATAAATCAGAATCACTTCAGAACATTTTTGAAAAGAGATTCCTGGACCCCATCCCCAATCTGAGTCAGTATCTTGGAGTGAGAAGGGGGCCTGGGAGTCTGGGTTTTTATTCTAATTTATAAAAAGTACCAACCCAATAAAAAAATGGGCAAAGGACACTAAAAACAAAATATAAATGCTCCTTAATAATATAAAAAGATGTTCAGTCATACTCATAAAAAGAGAAATGCAACCCAACGCTAGACTATGACACCATTTTTCACATACCGCATTGGCTAAGATCCTTCACAAGTTTGTTCACACACTCTATATAGAGTTTTGGGGAAACAGACATTTATACTTGCTTGTGGGACTGTAAAATGATACAACTTGTATAGAGAGAAATTCATTGATATCTACCAAAACTAAGTACATTTTCCAATTTGTCTAACAATCTTACTTCTAAGAATCTAATATAAATCTACCATATACACAGAATGAAAAATGTTCACGGTAATTAATTGTGAAATGGTTTATAATAAAATACTGAAAACAATCCAAGTGCTTATCAATAAGAGGGCTAGTTAAATAAACTGTGGTCGAATCAGTCTCACAATGGGTTAATAGAGAATGTAAAAGATCTCTATAAACTCATAAGGAAAGATATTAAAAACTATATTTAATTGAAAAAAGCGAAGTGCAGCACAGCATATACAATATACTATAGTTTGTATAAAAAGAAGGGGAATACAGGTATTTATATTTATTTATATTTGCACAAAGAAGCACCAAATGAATAAACAAGAAGTCATAAAAATACCTATGGGGCGGAGATAAGCAGGGTAAAGGGGTAAGAAATGGGTGTAAGACTTGTTTGTATGTACCTTTCTATGCAGCTCTGATTTTGGAATCCAAAAAATGTATTATTTAAAAAAAATAAGTAAAAACAAAAAGCACTATGATGGAGTCATCACATACCAAAAACATCTACTCAGTTTCAAGTCATCTCCATTGAAATTCACCCACTTTTCAAAATTCTGACATCTATAATACCTTTTCTGATGACTACAACTGGAAGAGTTCATCCCTCTACCACATTCCTCAAACACTTCAAACATTTGACTTATTAAACACTTTACACTCCTCGATTGTCAGGGGCTGCTCTTGAAACTGATACACTTGATGCTAGGGGAAGCTGAGGGCAGTGCAATGAGATGACTAAATAAATTAGGGGACAACCTCTCTAGCCTCTAGGGCACAGAGTGATTGATAATCAAAGACTGAATAAACAGAGAAGGACTGCAGCCAGTGTCTGGAAAACCTGACCACTCACCCAGCTCTGCCTCCCAGCACAGAATGGCAGGGTCTAGAGAAGGCAGCTGCCAGATAGCATCACCAGTGATGAACAGAGAAGTTGGGGCAAAGGGTCAATTTTTCAGGTGCTCCAGAGGGAAAGCAGCATTTCTGCATTTTTATTGATCCTAATGGTGATGAAACTTGTCTGTAAAGAATAATTTTCTTCATGACAGGATCAAGGGCAAAGAGTATTTTATGCTAAAATGTATTCGATGAAACTCACTTATAAAGTTTTTAGAAATTCACCTATAAATTCCATAGACATGAATAAGGAATCTCCTGCTTGCCACATTCTACCGCCATCAATTTTTCACTTCCCTTTTTATTAATTATCTTCAAACGCTTCTATGTGGCTAAGAAAGAAACATGCTTGCTGCATTTTCCCCTCGTTCTCTTTTCATTGTGCAGTAAGGTACCTTTAGCCAGCAGCTTCTTCCTAACTGACAAACTTTGTCTATAATCCATCTTCTTGACCAATATCCCTATCCTAAATCATCATTTTAAATACCACTCACAATTAAGAATACTTTTATGTGTTAGGTCATTCTAAACGCTCCCATATAATACACTCTGGGCTGACATAAACAGATGGGCTTATTCTACACTGGAATTTGCTCAAGCCTGGATGACTTTTGTTAAGCTAATGCCTCAAATCTTCAGGTAAGTTGTCTGATATTTGTAGGTTTATCATCTATAGTTCACATATATTCAACAAGATGGAGTAGGTGGCAGAATAGCTCCCACTGTAATTGTATGTGGGCCTCTGCTTTGAAGGTCCAGTAGAAGTCTGGAAGAATACAGAGTGCTTGATTTATTTTTAAGGAAAGTAAGGCCATCTGATAGATTTCCAGCTGAAAATTGGTCAAGGCTGGAGTTTGGTTCACTGAGACTGTGGAGCACGCCAGTTCTTATTTTCCCATGGCTGACTCCCAGTCTTGGCTGAAAGTACTACACAGCCGTTCCCATCCGGATAACCTGGGACATGACACAAGGACAGAGGGGCCTTCCTGGAATTAGATGAAGAACAAGATAAAAGGGGCTGCAAACCATGTCCAACTGCCATTCAGTGAGAGGCAAACACCCAAATCACAATACCTAATTTCTAATAAAGCAGAAAAGAAAACCCTAGTCCCTCTACAGTTCATATTCAATCCAGATGTCTAGAAAACAGAATTAATGCTAAAATTTTGCCAAAGCAGCACCAGATGCTTATAACAGAACCACATAGTGGTTGAGGTGAGAGATATAATGATGTTTCCAAACATCCCTGACATAGGAAAGAGAATTTTTGTGTGTGCGAGTTGGTGGTTAACACATTTGACACCGGGAACACCTGGTGATGGAGAATTTTTATCACCAGCCAAAGCCCATTCCTGCACTGGATTGAATACCTACTTCCTCTCTAGACATCTGGATTATAATTGAGCTCACTGGCTCATGCTACTATTTGAAAATCCAGGAAGCAAATGGTTGAATCCCAGTTAACCACAGAACATGTGGTTTTGTAGTATTATCACCAAGAGTAGTTAATGCTTGAAGAAATCTGAGGGTTCACTGTCAACATTGTGTAATTAGCAGAAAGCAATTACAAGTATTTTTCAATTATAGGTGCTCTAATCCCTGTGACAGCTCACTGATCCCCAGAAGCCTGCCAGAACAAACATTGGTGGTGACTACCACAGTAATAGCGCTCATTATGTGATGGGTATTTACATATATTATCTTATGATATCCTCTCCATAACCTGGAAATACATATAACTATGTTCTGAGCCAAGAGTTAAGAAGTAGCCTGGCTAAGATCACTCAGCCAAGAAGTTGTGACTGTGTTTTTGAAGTGGTTTGTTTGTCTCCAGAATGTCTTTTGTGTCATCTGTTTGTGTAACTATTGTTGTTTTGGTTAAGGAATGGACATTTTGTTGTGGTCCAAAAACACACACTGCACATCCACAGATAAGTCACTGATCCACCGTGATTTATGGGAGGACATTGGAAAGAATGCTACTTATTTTCCTTTGGATTTATATCAGGGGAAGTTGGGCTAATAGAAGAGACTGCATACATAGTTGAAACTTCATAGCTGAATAAATCTTAAGTACAGCATGTGCCTAAGGTTAGCAATACTGCACTATGTACTTAACAATTAGAGGGGTTAGATTTCATATTGTGTTTTTACCACGATAAAATATAATTTAGAAAGCAAGATCATATTAAAAATCAAACTGACATTATCATGACATAATTACAACTATGTGGTCAATTATACCAAGACCACATGACAGAGAAATCTGTGAGATGATGTCCTATATATATTGAAGATAAATGTTAACTAATGGAGAAAATATGTTTTATATTCTTCCAGATGTTTTCAGATATAATATATTTTAAGAAAATTATGCAGAATATGCAAATAGTAGAATGCGAAGGATTTTCATTATAGTATAAAAAAGTAGAGAATGCATGTAAGAAAAAAGGGCTTTTTAAATAAAAAATAAAGCCCTAGAGATATAATAATTATAAGAGAAATGGGTGGGGTTGATTTGGGGCTTCTGATTACGAGGCTTAACTACTTACAGTAAATCTTGCAGTGTTCCCAGGAGAACTGCAATGAGTTCGATCTCAGCTGCCCATCGCTGAGCTGTACGCCTCAAGAGTCTCACATGCATCATTAATATGAAAAATTGTGAAAACGCTACATTCAGCCAAATTCTTCTGCTCTCCAAAAGAACTTGGGCATAGTTCAGTCCATATTTTCAGTAACTTTTCATTTATCTTAACAGCTTCTTTCAGCCCTGGTTAATTCCCTCCCCAACCTTGCCAGAGTCAAGTACTTCCAAGGGTCTGGCAGTTCTCCATCTGTCAGTGAGTCGCCTGTGGCATAAAGGCTGCAGGAAAATCAGATGATGTCGCTCATAGGCAAGAGGACTCACAATCCAGAAGAAAGTGTCCGAATGCCTTTCTGGTTTTCCCCTGACCGTATTACTTCTCTCTTTTTTCTCCACTTTACTGACTTTCAAACCATAGAATGCTTGCATATTTTTAATTTTAAAGTGCCAAAAACTTAAACCAAAACCATCTGGAATGGTTATGCAAATATAATGTTAGGCAAACTGACCTTGGTTGCCACAAGGAAAGAGTGCTCTGGATATCTGCAGCTTCCTTGCGATCATCCACTGACCTTCCCCATAAAATTTATCCCACCTTAGCTATGAGAAAAACAATAATGTAATTAAAATAGTTAAGAGAACCTAGCTGGAAGTGGTCGATTTTCATGGTGCCGTTGTTTACAGAGCCAAAGATGGTGATCACAGAGATTTTCCTGGTGGCCATCTTGCAGAAGCTTTCCAAATATTCATCTCGTTGCTGCACATACATGTTGTTCTCGACCTTAGGAGCGGTGATCAGCTGCAGGTGGGTGAAGGCAAGCACATATTAATTCACAGTGATAGTTTGACACTGAGGTAAAATCCAAAGGGATGAATTAGAATAGAGGGCTAGAAGTGACTGCCACCGAAACTAAATTAAACTAAACTAAATTAAGTTAGGCTAAACTAAACTAAACCAGACTAGATGGTTTTGTTGGACAGTTAGCATAATTAGGGCCAAAAGACTGGAAAAGCTTTTATTTTTAAATGGCTTCAGACAGCTTAGAGTTCTCTACTCATTTCCACTATTTTCTTCCTTACTAGTCTTCATGTGTCTTAGTTTTCTCACTTGTGAACTCTGTACAGCAGTACTTATTTTGCAAGGTTGTTGTGTGCACTGCATAAATACTTGGCATGTAAAAATTGTTCAATAAATGCTACCTCCCTACCCTCATTTTAATGTTCATTATCCTAATTGGATGCTCTGACATTCGTAAGTTGAGTGGTTACTACTATCGTTTCATGTCTCACAGGGTTAAGAGAGTTTCATAGCCAGGTCTTGGGCACTCCAGAACATTCGATGGCTGATGTCTGCAATGAACACTGTCTATTCATCTTTTGCTAACTCACCATTGCACTCAGAGGCCAGCCTCTATACATGTTCTCCCATTTGACTACATTCAAATTTATCAACCACTTCTCTGCTTTATCCATCTGACCTTATAAAATAATTCTGAAGTCGGTCACTTGGCATTTCTCAGAGGGGAAGTCACCATATTATAACCTCTCTCAAATTTTTTCTCAAAATGGTTAAGATCTGGTCCCAGCCCAATCCTGCTTTTTATTTTGCTCTGTCAGAGATGTGTTTATAGCTTCCTGAAAGTTTTTCCTTCTAAGAATTCTCTATGCTTAACAAAAAATACTACCCCTCTTGGAAATCAAGATGTGTTCAAAAGTTTTTGAGTGGAACATTGACAAAGGCTTTCTGGAATAAAGTTATATTTTTTTCTCAGATCATGATTTATTTTAAGTAGACATTATTTCATTTAATTTTGATTTTGTGTTTATATGCTTGTTCAGATGGACATGACTGGTTAAAAAATGCTTGTTTTAGAAATGTCATTTCCCAAGAGGAAAAATAATCAAATTTCCTCAAATGCATTCATTGACTCATACTTAGCCTTAAAAAGCATTTAAGCTGGGGAGGTATAAGGGGACTAAATGGTAATGGAAAAAATACAATAAAAATTTTTTAAAAGATTTAAGATGGACATAAAAAGAGATAGTAATGGTATTTTTGGTTTGTTTGTTATTTTTTGGTTAGCTATATTACATCTGAAATTATTTCCTTAGGAGTTTATGGTAGCTCAAGTCTTGGAGTTCTATTTTCAGTTGGTATGTTTTATAATTTTCTTTCTGGCTATTTGCTCACAAACACACTATTTTGAAATAAATAAAATGGATGCTTAAATGAGAACACAAAAATAGTAAAAAAACAAAGGTAAACAAATCATTACTGGTAATGATTTGAACTCCCTGTTCCAAATGGTGGGTAAGCCCACATTTAGGGGAGTCTTTAGGGCACAGCTGTCCAGAAGCTAACTGACTATAATTACCAGTCTCTGTAACTTCAAATCAGTACATAGACTCCATTTTATTCATCTTATACTTTGTCATGGACCTTTAAAGTCCACGAACAGGCCATGATATCACAAGATTTCAAGAATCCTCAAAACTCCCTCTGGTCTTTTTCTCCCCCTTGTACATAATTGAAAATTTCAGACAATATATAATGATACAGAACTTCACCTTCCCCTTCTTGAAGTTTCTTCCAGGAATCTCTGAACACAGTAGCCTTAAGCCAGTGGAGCCCTAATATTTATTTTCACCTCAGGACTTTAGCCCAAGAGTGCCTTAACCCACCATGAGGTGACATTCATTTTGCAGGCTCCTTTCCCAGCTCTGTCACTCAATAATCTGGCCCCAGGCCATCTCTTGCTAACATTTCCCCCTACTCTCCCTTATGAGCCCTCTTTACCCAATAGCCAGACCATTCTAAATTATAAAATAAAAGAAATATTGGCAGAGTGGCACAGAGAAAGGGTGATTATAGTTAAAGTTGAAGGGCCTACATTTTAATCCTTGTTCAACCCCTGGTTTCCTTGTAGCCTTAACAGGCTCATTTAACCTTATGATCCTTAGTTTTCTCATCTTCACAATGGAACAATTTTCCTGCCAACCTCATAAAGTAGTGAGAATGAGCAAAAATATGTAAAAATATGTGTGTAAGGCTGTGTGCACTTGAGTACAGTACATGTATGTCATCTCTGGATGATTCACCCACATTCCTTCCTCTTCCTTGGCCTACATGACCCCTCCCATCCAGAATGCCCTCCTGTCCCCTCCAACTTACCTGATTCTGAGTCTTTCTTCAAATGCAGCATCCTCCTTAAAGTATTTTCTAGTCCTCAATGATCACTTCTTCCTTACAATCACAGTTCTTATAGTCTGCACTGTTCAATTGGAATTTATATATTTCCTTGATTTACTATTATACTTTTATGTTTATATTACACCTCTGCAACAAGAGTGTAAGTTCTTTAAGGCACTGAAACCCCAGCATCTACCACCGCCATGCCCATGGTTGGAGAACACATTGGCCCACGTTCCTCGGGTCACATGGATTGCTCCAGCCAGGAGAGGGGGGCCACTCAGAAACACAACATTCATCTGCCAATGACAGTCTAGCTGCAGCCCACAAACCAAGTGGTTTAACTGTTGCTCAAGTTCATATCAGGGAAAGTAGAGGAGCTTGATCATTGAAATATATTTCAAGAATTTTTTCCTTGTGTATTGACATCTCTGTCCCATTAATTTCCTAGTTTGGCAGTATTTCAAGCAGTATTTAAAACTGTAATAATTTCCAATCCTATCTTTCTAAAAAGAGCATCCTAGAACTTCTCAGTAAACATTATTATCTGCTACTTGGCCTCTTCCCAGTTTGGTGGTGATAAATCAGGGCATGTCTCATGAATTTAGAATTGTGTCGTGGTCCTTTTTCATGTGTGTGTTCCAACAGTATATTGGCACGGGGAGCCTCATAGTATAATTAAGCCAGTTTGCATTAATACAGGGAGAAAACAAGAATGGGAAATGCTAGGAGGGAAGTGTTTTAAATCTCAGATTATTCTACATACTGTGTTAGGCTCAAAACACTAGATTTTTACAGGATTCTGAAAAATAACATTTAAGCTAGTAGCTTGCCTTAGTAAAGCAGAGCTTTACGTTCTTTTCTAAAATTAAATCAAGTAGATTGTTGTCCTAACATCCAGATCTCTGAAGTAAGGTTTAAAGTATTAACCCACTTGAATTACAGGAGATTCAGTCTCCAAAGAATGCATAAAAGTGACTTCAATCTCTGCAATTCAGCGCTTGTTAACTGACAAGTAGGTAGGTTCTCAGGGCACAAAATGATGGTTTGTCAGCTATATTCCACACAGTCCAATGTTTAAGTGACAAACAGCTTATCTATATTCTCACCATTGTCACCGCCAAACTGACACCAGTCAGTCTGAGGGATTAGGTTAATTGGGATTCAAGATATTGTTTCTGACTGACTGCCAGGAAAGCCAGAGCTGAGGTGCAGAGAACTGGATGGGTATTTAAGGCAGAAACTCTACATTGGTGCTCAGCACAAAATGTTGACTACTGATGTCTTACCATTTATCTGAGCAGTTCAAGCCTTAAAATGAATATTTAAATGTCTGTATTGATTAACTAACAGGAAACTTTCTGTTTCTCTTTCACTTTATGGCATATGCCCCATATTCAGGAAGGTGGAACGGGAGAATGGCTTGAACATAAGCTTTAAATCAAATATACCTGTTTAAAGGCTTTGCCATATATTAACTATACACCTTGGGAAATTTATCAACCTCTCTAAACTTCAATTTTCTGCCTTCAAAATGGAGATCTTCATGGGATTGTCAAGAAAATTAAACCACAGTCTTGAAAAGCTCCTTGTCAGGATCTGCTCTTTTGAGAGGCAGGCAGTTTGGAGGTGTGACCTCAGGCCTAAGAAAAGGACACCTGGTTCCTCCTGTAGCTCCTTTGAATGTTTTTAGGATGATATTCACCCAACCACAATCTATACAATTGCTGCCAGTGTTTCTCTAAGTAATTGGCTAAGTAGAGATTATGTGATTGATGTTTTCACATCTAAAGAATAATATTAATAAATGTCAAGTATTGGAGGTTTATGATAAATTGTAACAGCGCACCAGGTTACCGAAGAACTGGAAAGATAAGCTCAAAGTCCTGCACATTTTCTTGGAATGTTAACCTCATTTAACTGTGAGTATGCTGGTTTAGGCTGAGGCCAGGGAGAGGTGCATGGTGTCAGCTGTACTTGAACAGCTTGGAGAGTGCTAAGCCTTAATGAATATTAATTGAATTACCGAACTTCCTGAATAACATCAGCCTTGTTTGATGGGGAAAATGAGTGGAAAAAATGATAAATGGCACCAAGTAGGTCTTTCACCCAGAAACACAAGTCTCTTCTCTGTCTGGTCAAATAGTCTTTTGTCTCCATCTTTTGATATTGTATCATGTTTATTTTATCTTGTCTTTTGTAATCCATTCTTATTTAAGATGTCATTAGCTCTTTAGAAAACACATGTCTGATATGATCATCGGCTGGGCACATGTGCTATTGCAAGACTGAAATGCCTTTTGTTGGGACTTCCTTTGTAATAACAAACCCCTTTCTCTCACCAGCCACCAAAAGCAACATTGCCATGAGCAATCCCAGCTGGTTTCTGTTTTGCCTCACATGACATCAGCAGAAGCTGTCATCTGAGTTTCATTTGCTAGAAATTTATGATCAGGGATACCGTTAAAAGCAGAAAAGACCCAGCTGGGCTTTCAAATCCCTGACTAAGGGAATAGAGAGAAAGGGAGAGAAATAAAAGGCATGACTAATATCAGGGCTATGTATGAAAACCGCTTTCTTTTGACTCATAAATTAGCAGTAATGGAAGTATTTACCAATAGGTGCACAATTACAATCCTGACAGTTTTTCTGTGATTATTTTCCCCTGGTTAAAACCTGACCACAAGGAACACTTTGCCTGCTCTGTTGACTATATGGCCAGGGTTGGGTCATATGTTTTAGCAGCCTGGACGAAGTCCCAGGTGCTCAGAAGGTAGGCAATGGAGCACCCCACAAATGCTTTTCCACAACCTAGAGAGTTTTCCACTACAGGTTGTCCAGCAAACATTCAAGTACCTGGTACTCTACTTGTAGAGTTCTACTCTAAAATCAGTGCTTCTTTTGGTTCGTAGTGGAACAGTCCCATTTAAATTTATGTACTCTGGGAATAACCAAGTAGCTGTTAAACTACTCTGACAGCCTAGCCTCTGCTAACCTGAGTTTATATAGTTACTTTAAGGCTCTGGTTAAAACTAGTGACAACATACAAAAAATAACACACACACACGTACAAGCTGGAGAATCAATTGAAACTTCAGTTTTGCTCTAACACATAAATACACTATTGATGGAACAGCTAAGAGAATTTGGGGACATGTCCCACCCATGATAAATACCACAAGGGACTCTGTTCTGAATAACATTTGAAATGCACACTTAAACTTTTTGAAATCACTAAAGATAAATGGTTACCATAGTCTCTCCAGCTCAGATAATTAATCCAAAATTAGGCCACAATGGAAAAAAACTAAAAAACCCTCTGAGACATGCCTTGAGAGGAGTGCCTATCACTTCTGGTGAGGAAAATGCAGAGCGTGGAGTCAGTCACCTTGTGTATTCAGGAGGATAGGTTATATTTTTGGTGGCATGAGATGTCTCCCTCCCACCCAGGTATCTGAGAGAATCAGTTCTGATTCATATTACCCAATCAATTTACAGATATTTTTCTCTGAAGTAACTGTATCATACTCTTTTCCTCTTTGACAGCCTGGAATAAGTGATAGCATTGAGAAGGTAGGGGTAAAGCCTTGGAAGGACACTAAAAAGAGCGGGTAAGGAGACTTGGAGAGGAGAAAGAAACATTCTCACATTGCTTAGGAGAACTGCCCTTGCATTTAAGATGGGGCTTATTCCTGTCCAAAGCCTTTTTTCTAGGGTTTGAATAGGTACTGTTATTTTTCTTTGGATGGTGGTAAGTAATGGCGAAAGATAGTTATTGAGATACACCAGTGACTCGCTCAATTCTAGTGGCACTCAGAAACTGAGGTAAAGCAGAAATAAGGACTGTTTGCCTCCTTTTTCACACACACACACACACACACACTCATGTTCATTTTATATCATCTCAGGGAAATGGACTCCAAGTTCAGATGTGTCTCTAGAGTATTGAAATTAGAGCAATTAATCCCATTCCCCACACTCCATCCTTTGCTTTTACTGGTTGGTTGGACAGAGAAAGAAGAAGCAGACTTTAAGGGATAAAGATTTCAGCCAGCTAGTTTAAAAGCATTCATTAGGGTGACACCAAAAAGGACCTTTTCCCACTCCCATTCATACCTACTCTCCACCCAGCCTGCCTTACTTTCCCCTTTGAGTTTTCCAATTGTTGATATAGACCTAATTAGTGGAGAAGAGAAATCTTGTTATGTCCCCATACACATGCTTCTAGTTTTTAAGCTCATGAAGTGAGAAACTTCACTCTTGTTTTATTCTACGAACTTAGTAAAATGGAGCTGTGTCCAGAACCATCCCTTGGAAGAGAGGAGTAAAGATGGGGGATGGGCGCTGCTCGGGTTGGAAGACGCTGATTACAGGTGCTTCCCTGTCTAGGGGCCCTTGGCCAAAGATTCTGAGTCTGTATAAGAAAAGATGCACAGAGCATCTAAGCCAAAAGGACCTGCTGGCCTGACTGCCCTTCCTTGCTTGACACACCTCCAAACCTTCTTGACATGGCACAGGTTCGGCCATGGTCTGCCACCCAGCAATGTGGTTTTAAAAAACCAACAAACCAAACATGAACACTCCCGGACTCGGCCCACAGAACAATGCCAAGGAGAAGATCACTTACAAGGAGCCTTCGTTTGCCTTCAAAGGAGCCCAGCAGGTCAGTCACCAGCTTCTTGGGACTCTGAGTGAAGTACTTTGTGGTGGGTTTCAGGTAGCCATCCTGCTCGGTTTTACCTGCTTTTTTCTTCTTGCTCTTCTCCTTCTCTGGCCTGCTCTTTTTCTCAGCCTTGTCCTTCTTCACCTGCTTTTCACTTTTGAGTAACTTCTCTGCTTTCTCATTCTTTACCTTTTTTTTCTTCTCCTTCTCCGGTTTTTCAAGCTTTTCATGCTTTTTAGACTCCTTTGTCTTTTGGGGGGGAATATTCCCCACCTGCAACTCCTCCTCCAGCTGAGAGGCAGTGGGTCGGCTAGGGTCGTACTTATCCTCGTACTCATTGCTAAGAATCTTATCTTGGGCTTTCTTTTTGGGAGGTTTCCCCTTGGCTGGCTTCTGAGGACCTGGCACCACATTTGGGTCCCTGTGACCATGCTCACGCCTGTCCGTGCGGTTGTCCCGGAAACGGGCCGACACAGCCCTGGTGCTGTGCTCCAAGGTGGGGGTGGGAGTGGCTGCGGTGAAGCTCTCTAAGCTGCTGGCCTTGCTGGGCCTCCTGGTGGTCTGTGGCCTCTCCCTGTGCTGCTCCCTCCTGGGTCCAGGGTAGACATTCTCTGAGGCTGCGGCACTCCTGGCCGTCGTAACCTCAGCTGTTGCGGGAGGCCTGTGGGCATCTGAAGAGGCGTGCACCTGGGGGGTCCAAGGCCTCTGGGTGGTCGGAAAGGCCGTGGTGGTGGTAGGCCTTGCAGCTACAGTTACCGCCCGCGAGGTGGCCCGAGTCACTGCTGTGACTGGAGCCGGAGGCAGGGTGGTGGCCCTTGGGGTAGGAGGAGGTGGCGGAGCTGCTGCTGTCGAGGTGGCCGGTTTTCTCAGCACCTTCACCCGACCCTCTCTGGTGGGTGGGACTTGCGCTCTCCTGAGGTCTTCATTCCTCTTCTTACTGCTCAGGTCTGGCCTCGCTGCGCCCCCACCGCTGTTCCCCTCCTCCACCACCTGGCCCTCCACCCCAGAGGCCTTACACTTTTGAACAAAGCCCTTCTGCCTGATCTTCTCTATCCTGCGGATGGGCCCCTGGTCAATGATCTCGTACATGGCCTCCAGCCTGACAGGGTAAGGGTAGCGCTCTTCCACCTGCAGCGTCTTCTTCAACAGCACCATGCCGAACTTCCCCTTCTCCAGCTTCAAGAAGCTCATCAGCTTTGGGATGAGGCTGGGGTCCAGGGACTGCTCCAGGACGCGGCCCTCACTGGTGATCCTCCGCACCTTGCCCCCTTCCTCGCCGGCCTGGTGGAACAGCACTATCTGCTGGATGTGCCTTTCCGCCAGCTCGCAGTACACATCGTCCTTCAGCAGGCTCATCATCAGACGGTAGTAACCTTCCGAGGCGTGAGGCGCCGAGATGACCCACACGCGGTTCTTCCCTGCAAAGCTGGCAAGGATGTTGGGAGAGCTGGACCCAGAGGGGAAGCGCAGCATTCTTGACCGAGCTGAAGACCCCTCATCCCGGACCATCTCCCGGGGAGAACTCCGAGCTGTTGGTCTCCGCTGAGGTCTCACCAGGGCCCCGCTCATATCCAGCGGCGCCGGAGGGGCCTTTTCATGAGCTATTCTCAACACCGGCACGCTACTCCTTCTTGGGAGAGGCTGCAGGTTTCGTTCTTCCAGAGTGGTTCTCTCAATTCCCTGAGACCTCCCCGTGTGCCTCAGCAACCGGGCTGGCCGTCTGTTGACTGGGGAGACCAGAGGCGCTTTTTGTCCTCCGTGGCTCCCTCCAAGCATGGCCTGGAGGTGGGGTTCTGATCCACACACCAGCCACAGTGCCAACAGCATGGTAATACTGGGTCCCATTCTCCATGTCATTGTGCAATCCACTTTGGGAGGCAGCAAGGTCAAAAGACGAAAGGGGAGGAGAAGGGGAGAAAAGAAAAAAATTACTTAATTGCAAACAGAGCTGGGCATTTTCTCTTTCTCTATTTTGGCCAAAGGCTGGGGGAAGCGGTGGTTAGAGAAGAAGAGGAGGGAGGTCAGGGAATGGAAAATAGGATGAGATCCTGTTGCTTTTAAGCCCCTGTAATTTGTCAGCGCTTAGCAGAGACAGTTACATTAAGCAGGAAACCCAACTCAGTGCCCCATTCAACATGCTTGCACCCTTTTAACCCACTGTCCGAAGCTCCATAGGAAATGCACGCTGAGCATTTTAATTATGACAGCATCACCATTTCGTTTCTTCAAACAAGCAACAAAGGAACAAACACACCAAAGACAGAAAGGATTACACACTTACATTGTGGCTCATGGAGATGGAATGCAGGGGCTTAAAAAGCAATCTGAAGTGTGGTCCCAGGACAGTTTCCTAGATGAAATACTTTTCCTCCCAACCCTCTGTCTCCTTTGCGAAGCTGGAGTGTGCTGCAGCTCCAGTTCCCAAAGTCGCTTGTCCTGACCTGAGGGCTCAGCTGCTTTCTTCTTTTCCTTCTGGCTGTCTTTTTACCTTCTTGACAAGTAGGATGAGGGGACAGGAGCTGTCCTTTTCAGTCTTTGCATTTCCATTTTTCTGTAGTTCCTGCTCAGCCTCGTGTCTGTGCCAACACAGGGGACGCCCTTGAAGCGGAGCCCCAGCTACTTCTGAGTCTCACTCTTTTCTCTTTAGAGTTCCAGGATCCTTCTTATCACCCTTTCCCCGACAGTCTGGCTTAGTCCCTTTGTTTCCGAGCGTTAAAGCACTGGGATTAATATGTTTTCCAGGCTGAGGGAAAACACAGGAATGTGATGTTGAAAATAGGCTTTTTCTCTTTTCCTACGCCTCTCTCCTCCCTTTATTTCTCCCCACCTTTTTTTTCTCCTCTTTTCCTTCTTCTTCTTTTTCTTCTTCCTCTTGCCTGGATTCAGTCCCAGGAATGCCAGGACAACCTCAGTTTTGATCCAAACCAAACTCAAACAACAGCAGCCACTGGAAATCAAGGAAACTTCACTAAGAATTTAACAGATCAGCAAAACACCGCCTCCTTCCCATTTCAGCACGTTGAGAGTGGACTCGGTGGGGAGGGAGGGGGCTGTTCTTTAGGTGGGGGAAAGTTTTGAAACACTACCCATCATCATAAATCACTTTAGAATAGGATGGCTGAGGACTTAACCCTTTCCATGCCAAGTAATCAGGATACTTTCTCTTCCTGCATTCTGGAAAGGGAAAATTCTCAGATTTCTGGATCTGGCTGCTTAGTTTTGTTAGAGACAGATAATCATCTGGGTCAGGGTGTATGGCTGTACACACAGAGACAGTATATATATTTATAGTTCCATGTATATATATATTTTTATCATTTTCTCCCTGCCTCATGCATTTAGTTTGAGGTTGGAAAAGCCCATGGAAAACATGACTGGGTTGTTTTTATTTTATGCTAATTGGAGATCATATTACTGTATTCTTGTTCCTAGTTTTCTCCTGGGCATGGAAGGAAGCTGGTAAAAGGTTAGAAATGCAGGCAATAGCTGTTGTTCCCCTGAGACTGTGGTCAGCCCTTACATCAGGGGAGGGGCACCATGATCTCCAGTTCTGGGTTCTGGCTAGAGATGGTAAGCTAAGACCTTCCTTAGAGGTGTGTGTGTGTGTGTGTGTGTGTGTGTGTGTGTGTCTGTGTGTGTGTGAGAGAGAGAGAGTGTAGTGCAGTATCTTGCCCTCCAAAAGCTTCAGGTATCCAGAGGACATTAGGCAGTCCTTAGAAATAGCTACACGAGGTTCCACGGAAGAGCCTGAGGCAGCATTCTGTGTCCACATCTTGGGTCTGTCATGGGGAGTCAACTTTTAGGTGGGTGGAAAGGTGACTCGGGTTATACAGATATTTCTCCCAGCTTTTCCAGAGAATGCAGCTGGCATGAATTGCTGCAGACAGTGGCAAGCCAGGGTTCTCAGCAGGCCCTTTGCAAAGTAGGCCACCATGTTAATGGTGATGCTCATTGACTAAAACCTGGTCCTCAGTTGCTACCCCTTGACCCGCCTGTCTCCAATGGATCGTGTGCTTTTCCTTCACATAAGCTCCTAGCACTGAATTGAAGACCTGTAGGGGGTTGAGTGTAAGACTCTCTCTCAGCCACAGATTGAAGATCATTTGGTGCCAAGAAGGAATCCCTCATCTGGAGCCCTCACAGACACTGTGACTAAAGTAACAAAGCTGGGCTTCAGACAGAGACCCTCTGTCCACCAGACTCAGAGAAGATTTTCCCTTTGCTAGGCTTTTCCTCTTAAGTTGATCAAATGCCTGGGCTAAGTTGGACAGTACTAGATATTATTTCCTTTCTCAAAGTATAATGTGTTCCATTCTATCCCTTTCAAGGTCTCTCTCCTTCTTTATTTTCTTTCCCTTTTGTCTTCTTCCTGCTAATAACTACTACCATTTATTGAGCATTTTTATGTGGGCCTGTTGGCTTGACATTTTCATATATTCTTTTATCTAGTCCTCTCACAGCATCCATAAGAAATACATAGAATCATTCCCATTTTATAGATGGACAAATTGAGGCTGGGTGAGTTTAAATAAGTTGTTTACTGTCACACAAATTGTCAGTGGTAGTGTTGAAATTGAACTCAGGTCAAGAACTGTCTACAAAATGTATTCTCCAGCCTCCCCCTTTAATTGTATTCACATAATGCCTCATTGTTCTCTTTCTTTAATACATTTTTGTGTTTCCTATGTTTGTAGAAGAATCTAATTTAGTTACTCAACCAGAATACTTATTATATTTTTAGAACTCTAATTTCTGGAGTAATTCTGTAGTAGAAACTTTTACTTTCCTTAATAAGTCCTTAAAGTCTTTATCCTTTTTCTTTAACATCATATGGCTTCCACCAACTTTATAACAATGTGCACAACATTTGTACCTGTGCACTAGTAAAGTTGAAATACAATCACTTTAGAGACTAGGATTTAACTCAGAGGGGAAGCCAGCCCATCCCTGAGCTGTGTCTGTCTTCCTGGGAGCCTCGGGTTTTCTTCCTTTCTGTGAGCTGCAGCCACTAGATGGAGCGCTCAACACACATATGGGAGAGGACCTAATTATACTGCTACCTTGGTGTCTCTCTAACTTTTCTCCACCCACCCCGACACCCTCACACTGACAAAGGGGAGTTTCTCATGCCTGCCCAGGATTTATCAACCTCAATGCCTAAAGCCTTCCCTGGGACCTCAGAAAAGCCCCCAACCCAGGGAAGTCCAGGGAGCACATGCCTGATGAAAGAAAGTGGTAAGTTAGCATCCATCCCTTTCTAGAGAAGCCGGTGATGATATGATACATGCTTTGTAAATATTCTCAATTTCTAGTCCATGATTTAAGAGCCCTGTATTTTAAAAAATCCTCCACTTAAGTCTTTTCTGTAACCTAAAGAAACATTAACAGAGAAGAGCAAGAGAGATGAGAAAGAGAGAATTGTTGTAGAGACACTGGGATAGGCAGTAGTTAGTTGGTGAAAATCAGAGTAAATGTAAGGAGGCATCCTTACACCCAGAAGTGGGTGTGCTAACTCATCAGACCCACATGACTTAAGTCTTTATCAACCTGAGACCAAGACTCAGGGATATATGTTGTCCCAGACACCTTAAAGAAACCATGGTCTCTGTCACAAATAGTTTGTTTCCTTGCACAAAATGACACTTGATAGGTGTTATTGAACTGGATTCAAAACATTGTTCTATTGTTTTGAAAAAATAATTTGCATAAGAGGAAATGGGGAAAAAGTAAAAGAGGCAAAATACAAGCTCTTCAGTGTGATTTTGGAGAAAAAAACACCTCTCCTGCTCTCTGATAACCTGTTTTCCAGGCAGGAAAATGGCTGAGACACAAACAATATTCACATAGAGGACAATGCTACATGCTTTTCTTTCCCATTTGCAGACTTTAATCTATGCCCAGTCTTAAGTCAAACTTAAGTCCTTCAGAATAAAAAATGATTCTCTTTCTCAGTATTCTCAGAGTAGGACACACTAAAGAAACAAATAGCAAGGTCAAGGGGTAAACCTGTGCTGCCTGTTAACTCAGGATGCTGCTGCAGCCCAGAGATGCTCTGAAAAAGGGTAACCCCCCTGAAGAAACCCTCAGAGCAATTTCAGAATTGCTCTGAAATGTCAACAGGGTCACATGTTTAATCCAAAGTTGAAAAATATGTATACTGTAAAAATATATAAATAAGTAAAAGTAAAAGTTACCTGATAGGATAGTGGCCAAACTATTTGGAAGAACAGTTTTAATGTTCTTTATTTATTTATTTAAATTACTTTAGAGTTTATAGGAGGAATTTTTTTAGAATACTACAAATTTTTTTTCTTACTGAATTTATTGGGATAGTGGTTAATAAAATTATATAGGTTTCAGGTGAATAGTTCTATAATACATCATCTGTATATTGTATTGTATGTTCAACACTCCAAAGTCAAGTCTCCTCCCATCACTACTTATGCCCCCTCACACCCTCTTCTACCTCCCCCAACTCCCATTTCCCTCTAGTAATTACCATACTATTGTCTGTGCCTGTGAGATTTTTTTTCCTTAACCCCTTCACCTTTTTCACCCAGCCCATAACCCTTCTCCCCTCTGACAGCTGTCAGTCTGTTTTCTATCTATGAGTCTGTTTCTGTTTTGTTTGTTAGTTTATTTTGTTCATTAGATTCTACATATGAGTGAAATCATATGGTAATTATCTTTTTCCGACTGGCTTATTTCACTTAGCATAATGCTCTTAGGGTCCATTCATGTATTGGAGGAATCTTGACGGCACTTTTTTCTAGGTGGAAGTTGTTTAATTAAGAAATTGTTCCTGGCTGCTGTGTCTCAGTGGATTGAGCGTCGGCCTGCGAGCCAAGTGTCGCTGGTTCAATTCCCAGTCAGGGCACATTACTAGGTTGCATGTCAGGTCCCCACTTGGGGGCGTGAGTGAGCAACCACACAATGATGTTTCTCTTCCTCTCTTTCTCCTTTCCCCTCTCTCTAAAAATAAAATGAATAAATAAACAAATAAATTTTTAAAAAAAAGAAATTGTTGAGCTCCTAATTAGAGTAAATTGAAGGATCTTACCCTAACAGAGAATAAGGAGCTATGTAAATGACCTAATGGCTCTTTTAAATTTTTTGACCTCAGTGATTTAAAGTTCATATTTTTATCGGTTGCCATTCTGTGTGAGAAGTATAAACTTGTAGGCCTATTGATTTTCTGCTTGGGAGGGTTAATTCTAGGCTGGAAGAGGTGAACAGTACTGGGTTTAAAGTCTTAAGCATTGGCCATTTAATATATACAAAAGATTTATATCAATCAGATATGAAGGGGGAAATTCTGATTATGCTGTTCTCCATGCTCTTAGGTATGCCTTCTTTCAGTCCTTTTCTCAAAAGCTTTCCAATAGTTCAGACTTTGTACCAGGAACAATAGAGAACCAGGCAGCCTCTGCCCTTTAGAAGTTCACAATTCACTGGAAAAGATAAATAAATATGAGTCCATTGTACTCTCTGCAGCAGCACTGTCAACTTTTCCCTTTATGTAAAAAAGTCAGTGCTGATTATGGCAGTAGCCAATATGCTCAGAGTTTGTTCCTGTCCAAGATGTTGCTTCTTTGATTGTTGGAATAGGTTTTACCCAGAAAGAGACTTCCAATGGCAGCCACCAAGTAACACGTGGAAAATCTTGCTTGGTATGTTCTGCTGGCTCTAGAACCTCCTAGCTTGCAAGAGTCCAATCCACTCTGTCTGTGCTGGATTGCCTGACAGTCCTTTCATTCTCATTTCCCAGTTCCCATCTTGGCTGTTTCTTGTACCTGCCCTGCTAGCATTGCCCTGTCTTTCACTTCTTGTTTCTCTGTATTGACCCTTCACTCTAGGTTTGATCGCATCACTCAGAACATCACTTGACATAAGGAAAGGTCAAGCAACATGATGCCAATATATTCATTCAATAAATATTTACTCAATGCCAGCCATTGTTCTAGTTACTAAGGATATAACAATGAATGAGATCCTGACCTCATGGAGCTTATATTCCAGTAGTAGAAAACAGGCAATAGAATATAAACAAAAAGTATGCCTATACCTAGATATATGCTTGGAATAAATTTTTTTTTGAAAAGGAAGAGAATAAAAGGTGATGAAAGGAAGGAGGCCATTTTAGGTAGAGGTCAAGGATAATGGTCCTAAGTGAAGTTAGGGAAGCAAATCACTCAAGTAGCAGCAGAAGGGAGAACATTCTAGTAGAGGGAATACAAAATGCACAGGCATGGAAGCAAGGATTGTTTTACAATATGTCCCAGAAAAGTGATGTTAAAGGATTTTAATCAAAGGTGTGGCAAGACTTGATATATGAGTTAAAGGGATTGCTATGGGTGCTACATGGACAATGAAGTATGGGGCAAGAATGGCCATGGGGAGACCAGTTAGGAAGATAATGTACTAGTCAAGTGAAAGGTGTAGGTTCAGAAAAGTCATCCTCTTTGGTATATATGTTGAAGCAAGAGTTCATAGGAATCATTTTGGGGCAGAGGCAATCAAATGTTTTGTTTAAAAATCCTGTTAGATGTTCTGGCACAGAGCATGTGCAGGTAGTTTGTACATGAGTCTGGATTTCAAGGAGGACTAGGGCTGGATTTATACATTTGGAAAGCTATTTAAAACACAAGGCTGATCCTGGCTGGTGAGGCTCAATTAGCTGGAATTCATTCTGTAGACTGAAAGGTCTACAGGTTCTATTCCCAGTCAGGGCACATACCCAGGTTTTGTGTTTAATTCTTGGTTGGGGCACATACAAGAAGAAACTAATCAACCCCCCCCCCCCTTTTTCTTTCTCTCTCTCTTAAAGCAATGAAAAAAATGTCATTGGGTGAAGATAAAAAATAAAACAAATCCATGAGGCTGAAAGAAATCACTTAAGGAGTGAGTATAGATGAAGAGTCCTCAGGCCTGGGGTACATTTAGAAGATGAGAAGGAGGGTAAAGGATGTGGAGGAGGAGCAGTGGTGTGGTGGGAGAGACAAAGGAGCACATGGTGGTTTTTGCTCACCCACAGCTTGAACGACATGTCACCTCTGACCCTTTTTCTACAGGTTCTTACCACATGTATCCAGATTGAGTTCATTCTTAAAAGTCTGGATGCTGTACTATCTCTTTCACAGGGTTTTCCCAGGAGCTCCAACACGAACCACTCTCCTTTCTCTGATGAGATATTTTGTAAAGCATCAGTCTTCTGATTGTCTGTATTTCAAATATGAGTTCTTGTTCTTTCAAGATCTTTAAGCTGCTGAGAACATAAAGTAACCTTACATTTAATTTCCTTCTTCTTTGCACCTTGCATATAGTGAAAGTACAAAAATTGTAAGTCTGTATCAATCCAGTACAGTTAGAAAGAGAGTTGGTAAAACACCAGAAGACAACCTAACTCAGACTATCACTCTAAAGAAGGAAAGACAAAAGAAAAGAACATCTGTACTGCTACTGGTCCTAGAAAGTCACTTAACCTCTATTCATTACATAATAGTAGCAGCAGAAGAAAAAACACTATGAATCATCAAAATTAAACATTATACTTGCATTGAATGTGGAATTGTAAATTTGAGGCAAAGAATTTTATATAAAGAATTATAAATCTTAATTTTATTTATTTATTCATTTCTTTCTTTATGTTATAAAAATCTGTTTATGGAGTACCTTTTAAGTATTGGATATTATTCCAGTGTTGGGAACAAAGCAACAAATAAAAGTCTGTGCTTTTATGGAACTCACATTTTGTTGGTGAGAGATGAGTACCCTAAAGAGAATCAATAAAGGAAAAAGTAATAGCAAATGAAAGACAAAACACACTATTAAAGATGAGGTCATAAGATACTGCCAAGGGCTAGTATTGTCAAAGTATTAGAGGGGACCCCCCCCCAATGGAATTATCTTCTGGAGCATGGGCCCCTTGTAGTACAGGCTTCCCCCATAAGGTGGGTATTCTAGGAACCCATCTGTATCAGTGTACTAGCTGGTGTTGTTGTGAGAGGCTGCATTTGGCGTCAATGAAAAATTTTTGAAGACTCTTTCAATGCATTAGCCCATTTCATGATGTGCAATTTATGAGCACACCTGCCCACACTGCGCTGAGGGTTTAGCAGTTTTTTACCAAGAACTGCATGACTCCCCCATGCCCCACCCTCCCTATTCACCCAATCTCACCCCAAGCAAATGTTATTTTTTGTTTCCTTGGATAAAAAAGATTTCTCAAAGGGAAATGTTTTCCTTATTGGAAGAGGTGAAACAAAGAAAGGCAGAAACCGTAAATGGCGTCAAAATTAATGAGTTCAAAAACTGTTTCGAGCAGTGTAAAAAATGTCTCAATGGGTGTATTGCATCAAAAGAAGAGTACTTGGAAGGTGACTGAAGTTTAAACATGTAAGAATAAATACACAATTTTTTATAAATAAATTTCACTTTTTGTGTCCTCCCTTACATGCTGCATTTAAGGAACTTTTGGCATATCTTAAATTTTGTCAATTCTTCAACCTTTGAAGTTAGAGTTGTGTTTTGGTTTTATTCTGAAAGCTTGAGAAACCAAGTCTTTTGAATGAGGTAGATGATCAAATTGTATAATTCTGGTTGAGGCCAAAATAATAGATGACTACAAAGTATATTTCATTAACTGGCTTTGAATGAAATATGAAAAAGGAATTTTAAAAAATTTCTGAGTGTCTGGCATAGAGTAAGTACTTATTATGTGTTTGACTAATCGAAGCATCGCTATCTAGTTTCCCAAGATATGTGCTTTGAAGTCAATGATGTTAATTTGAACTTTGCTGTTTTTTTAAAGTCACATTAATTTGTAATCACATATTAAAAAGCTCTGTTTAAAAATGATATTGTTATAGCTTATATGTTTTAAATCAAAGTCTGTTAAAAACATTCCAGAATAAAGATCAAAACAATGTGAACTTCAAAGTGAGTTAAAAAGTTCAAAGTAGAATTTGTCTGAATAGGTTAACAGGTAACATTCCAAAGTTTAAATGTTATTTTTATTTAAAAGTTAAGTATGGAAAATAAAGGCACGTGGTCCCTTTACAAATAACTTGTGATAGTGGGTTTTGGCAAAGCCTTGGCATTAACCATTGGGAAAATTTAAGGCAATACAGATAAATGTTAGTAAGTAACTGCACCAAAAATGAAAAAACAACTTAGATTGAAAAATAAATCCTGGTGAAAGAACAGTTCCATATTTGGAGATTTCATTCATTCATTGAGTAAGAATTGTTTGGCCTATGAGAAGGCAGCACGAAATTCACAGCCAAATAAAACTTAGAATGAAATCACAGGTTTGTTGCTCACTAGTTGTGTGACTTGGGCAAACTGTTAACTTCCTTGAACCTCAGTTTATTCATCTATAAAAATTATGAATGGTTAATTTTTATGTAAGTAATAGGGTTAATTTATTTATTAGCATGCTTCATGACTCAAGTAACAGAAAACCCACAGCAAACTACTATTGACATAAACAACAGGGAATTTGTCAGCTCACACAAATCAAAGTCCCGAAGAAGGGCAAGCTTCTTGGTTGACTCTGTCCAGAAGTTCTCAGTCTTTGTTGTTATTGTTCATTGTGGTAAAATATACTTATAATTTGTAGGTCAGAAGCATTAAGTGCATTCACATTGTTCTGCAACCATCACAACTTTTTTATCTTCCTAAACTGAAACTCTGCCTATGAAACAACAACTCCTTGTTCCCCCCTTTACTTAGTTCCTGGTAATTATTATTCTATGTTGTGTTTCTATAAATAAGAATGTGGATGGCTATTTTTAATGTATGAAATTTACCAGCCACAAAGCTAATACTCAGCTAGTGTTGGGGAAGTTGTGCCTACACAAGAGCAATCCTAAACTAAGACTTTTAGCCTAAGGCTAGTGAAACAACTTGGGAAGGAACTAAAGGGTCAGATAAAGGGGCTAAACACAGAATTCAAAGATAAGTGATTAAACATTGGGAGGATATTCACCTATTAAGTATTTTATGCCAGTCTGTCATGAAATCTGAAGCCAGACAGTGTTTACATGTTGTGTATCCTGTTGGCTCTCTCCTCTAGGCTCATCCTTTCCAACTGGTCATCTCACCACCAGATTCATTTTCTTCAATTCATCCCCCAAATGTCCATTACTATGATTTTCTTAAAGCATCAATGTTTCATTCCTGCTTCAAATACCTCAACAGTGAGCAGACAACTTCCAAGAGAAAACGCAAGGCTCCCCAGGCCTAGAAGTGACCTGGGAAATAAACACTGATCCCAGTGGTAGCCATGGAAACCTGGGGGGTGGTGTAAAGTTAGACTAAGCTGAAAGGAGTAATGAGAAAGTATGCCTGCACTATAATATCTGAATAGAGCTCGGCACCCTGAGATTTCCTCCTGCAAAGGTTTTGCACTCTAACCAACAGAGATGAGTGTGATGTAGGAGACACCACAGAGGAGCTCAAGGCTCTGGTCTTCAGAATAAAACCACATGATGGCTTGAGTTGAGCTGTACAAAATGCACTGGAACTCTGAAATGCTCTAGACACATCTCACAGTGTACATGGAATAGTGAATATCCCCATATATGAAGGGAAAGCAGAGCCTTGGAACCTCTGCTTCTAATTAAAGAGCAGCACAATTGCATGATTTAGAAATCGAGAAGCAGTGATTCCATTAAGGGTTTTAACAACTGGGTTATAAAAACCTTTTCCTGAGTATAAATTTGGAATTAGATGGAAAGAATTTGTTTTTACCATGTTGGACCTAAATTAATCTGGCTATACTTAAAACTTTAAAAAAAGAATAAAGGCAGGAAGAAGAGTGTGGTTTTAATTATATTTTTAGAAATAATTTATTTTATTTTTAAAAGATTATGGCTTTAATTTTATTTTTAATTTAATGTCTCAAAACAGATGAATGTTAAAATATGATTCATGCACACCTATTCATAGTGAGCTAGTATGTTTAAATTATCAAGATTTTTTTATGAGTGATTATACATAGAAATATAGCATAAAACAATGTTAAAATCCAGAGGTTGTTTTAAAGTGTTTTTGAAAAACAAATACTTTATCATGTGTAAATGAATAATATTCATTTATTATCAAAATATCACAAGTGCTTAGAGAGAGATTTGAAACTATTTGTTCTGTAGATATTCAGAGTGTGACAACTGGACATGTTTAAAAGAACCAATTTCTTCCTTGTGTTTTTAACTGTAATAGAGCTAGTTAAATGTTCTCCCAACTATTCAAACTCAATTTACCTCAATGGGAAGAACAACACAGTTGTTTTCCTCCCTTTTTCTCACTGTGTTTTTTCACATTCTGACAGCTATACTTTCATATGCCCAAATACTAGATAACATTTCAGCTTACTAATAAGAAAATGTTGTAATTATACAGCTCTTCAAAGATGAAGAGAGATGCTTAGGGAGGCAGTAAGCTCATTGTTGGATTAAATGTTAAAATAGGGGTTCCTTAGCAGAGAATTTAAGCATTAGGTGAGTTGCTAACCTATATAAATGTTTAGCCTTGAAAATTCTGGGAGTCTGTGGTTTCTATAATTACTATGTATGAGTTGATGCAACGTATAGTTTTTCCTTTTGAGCAAAGAAAAACTTACACAAAATACCAGAGTTGTCAGTTGTCATCTCAAGGCACAAGGTAGGAAGCACATGTCATCATAACACAAAAATAGTGGATTGTCCACTAACAAGCTTAGTTCCTAAACATTCCTCTCCATATAACAACTTTGCTAATCAATTACTACTTTAACAAAAAATGGTGAAGAATTACTGAAGTTACATGCAAAGATATTTAAAAAATAAGCTGACAGAAGAGAAAATCAAGAATAAAAATATAGTACTTTAAATGAAAATTATTTAGATATTAACAGGTTAAAATGAGTCTCTCAGAAAATCAATTAAGCCATTGAAAAGACATTGAGTAAATTTAAAAATGTGATCTTTATTGAGACTGTGCTGTAAAAGGCCAGCTGTGAAGTGATGGGTACTAGGTCATGTTACGCAATTTTGTTGGGAAAATTTTATTCACTCCAAATCAATTGCTGAGTCTCTCTTCTATCATTCTAAGAGTTTATTACACATTTGCAATTACAACTCAATCTGTTAAACCTAAAATAAAATAGACCACATTTTTCTCTCAGATTTCAAGATAAGATGGCAAACAAACTTTGAACTATTTGCTGTGATATTAATACCTGTTGAGATAGATTAATTTTGGTGGCCTTTTGTCAGGATTAAATTTTTATTGAGTAACAAAGACCTTCAAGGGAGCTCCTTAAAACAATCTGTGAAAACAAACATGTAGAATGAGATACATTGTATTAATAATTTTTAAAAATTATTTAATCTTTGACATTCTACTCAAATCTGCAGAAGAACTAGCAGATGTATGTCGACCTCAAAGGGAAAAGTCTAAGCCCATTATGTCAACAAACATCTTTAAAAATCTAAGATAATTTCATTAATTAATAACACTGAAAACAGTTTATGCAAGGTGGGATGTCAGTCACTAGAAGCAATTAAGGGTGACCATGGATCACAGTTTTAAGTGATTCATTATACCTAGACTCAGGTATTTATTCCTGGCTTAGGTCTGTCTCAGCACTGCCTGTTATCTCTGATTTACGAATCCTGGCTTTGCCTCTTGATCCACCTCTAATGTTTTGAGGTCCAGTGCATCAGTATGAGTGCCTATTAGAGTCCATTACTACTCCTATAATCCTCATGGCTATCACCTAAGATTCTACCCCAAGGCTCTACCTTAACAGTGAGTTACCAAGAAAGACTGCCCTGGACAGGTATAACCTCCAGTTTACCCTGGAACCCATTTCGGTCCTTCCCTAATTATAGAGTGTAATGCCCCAGTGGAGACTCGGGTGGCTGGAAAATCCTGGTACTGAGGTGGAAGTTTAGGTTCTCTCAGAATTGGACTAGAAAAGACTTGGGAGACAGTTTCAGATAAGACAGAGCCACAAGTGTAGACTAGAGATCAAAGACCAGCTCAAACATCCTTTAAAGACCTTTCTCACACCTTCCTTGCCCTTTACAGAGTTGAGGTCACACATTGGCTGTGATTACGCTGGCCTTTGGGCCAAGGCTGCAACGTGAAGTTTCTGAGGAACAGATCCTGAGGTAACATTCTCTTCTATGGGAATTTTTCACTTACTTGTTCATCATTAGGAAAAAGGGCTTAACCTCTGGCTGTCTCTCTTTCTTACATAATTTGTTCGTGACTGAGAGCCCAACCCTAGTTGCTGGTTGTTTATTTGGATGAAAAGAACTTTAAATTCTGGACTTTGAATTCTTTAAAAGCTTATCTGGATGACTTAGCATCCTTTCCTTCTATTCTCATAAATTCATGCCAAATGTGTTTATTTAATGTGATGAAGTAATACTGACGAAGTCTTCCGCTACCTACCTTGCTCCTACATAATTACTTCTCCTTGCCTTGGGAATAGGAAGCCCAGTCCCATATTTGCCCCTGGCTCTAAACAAATTTAGCACAAGCCTTGAGAGCTCCTCTGTGGAGCATACCAAGACAGTGTCTCACACTCTCTGGAGTTAATCATGGAAATGTGACAGAGATGAGAAATATGCAGACCCTTCTCTGTGTTTCTCTTCTAGACACCCTGTGAGGGCTGGCAAAAAATGTTCTTATTCTTCAAATATTCGCTGGCATGTATTTGTGCAGTAAAATTATGTTTTAGGTTTGTATTTGAGTTTTTTTCCTTAAATTAACATCTGTTATTCTCTTTCAGTCAAGAGATTTTGAACCCAGCTGGGCAGGACAACTTGGCTTCCTCCACCACCTCTGTAGAGTCATAAATGGAGCCTGTCATCTCTCAGCTGCTTATGGATTGGCTGACCAGCCACCACACACTTCCCACAGCTGTTCTGGTCCTGAGAGGCTCATGGGTGTGCCACTAACTTCTCGCATCTGTTTTGGCTTTGAGAGGCTAATGGGTGTAGAGGGAAGGGGTCAGAGTCAACTTGTTCTGTGCACATGGCCTATGGGAGTTCCAGAAGCACAGATATTTCATTAAGCTGTTCTAATCAGCTATTACTGAATGTCAGTTACAGCTCTGAGTGTGTGTGAAGCAGGCAGGGGGTCTGATGTGTACCTTTGAGAGCAGTGAGTCATAGAAACTTAGTTTTTCAAACAATTATTTTTATCTCCTGGTGTCTCTCTTCCCTATTTGTATGATATGAGATTCTAGAAATGTGGCCCCTGTGAAGGCAAATGAAAGATGTATTTACAAAGAGTTTTTTATTTTTACCAAAGAAATGTGTTTTCTTTGGATCTGTATTATGAATTTCATAGTATTCAGAGAAGGAAGTTTATTTTTTACCTGTCTTAGTATCACCAACTATAAAAATACTTCATGTTCCCAAGACTACCCCAAATATGACAGCTTCCAGGCCCTGGGTTTCAAGATGGCCAAAATACAAAACTTCAAAAGCTCTCTCTCTCTCTCTCTCTCTCTGTACCTTTCAGCAAAATTATATCAATAGTCATAACAATCCATTCAACATACTGTTGTAGGATGACTACTCTTGATTCATAGCTCCAGATGTATTATTGTCTTGCCCAAATTCTTTAAATGGCTTTCAGCTGTCAAAAATACAGCTCACAAAGGAGATCCAAGATGGCTGCAGAGTAACTAGAAGCTCCATCCACTTACTCCCAGACCTGGCCCAGTCTTGCAGCCAGACCACAGAATAATCAACTCAAAAATCCAGCATAGAGGATTTTGAACCCAGCTGGGCAAGGCAACGTGGCTTCCTCCACCACCTCTGCAGAGTCATAAATGGAGCCTGAGTAAGTGATTGAGGGCGTGAGTGGTCAGTGAGTGAGTGTATATATGGATGAGTGCAAGAGTCTGCCTGCCTACAGGGCTCCCAGGAGTGTGTGGCCCAGGCTCTCCAAGCAGAACAACTGTTGCCACTGCAGCCCAAACCAGTACTTTTTTTTGACTTTGCAGAGTTGGGGTGGCTGTGGGTTGGCTCGGGAGCTGAGAGCACTGGTAGCAGAGAGAGATGGCAGGGAAGATGCCAGTTTCAGAAACAGTGCAGTGGGAGCAGGACTTCCTGAGGTTGAAAACCTCTGGAGAGAGCGGGGACAGCATCCTGCCAGCTCCCTATATTATAGTATAGCTGCAGGGCTCTTCCCAAGGCCACTGGGAAAAGATCCAGAGAGAAACTTTACTGAAACTCTCAGAGGCTCTGATAGGTGGTAGCCAGGCCTGACCATGAGAGAATCTGATTTGGGGAGAGGGTGAGCATGTGGAAAACAGGTTCCCCTAGGGCTCAGTGCTGCAGTGTGGGGGGCCACACAGAAACTTTTCAAAGGAGAGCTGAGGTGATACCTAAGATTCAGCAGGGATCTGGGGCTCACATGTGCATATGCATGGGCACAGTGGCTCTGCTAACAGAGAACTCAGGGGAATAGAGTCATGCTGAAGAGACTGTAGATCCCACCCAGTGTAACTGGTGAGCAGGAGGCTATTCAGAATATAGAATTTAGGCCGATTTTCCCGCAAGAGAGTGGCAAGCTGGGGTCCAGAAAGCCAGGAGCTGAATGCTTGAGATTTGCTGCAACCAGTCAGATCCCCTCACAGACAGGCAAGTCTGACCCCCACCTGCCAGACTACAGGCTCTGTGATCAGTGAAGGCAGGCTCAGGAGCATCCTGCTGGGTACATTTCCACAGGGGAAAGAAGAAAAAGCTCTGAAAGGGCCCTTAACCAAACACTACAAGCGCCACTCTTCCTCCAGCCCTGGTCCACTAAACCCAGTAGAGCAGGGAGAGTAGAGACAGGCACAACAGTGGGGGTTCAAGGCCTGACCCAGCCTCAGTGTCTAGACTGAGCTATGCCAAGCAGGAAAGAGCTGCCCCTTTTAAACACATTGTCCCCTCATAGGAAATGGTCAGCAAATTCACCAAAAATTGTACATTATTGTAAAGAACCTGGAACAGACCAAGACATGTGCTGAGGGGATAGGGAAGGACTCCCACCATTTGCCCTGAAGGCAGAATAGTGTTCCCCAGGGGTAACCCAGGGTTCCCACCTATTTAATCACACCAGAGGCTCCCTCCGGAGGCAGGTGGAGAATGTGCTGGCACTTTTCTCAGGTCATTAAAGGAACCACTCCTGGGTTCAGGGCTGATGGAAACCCATAGGGCAGAACAGTGAGATCCAGCCACAGCTAAAGGAGACAGCAATAGATCACTTGCAGCCTCAAACAGGCTGTCTAGGATCAGACTGGGACAGCATCTGACACCACCAGGGGCAAATCCAGAAAGATAAAACAGTGATAAACACTGGATTCTACTGAGGTGAAACCCACCACTGTCTTCTTCATGATTTGTGTTATTTTCTCTTCTGCATAACTTTTAATATTCATTTTTTCCTTCAAGTTTGTGCCTCTTATGTCACTAGTTTTTATATTATAATTTATTTCAAATCTCATATTTTGCTCTTCCCTTCTCTTACTCCATTTTACCTTCTTCCCTCCTATTTTTGTTTTAAATTCTATTTTCTCTCTTGCTACCACTTGTTTCTACTCTGCACTCTTACTATTTTTCCCCACTCCAGCCTCTCAAAACCATTTTTCTTGTCATTAGTCACTCACAGTATTTTTCCTGTTCTTGAATACCCTATTCTTTCTCTACCTTTATCAACCTTTGCTTGTTATTTCTAGATATTGTGGTTGTTGTTGTACTTCTTCAATTTTATTTCTAGATCTTCACTATTTTTGCTTTTCAAATCTCAAATTTTACCATTACCCTCTCCTACTCCATTTTGCCTCCTCCCTGCCCTTTCTTTCTTTCTTTTTGTTTTAAATTTAAATTTTTCCCTGTATAAGCCTGATTTTCATTCCTTACTCTTAGTATTCCCTCTCCCTCTATCCTCTGAAAATCACTTCTCTTTCCTCTAGACATCTCTTAAGGTTCATTTTTCTTTTTTTCCTCTTATTCCCATCCCACCTATACTAATATTTGTTCACTTGTTGTTGATCCTGTTGTGGTGAATCTTTTTCTCCAATTTGATTCCTATTTTTTGTCACTATATATTTTAAATTTCTTTTGTTTAAACCAAATACTATACACTTCCCTTCTCTTACTCCACTTCATCTTCTTCCCTCTCTTTTTTATTTACAATGTAAATGTAGGGAACCGCTCCTTGTGGTTTAAAGAATTGTAGTCCCAGCCTGAGCATGACTGCTGCCAGCATTCTGGCCATGCTTGTCTTTAAGTCTCAACATAAGGCTGCACAGGAGACATAACCAAAAGCCACTCAGAGGGTTCCCATGGGAATTGGATTTAAAGAATGTTTATTATGCTTTAGAACTTGCTCTGCTTATCTTTTAATATAACATAAAGAATCTCTAGATAGGAATGTATGAAACCTTCACCTAATGTCAGTGTGGCGTCAAGATGTTTGACAGACCCTGACTAACACAGACTAGTCACTGTACCCTCTGTACTAGTACATGTAATCTGTTACTGTCAACTGTAACCCTAATGCCTCTGAACTATTGATGATTCATGAATCTTGACCTTGTATCTCTCATGTGTATCCTCCTCAATAAAAGGCATGAGGGAAGAAGGTCTAATCACTGTTCTCCACTAGAGAGGCAGTCACCTTCCTTCCACAAGGTATAATAAAGTGTCCTGGCTAAAACTTATTTCTTTGGACATAATAAAGTGTCCTAGGTAAGAGTTTGTTCCACCATGGTCAGAAGCCTCTGCTAGATAGAGTGACTTCCAACCAAGCCTAGGTTGTGTGAGGCACATCCGCCTCATGTAAATTTTATTTTCTTTCTCTCTTTGTCTTGTCTCAGTGTCATACTCTTATTATTTCTCCTCCCTCTACCTTCTCAAAATCATTTTTATTTTGTTTAGTCATCTTATATTTATTTTTCCTTTATTATAATAGTCAATATCTTTACACCTTTATTAATATCAGTTCATTTGTTGTTGATAGGGTGCTTGTAGATGGGGATTATTTTTGTGGGTGTGAGTTTGTTTCTTGAGCTGTTTGGTTTTGTTCTGACAGCACCAGTACAATAGTATACAATATGTGGTGGGCGATGTGACTCTCAGTCAGCCAGCTGGAGGAAAAGAACCACCAAAGAATGACCCAACAAAACTAGAATCCAGTTATAACCAGAGAGCCCAGATAAATAGCATGAAGGGTTTCCCAAGGCATCAAGCTCAGGAGGTCAAGGAGACTGCACCACTAAGTCCCACAGGTCTTCTACCACAGGAAATCACATCAAAAAGATGGGAAGTCAAAGCAGGTCAATCTAATGTGCATAACTAAAAAAGAAGAGTCACCTAAAATGGGGAGAAAAAGAAACATCCCCCAACCAGAAGGAAAGGAGAAATCTGCAGAAGGAGTACTAAATGAAACTGAGGCAAACAAACTATCAGACATTGAGTTCAAAATAATAGTTAAAATGATGCTCAAGAAGCTCAGTGAGAACTATAGAGAACTCCAGGGAAACTACAAGAAACTTACTCCCAACTATACTAGCATGAAAAGAAACAGGGAAACTAGCAATAAAAGACGGGAGGAAGTAAAGAATACAGTATCTGAATATGAAGAACACAGTTGAAGGAATTAAAATCAAGATAGATGAAGCAGAGGATCAAACCAGTAAGCTGGAGGACAAGGTAGAAATAAATTCCCAGACAGAGCAACAAAACAAAAAGAGACTCAAAAAGAAAAAAGAGGGTTTAAGGAAGCTGCAGGAAAACATGAAATGTCATAATATCCTTATCATAGGGATATCAGGAGAAGAAGAAGAGGAGCAAGAAATAGAAAACCTGTTTGAAAATATTATGACAGAAAACTTCTGTAATGTGATGAGAGAAAAAAATTATGTAGTCCAGGAAGTACAGAGGGTCCCCATCAAGATGAACCCAAAAAGGCCCACCTCAAGACACATCATAATTAAAGAGACAAACGTCAAAGACAAAGAGAGAATCTTAAAGGTAGCAAGACAGAAACAGCTAATAACATACCAGGCAGCTCTGATAGGCTATCCACTGACTTCTCAATGGAAACACTACAAGACAGAAAGAAACAACAAGAAATATTTGAAGTAATGAAAAACAAAGGCCTCCAACCAAGACTACTCTACCCCACAAGGCCCTTATTTAAAATGGAAGGCAAAATAAGGAGTTTCCCAGACCCCTCCTCCCCCCAAAAAAGGCTAAGAAAATACATCTGCACCAAACCAGTATTGCAAGAGATGCTAAAGAGACTGCTTTAATAAGATGAAAAGAAGGGAGGGGGGCACAGGTACAAAGGGAAAAATGGCAATGAATAGGTACATCTCAATATGTAAGTGGATTAAATGATACAATCAAAAGACATAGGGTGCCTGAATGGATAAGAAAACATGATGCACATATATGCTGTCTACCTACCTCAGAACAAAAGACCTACACAGACTGAAAGTGAAGGGATGGAAAAAAATACATACTAAGCAAATGGACATGCACAAAAAGCTGGGGTTGTAATACTTATATCAGACAACACATATTGGAAAACAAAAACCATAGAAAGAATTGAAGAAGGAAATTTAATAATACTAAAGGGAATAATTCATCAAGAAGATTTAATCTTTGTAAACATATATGCACCCAACATAGGAGCACCGAAGTATATAAGGAAAATCATGGAGAACTTCAAAAAAGAGATTGAGAGCAGCATGTTCATAGTAGGAGATTTTAACACCCCATTATCAACAATGGATAGCTCTTCCAAGCAAAGAAACACCAAGAATATTGTGGCACTCTACAACACTCTAGTTAAAATGGACTTAATTGATATATACAGAACCTTTCACCCCCAAAAAGCAAAATATACATTTTTTTCAAATGCATGTGGAACATTTTCAGAGATAGACCACATGACAGGGCACAAAACAAGCCTCAACAAATTCAAGAAAATTGAAATTATATCAAACATCTTCTCTGATCACAATGGCTTGAAACTAGAAACCAATCTGAATGAAAAGCTCAAAAACATTCAAATACATGGAGACTGATTGACATGCTATTAAGTAATGAATGGGGTAACAATGAGATCAGAGAAGAAATTAAAAAATCTCTGGAAACAAATGAAAATGAACATACAACATCCCAAAATCTATAAGACACAGAAAAGGTGGTCATGAGAGGGAAGTTCATAGAAATACACACCTACCTAAAAAAGACTGAAAAATATAAATAAACAACTTAATCTTTCATCTACAAGAACTCAAGGAACAACAACAAACAAAGCCCAGAGTGAGTAGAAGGAAAAAAATAATCAAGATCAGAGCAGAATGAAAGGACATAGAGACTAAAGGAACAATTTAAAGGATCAATAAATCCAGAAGCTGGTTTTCTGAAAAGATAAACAAAATTGACAGGACATTAACCAGACACATCTAGAAAAAAAGAAAGAAGGCCCAAATAAATAAAATCAGAAACCAAAAAAGAGAAATCACAACAGATACCACAAAAATACAAAGGATTATAAGAAATTACTGCAAACAACTATATGCCAAGAAATTTGACAACCTGGGTGAAATGGACAAATTTCTGGAAACATATGATCTCCTAAAACTGAATCAAGAAGAAGCAGAAAGCCTGAATAGAGCAATAACAACTAGTGAAATTGAAGCAGTAATCAAAATCTTCCGGCACACAAAAGCCCTGGGACTGGACAGCTTCAAAGGCAAATCTTACCAAACATTTGGGAAGACCTAACTCCTATTTTTCTCAAACTATTCCAAAAAATCCAAGAAGAGGGAAGACTCCCAAACTCTTTCTATGAAGTCACTATTACCCTAATTCCAAAACCAGGTCAAGACACAACAAAGAAAGAATACTACAGGCCAATATTGCTGATGAACATAGATGCTAAAATCCTCAACAAAATATTGGAAGTTCTAGCCACAACAATCAGACAAGAAAAAGAATAAAAGACATCCAAATTGGAAAGGACATAAAACTGTCATTATTTGCAGGTGACATGATAGTGTACATAAAAAACCCTATAGTCTCCACCAAAAAGCTACTCAATCAAATAAGTGAATTTGGCAAAATAGCAAGATACAAAGTCAATATTCAGAAATTTAAGGTATTTTTGTACACCAACAATAAAATATCAGAAACAGAAACTAGGAAAAAAAATCCCATTTACTATAGCAACAAGAAAAAAATAAAGTTCCTAGAAATAAACTTAACCAAGGAGGTATAAGACCTGCACTAGGAAAACTACAGAACACTGAAGAAAGAAATCAAGGAGATACAAATGTATGGAAGCATACACCACATTCATGAATTAGAAAAATTAACATCATTAAAATGTCCATACTACCGAAAGCAACTTACATATTCAATTCAATCCCTATTAAAATACCAATGACATATTTCACTGATGTAGAACAAATACTTCAAAAATTTATATGGAATCCAAAATGTCAGTGAATAGTCTCAGTAATCTTGAGAAAGAAGAACAAAGTAGGAGGGATCATGATACCTGATATCAAACTATATTACAAGGTGACTGTAATCAGAATGGTCTGGTACTAGCATATGAACAGACACACAGATCAGTGAAACAGAATGGAGAGCCCAGAAATAAACCATGTCTCTATGGTCAATTAATATTTGACAAAGGGTGGAGGAGCATAAAATGCAGTAAAAATAGCCTTTCAATAAATGGTGTTGGGAGATCTGAACAGGCACATGTGAAATCATGAAACTAGGCCACCAACTTACACCACACACAAGAATGAACTCAAGATGGATAAAAGATTTAAATATAAGCCATGACACCATAAAAGTCCTGGAAGAAAACATAGGCAGGAAAATTTCACATATCCCATGCAGCAATATTTTTGCCAATACATTCTTTAGAGCAAGGGAAATAAAGAAAAGAATAAACAAATGAGACTACATCAAACTAAAGTGCTTCTTCATGGCTAAAGAAAACATTATTAAGATGAAAAGGGAACCAACAGTATGGGAAAACATATTTGTCAATGATACATTGGACAAGGCTTTGATTTCCAAAATACATAAAGAACTTACATGACTCAACACCAGGAAAACAGACAATCCAATTAAAAAATAGGCAAAGGACCTGAACAGACACTTCTCTACGGAGGACATACAGAAAGCCCATAGATATATGAAAGAATGCTCTACATCATTAGCCATGATAGAGATGCAAATTAAAACCACAATGAGATACCACCTCATGCCAGTCAAAATGGCCATCATTAACAAATCAACAAAAAAGTGCTGGCAAGAATGTGGAGAAAAGGGAATCCTAGTGCACTGTTGGTGGGAATGCAGACTGGTGTAGTCACTGTGGCAAACAGTATAGAATTTCCTCAAAAATATAAAAATGGAACTGCCTTTTGATCCAACAATTCCACTGCTAGGATTATACCCAAAGAATCCTGAAATTCTAATTCAAAAGAACTTAAGTAGCACTGTGTTCAGAGCAGTGCTATTTACAATAACCAGGTGCTGGAAATAGCCTAAGTGCCCATCAGTGGATGAGTGGATCAAAAAACTCTGCTACACTTACACAATGGAATATTACACAGTGAAAGAAAGAAGGAACTCCTACCTTTTGGGACAACATGGATGGAACTGGAGACAATTATGCTAAATGAAATAACCCAGGCAGTGAAAGACAAATACCATATGATCTCACCTATAAGGGGAACCTAATGAACAAAACAAACTAATGGGAAAAATAGAACCAGAGACATAGAAACAAGGAACAGACTGACAGTCATCTGAGGGGAGTGGGGAGGGGGAGAGTGGAAGAAAGGGAAGGATTTAGTCAAGAACATGTATAAATGACTCATGGACACGGACAACAGGGTGGGCATTGACTGAGAGTGAGGAGTGGGCGGGGCAGTGGAGAGCAATGGGGGAAAATTGGGACAACTGTAATAGAACAACAATAAAATAAAATAAAATAATACAGCTTGCACTCTTTAACTTGACAAAGTCCTTTATGATCTGATCTTAAACTACTTGTCCAAACTCCATTGCCAAACACTGCCATTAATACCTCTTTCAATTTAACTGAAATACATCACATAGTGGTTCTTTGTTGCCCCTTTCCCCCTCACTTTTATGCTTTTGCTTATTGTTTTCTGATCTCCTATCTGTCAAGGCCAGTTCTAATACACCTATTCCATAAAGTTTTCCCTCAGCTCTCCCACCCGAGCAGATCTCTACCTCCTCTAAATATCCAGTTACCTTCCCTGCCATCTCTCAAAGTACCTCTCAGTACTTTCTGCCTGGAATTATAGCTCACAGTGCCCAGTTGCCTTACTTTCCCCCAGCATGGGCAGGCAGAACCTGTGTCCAATCACTGTACTTTCCCTAGGACTTTGCAATTAGCACTTGCTTGATAAATTTGTGTTACAGATACAGCAATGGACATTTGTAGAGAGTTTTAGAGTGTTCAAAGTGGATTTGCATTCATGAATTCATTAAATTTCCATAAGTAAAAGTATTTAGAAAGAACAGGTATTCTCTTTATCATAAATGAGAAGGGAAATGGAACTAATTTTTAGTTAGAATTAATTTTCAGCTATTTGTCAAACCATTTTTTGTGTAATTCTTAATGTCTTCCTCTTCTGTCATATTGTCAAGCTGGAGATCAGGAACCATGTCTACTTTTTCACTGTTGTCTCCAGTGCCTAACACATTGTCAGTCATGGTGTGCAATCTCATTAAATATTTGCTAAAGGAATGAATAAATGAGTGAATATTCTGAGACAAACAGTGAGTTGAATGTTCTAGATGCATAATTTTAATCTTACAGCAAGTATCATATCCATTTCACAGGCAAGGAAATGTAGGCTCCTAGACATACAGTGTGTAGGTGTGTAGCTGGAGTTGAAATCCAGATTTCATAATATAGAGATCTTGTGCTTACACCAAATGATTAGCTTCCCATAAAATGCCTTTAAGTTATCTTTCTTTTGTTGTTCTTTCTTAACCCTTAATTTTTTTATAATTCTGTAAAAAAAAGAAAATGAAATTTTCAAGAGTTCCCTTCACTCTTAAATATTTAAGTCTGTTAATTACAGATATCAAAGTAACAAAACAGTGGAGAGGATATTAGTCACCATTGCCAAGTCCAATAATATCATTGTGTAAGAGTAGATGGGAGTTCATTCTTGGGAGGCAGGAAGTCATTTTTTAATGATTTCTCTACCACTACTGCAGTTCTTTGCTTTTGATCTAAGAGTGAAAAATACTTAAATTTCCATCACAATTTATTTTGTCCTAAGCAATCAGGAGGGAATATTCACTTATATTTTAGTCATTGTCTTTGAAGTGAAGAAACAAAGATATTGTGCAATCTCCTCATGGCAGGATTTTATTTAGGTGAATTACCTGATAAGGTAGGTATTATTATCACCTCTATTCTACAAGAAAAAATATCCTGATTTTATTTATTTTTTAAAGATTTTATTTATTTATTTTCAGAGAGAGGGAAAAGGAGAGAGAAAGGGAGGGAGAGAAACATCAATGTGAGAGAGAACATCGTTTCGCTGCCTCTCTCATGCCCCCAACCAGGGACCTGGCCTACAACCCAGGCATATGTCCTGACTGGTAATCAAACCAGTGACCTTTCAGTTCACAGGCCAATGCTCAATCCACTGATCTACACCACCCAGGGCTGATTTTATTTATAAGTATGATTTATTTTGCTCTCTATTAAAATTCAAATTAAATTTTAATTTACCTTTAAATTGTAGAAATATTTTGCATTTTTTATTTGAAATTTGTGGAAAGATTTTCTTCTGATTTAACATTTTTTTATATCCAAAGTCAAAAGGAGAAACTTTAAATTTGTATTTTTCTGAGTCTTCTTTCATAGTGTTTTTGTACTGTGATCAAGTCATTAGGCTTGAAATTTTATTTGATTAACACAAGCATCCAAAAATGAGAGTTAAATTGTGTCTGAATACTAATATTATTATTTAATGTGTTTGTTTTCCTTTTGTCACAAGTTTACTATATTTCATTATTTCTTCTCAACATACAACATTTGAGAAGCAAAGTCTGAAATAACTTCTTTTGAAAGGTAATGTATTTCAACATGATTTCTAAAAGAAAGCCCAATTTATTTATATTTTACAAATCTCTGTGATCTACCTTTACTACCCATTACCTAATTTGCATCTTTAATATTTACTATGCCTTTAGTCACAATATGTCTTTGTTTTTGTGAAGAACTCAGTTACTAACTACTGGTAAGCAGTTAATCATGTATGCAGTGTATTAAATCAGAATGAAAGACCTTAAGGCCAAAGCTTTGTGTTCTAATACCATTCCTATGAGCCATGCTTGGTAGCTCCATCATGTTCCTATCTTTGTGATGTGTATTTAAAGAAAGCTGTTAAAAACATGTCAGATTAATAACATCTAATCATTTTTGGATGGAATTATTACTCTCAAAATGTGATCCAAAACTGACATCACACAGAATCTTTTGTAGAAATTTGTTTCTGTGGCTACTCTTGCAGAGTGAAATATGTGAACCCAAATTAAAAAAAAAAAAAAAAAAACTAGATGACTATTTAAAGGACATCATCTCATGTCTACTACTACTGTCTTTAAATTTGTTTCCTGGCACTTTTATAGCAAGGGCCCCCTTGAAAGAGACATCTGCAATGAGAGTTTGGGACATTAAAATGCCAACTGTAAAAAAATAAAAACAGACTTTCAAAACAGAGTTTTCTAAATAATTGCATCAGGTAAATAGGTACAGAAGTTTCTTTTCTGAAGATAGGGAAGTAGTCTTTTCTTGATAGGTCCCTATATCCACATATACTCCAGGGCCCTGGATCAGTTTTGAAGAACAACAAGGCAAGAGAACGTGTCCTTGTAAATGCCTCTATAGCTCTGTCCATTTCACCCGCCCCACATGACTGCATGTGATAAGCACAGTTTTCTTTCTCTACTATAGTCCTTAGTCCTGACCACTTGGGATTTACTGTCACACACCTTGGTGTTAACTGTCATTTCTTGGTCATCAGGTTTGATGTCACTCTACTTCAGTTGTCTTGTTGTGGTCATGGTAGAGCTCTAGACTACTTCCAGTCATTATTGCCCATCTTTAAACTCTCTAGTCCCATTCTTCAACTGAAATTTCCCACAATAATAGCTATTTAATGTTTTTTCCTACTTTATGTACTATAACTCCAACTGGTGGACCCAGAGGAAGTTCACTCTTCATAATGTGGCAAGATATAATGCATAATATAATGCAGAAATAATTTGAAGGAATTAGCTGCCTAACTAATGTCATATGAAAACCTATACTCCCTATAACCTCTATCGTTTTGTCTCATTCTCTATGTACCTTCAGCTCCCTTTCTTGCTATACTCTTCTTCTTCTGACATGAATCAGAATAGGTAAAAGAGATAAAACAAAACCACAAGAACAACACCAAAAGAATACTGACACCTTTAATTGATGTGGAACAGATCACAAGTCCATGAAGACCAGTTTAAACGTATAGACACATTGTATACAAATATTATAAATTCATTTCACCTATGCTATTTCAATAACTAAAATATGGGTTTTAGGAAATATGTTATGTTACAGAGACCATGCACAGAGTACTGTACCTTTCTTTGATCAGCTGGCCACATCAGAAATGTTGTGTGCAAACACTAAGTGAGAGACACAACTTGATTACAGCCTAGGATTGAGATTTCCTAGAAATCACCATGCTCTCTCTATGTCATCCTGGCACAAAGATCTTTGTATGGTGATTAAAACAGGAGATATGTGTTTATTCATGCACATTATCAGGAGATATATGATTATTCATGCATATTATCAGGAATTCTAGAATTTTTGAGAGTTTTTTAAAGGCAAATGATTTTAAGACAATGTTTTAAAAACTAAGAAGATAAATTAGAAAGTGAGCAAAAACTAAGTAAATTTAATCAGTATAAAATGAGAGATGGCAAGCATTCTAAATAACTCACAAAATTTTTATAGAAGAATCTGAAATATCAAGATTAGGATTTTTCCAAAATTTGGAATTTGGCCCGATGAAAATATTTTTTAAATGAGCCAAAATATCCATATAAAAAGGTAACTGGTGAATTATTAAGTACCTGGGATCTCACAACACCTTAATATCTAGAAATTTGGAAATATTGAGATATTTGGTGGTATAGGCCCTATAATTTCATTTCTTTTTTAAAGAATAGTAATTCACATTTTCAATAGCACCACTTAGAATTTCAGACTTCTGAATTCATGCTGTGAATATGGCCATATCTGATATTATCTCATTTCTATGGCTACTATTAGTAAGAGGGCGTATGGAATCAGTAGACAAAATGGTTGGAGGAATCATTGGCCTTTGGATTGGAACAAAGATATGAGTTAGATTGAAAGTCCACTGTCATGGAAGTCTAGCCTTCTAGAGTTTGGTTTCTGGGCCAAAAACTTAAAATTTTGCGGGGAATGGAATGAAAGGAATTCAATTCCATAGTACAAAAGGGTCACCTTTACATAATTAAGATGGTCTTTGCTGTTTTTATAACATACGATTAATGGGATAAATGAAAGATGTGGAGAAACTGGTAGATATCTTTAAATATTCATTGTCCCCTCCTTTAGTAATTAGAAACCCACATTTTACCTTAGAGTATAGCAAAAAAAAAAAAATGTTCAATATCTATTTCAATCAGGGATAATCATGTTATTAATTTTAACCCCTATGGCATAAGTAGGAGTATTGTGTGACATTTTAGGAGTTCTTCTTAAAGATTAAAAAGCCCCCGTTCCCCGCCCCACTTCATCCTGCTCCGCGATGGTTGAACTCCAGCAGCCATCTTGAACCATAAGAAATAAGGACCAACCCCCTAAGTATGTTGGAACAGAACCTTTCAGAAAGATTGGTTTCCTGATTATCGTAATCTTGATAGCATTCCTGGACTTACTTTATATGAGTGAATGAAACTTCTATTTCTTAAGGCACTCGTGTAGGGGGGAGGGGGTAGAGGGACAGAGGCAGCAGCAGTCCATATTATTCTCAGGTGAACCTAATCCTAACTGATACTATTTTGCTCTCTCCTTCCCAGTTGTTCTGCAAACGTTCAAGGCCAGGCAGGTTCAATCAGGACTTGGGAAGACGGAAGAAAATACACGGAGCCATCGGGATATCTGACATGCCTTTATTCTGGGTACTATTCTACGTTTGCGCTTGCTGTCTTGCTCCAGCGGGGGGCGGGGGCCCATCTTCCATATATACTGTGTATAGACAAAGCTGGCTGCATACCAAAGTATGACATCATTGGTTACATAAGAGGGAGTGCTCTGTGCATGAGGGTCTCTAACTATTATCTCTAAGACACTCCTATCCAGAATTGTGGGTGAAGGAGCCTGACTCCATTTCCCCTACACCAGTACTCTGTTGGAATTCAGTGTTGGGTTGAAGTGAAAGTGAGGCAGTAATAAGGACAGCCCATAAGTCAGAATGTTTGGCACTTGTTACAGCTACAACCTGTAGGCATGATTCTATAGAGTAGAGGTGAACAAGAAGCAATTTATCTAGAAAATGAAGCAGTTTCTGGATTACTTGCTGGGCTGGCACCTGTTACCCTATTAAATAAAAGACATAGCAAAATAAAAATATCAATGTAATTTTTCCTTTCTTCCCTTAATTCCAAAAGTGTGTGTATGTAATTTTTAGTATGTTACAATTCTGATTTTCTCATGAAAATTAAATTAAATTTTAGTTTTAATATTTTTCATTTATGTGACTAACCCACAGGAAATTCTAAACTCTGAGTCCTTGGGTCTGTGTTCAGTTTTAACCAAATACTGGCCAGTTCTTTATTTCTGCTGGCAAATTCCCCAGCAACATGAAGTCTCAGAAAGAAAAGTACTCACGCAGTGTAGCCCAAACTTCCTGTTTGGGAACAAACAAGATAATCAGTTGTGGTCATACCTCCTCTGTGGCTTATATCTGTCTGGTGATGAAGAACAGTAAAGAAAACATATGGTTTTGAAAAAAAGAAAAAGAATTATTGTGTGTAAAAGTAAAATTATCTTCCAATTGAGAGATAGACCTCTTTTTTTTTGTTTTGTTAAGAGGTCCTAATAATGAAAGGAGAGTGGGATGAAGAGACACTTCTGTTGATTCTTCTTTGCTGCTAGAATTTATCTAAATAATCAAATCATCACAAATTGGACAAAAGCCTTTAATAAAATTAGTAAATTAGCATTTGTCCTATTGTCAGTTTTCTTTCAAGTGAATTGCAAAGTGTTGCACTTCTATAAATTTAAGCAAATGGGTCAAAACTACTCTGAATCTTTTTGGAAGGTTTTAAAAATAGTTCAGAAAGTTCTTTTTTCAGATTTTGTAAGTCTATAGAGAAATAAAAATACTTGATAAATTAAATAATTTTCAACAACAAAATAACTTATTAATAGAATATCATTTTTATAAAGCTTTTTTCAGAGTATGGGTTTCTTTTGAAAAGCAATTATTTTCTTACTCATTGTTAAAGTACTTTCTTTACCTTGACTAGGATATTGAATTTACTTTTACAAAAGTACCTACTAGCATACTGTCAGATCCACTTAAATCATCAGTGTTTATACATCATTTCAGGGTTGACAAAGACTTTATATGCTAAAAAGGAGACAACAGACCCAAAAACAGAGTCACCTATGCTATGTTCCACATCACCAAACTGAGACTTAATTTAGTCATCGTTTCAGCTCTCCCAGAAGTGGAATCTTAGAGTCAATCAGAAATCATCTTATCAGTACTAGTTAGGTAATCTGATTGATAGCTTACCTATCAATCCTGCTATCCCCTAAAGGAAAATAATTTTAAGATAATCAACCCAATTTTGTGCCTAATATAACTTCCTTATTTCCACTCCCTTTTGCCTATAAAACTCTTTCCTTCTGTAGAGCTTCTCTGAGCTCCTTTCTCTCTCCTAGATTGAATGCTGCCAGATTCAAATTGATTTTGCTCAAGTAAACTAAATTTTTAATATACTTCAGTTTATCTTTCAACATCTAAAAATAAGAAAAGTGTCAGTTTGGTGTGTTTTCTTGTTTCCTTGCGTTTATACTGTTAACATTATCTTCAAAATGGGAAGTGTTTTTTTTTGTTTTGTTTTGCTTTGTTTTGAAGAAATATTTTTTAAATATCACCTACCTATTTTGTGGGGTTTGTCTAGGTTAAACCAAACACTCTATAGTACTGTGAATACACTTAGCAGGCAAAGATAAACCATAATACATTACAGTTTTCTGAAAGCTATCAAATTGGTGAAGGTGTTTCTGTTCAATTCCCCTATAGGGTGAGGTTCTACTCCTCCCCTGGGCTCTATCAGCTATATCTAAGACATGTGACCATCTGACAATCAGGCTCAGTGACAGAGCCCATGTCAATCTGTACACATGCATGTTGGACTTTCTCTGAGTGTGGCAACAAGCCATTGAAGAAGTGAAGGTAACATGACCACGCCTATGTCTTAGATAACTCTTAAAATGGATTAGAGAATTATATGAGGTTAGAATCTTGTGCAGAAAGATTTAATAAGTTTATGATGTCATTTTATTCTAAAACTCAGGAGACACTGTGGACATGGCATAAGTCACTGGGACAAACACAGAGGTCAATGTAATGTATTTTTACATTTTTGAGTTGAGAGCCTGGAGCTAGACCCCAGTTTTTTCAAATAAGACCTGCAAGTTATCAACCAAGAAAACTGTGATCATGCCAGCTCTTAGGTCCAAAAGGATGAACACCCTGCCTTCTTGCATAGATCATTTGGATTCTTCAGAATTATAATAAGAACCAACAGATACGAAATAGAGTTTCTCCGTTTTTTATGCCATACTCTTCTTTCCAAATTCTGCATTGTCACTGTTTTCACTAATTCCAATAACAAAAATTACCTGAGGTTCTACATGTACAAAACACTGTACTATTTGACAAAGAAGGCAAAAACGTACAATGGGGTAAAGACAGCCTATTCAATAAATGGTATTGGAAAAATTGAACAGATAGAAAACCTTCTTACACCACACACAAGAATAAATTCAAAATAGATTAAAGACTTAAATGTTAGACTCAAAACCATAAAAATCCTAGAAGAAAAATAAGCAGTAAAATTTCAAACATTTCTTGTAGCAATTTTTTTTCTAATATATCGCTCAGGCAAGGGGAACAAATAAACAACAACAAGAAGAAAACCCAACTAGGACTACAACAAACTGAAAAGTTTTTGCACAGCAAAGGAAACCATCAACAAAATGAAAAGACAACCTATTGAATGTGTGCACATATTTGCCAATTCATCTGATAAGGGATTAATATCCAAATTTATAAGGAACTTATAAAACTCAACACCAAAAACACAACAACAACAACAAAACCCCACAAACAACCCAATTAAGAAATGGGCAAAGAACCTGAATAGACTCTTTTCCAAATATGATATCCAGATGGCCAGTAGACATATGAAGGGCTACTCAACATCACTAATCATCACAGAAAGCAAATTAAGCCACATGAGATATCACCTCAAACCTGTCAGAATGGCTTCATCGATAAACAAACAAGTGCCAGTGAGGATGTGGGGAAAAGGGAATGCGAATTCAGACTGGTGCAGCCATTGTAGAAAGTAATACGGAGTTACCTCAGAAAATTAAAAGTGAAACTGCCTTATCACCTGGAAATTTCACTTCTGGGAATTTATCCAAAGAAACCTGAAACACTAATTCAAAAGAATATCTGCATCCCTATGTTCATTGCAGCAGTATTTATAATAGCCAAGACTTGGAAGCAGCCCATGTGCCCATCAGTAGATGAGTGGATAAAACAACTATGGGACACTTACACAACAGAATACTACTCAGCCATAAAAAAAAAAAAAAAAAAAAAAAAGGAAGCCTTACCTTTTGCAAAAGTATGGATGGACCAGGAGATTACTATGCTAAGCAAAATAAGCCAGTCAGAGAAAGACAAATACCATGTGGTCTCACTCACATGTGTAATCTAATGAACAAAATAAACTAACAAATTGGAGACAGACTCATGGATGTAGAGAACAATACGGTGATTATCAGAGGGAAAGGGGAGGAGGGGAAGGTAGAAGAGGGTAAAGAGGGTATAAATGGTGATGAAATGAGTCTGACTTAGGATGGTAAATACACAATACAACATACAGATGATGTATTGTGGAACTGTATACCTGAAACATATATGATTTTATTAACCAATGTCACCCCAATAAAGTCAATAAAAATATTTAAAAACCTAAAGAAAAACACTGTATAGGACACAAGAGATATAAAAAAATGCATGAAGCAGCATTATTGTCTTTGAAAACTTTAATTGAAACAGACAAAAGATACGTAAGGGAAAAACACAGTAGTGAAGGACATGTGTGTATAAAGTACATGGTACAGACAATGGTTTCAGAGAAAAGAGAAAATTTAGCAGAGATGAAAAGGAACAGGGTTGGTTTAGATGATCAGAAAGTGAAGGAACCCACGAGGGGCTCGCAAAGGAATAACATGAACTCTAGTATTGGAAAGTAACAATCTCTCACATTACATAACATTGCCAGGCACTGTGCCGGATACTTTATACATATAAATTTATTTTACCTTATAATACCTTATTAGGTAAGTACAAAATTATCCTCTATGTTAAAGATAAGCAAATGCATAACAGAGAGCTTCAGAGACTGTCCTGAAATTACACAGCTAAGAAGTGTCAAAGCCATGCTGTGAACCCAGGTGGTCGGTCATCGATCAGAATGTGGTCTTAGCCACTATTCCACTGCACGCCATGAGATTTGTGAACACAGCCAGGTTTCACCTAGGGCAGCAGACAAGAGTAGAGGTTGGCAAGCATGTTCACAAGGCGGAGGGTGAAATCTGAAGGGAGTGCAGACATACACAGAAATGCCCCCCAAACCTTGATATTCTCAAAGTGGATGTCAGGCTGAAAGGCATTAATTTCTGGGTGTTAAAAGACAGTTTTTAAAATATTTACAAATATGTCTAATTTCAAAAGTCAAAGCCCAAGTAGAAACCTCTTAAGTAACCACAGGCTGTAGTAGTATTAAGGTTGAACAGGAGAATGGGGAAGTGGTATATTGCTTAACTACAAAAATTAGTGCTAATATGACCTTCAGATGTAAAAAATGTACACATTTAGAATTTCTCTAGAATTTGTATTTATAGAATTGACATATGTGTGTAACCTTCATTTTAAAAAATATTTGTGAATGTTATTTATGTTTGGATTCATTCATTTAGCCTTCTCCTTGGCACTAGGTTTCTTGCTCCCTCTTCCTTCTACTGCAAACCAGAGACAGTGTGCAGTGAAAATGACCGTCCTGAAAAAGGTCATTCCATGCTCCTTGGGGTTCCATTTGGGTGGGAACACTGAGCCAGCTCACTTTCTACCCACTCAGGCCACAAAATCCTGTTTCTAGTTAAAAGAGAGAAGAGAACAGGAGAAGGATGTGGCAGAATGGGGAAGTTGATTTTGTTTCAGATTGAGGGGAAACTCTGTAATCAAAGAGTGAGCCTCAATAAAATTGACACTATCTATACTTGAGCAAATTCACAGAACTCTTTTCTACCCTAAACCCCATTAGCAAAACAATAATTTAATTTGGAGGGGCACAGAAGGGCTCCAGCAGACAAGCTTCCTAAAAAGGAAAAACAAATTTAGTCAACAGCTGCTTTCTGTAAATCCTTCTCCCTCCTGTAAAAAAATGAAGATCTGCTAAGGGAAATCCAGTAACTTTATCCTCACCACTCTTTCTCCAGCTTGAATTTAAGCGACATCAAACAAAATTTGCACAGATGTTATGAGACATTTTCTTCTTATATTTTTCTTCCCTTTCCACACCCTGAGATTCTTAGTATTTTGACAACTTTTCAGTCATATGACATTTATTTGTATCCCTTAGATAACATATATCTCTAAGCCCATTTTGGTGAGTTTGGGTCTCTCAGACTTAAGCCTCATTTCTTCAGGATAAAGTGGGGAAGAAATCCATGCCAGGAAAGAGAGACAATGTCTCTTTTTCTTATAGTTTGGACTGGGCCTCCCTGCATAGCCCTACCATGCCCAGTGCTGTGGAGCTCAGCACAGATGTGGCCAAGGAGGGCAGGATGGGGCCAAAGCTACAAACAATTCTCCCAACTGCCTAGAAGAGACCCTTTTATTGTATGTAGCCTCAGCTCCCCCAGGCCAGGACCCAGGAGGGAATGTGGAGAATGTTCTTCTTCCCTGCTCTCATTATCTCTGAAGACGTGATATTTATTTAAGATACTTATACTGAAGTCTCTACTTGTAGTTGTTCAGAGTTCTCTGGAAGTAAGAAAAAATATATAAAATTGTTTTGAATTCCCTGGGGGAAGGAGAAGGTGACAATACCAGGTACTTAGTTTTTTAAAATAAATCTTATTGATGAATGAAAGAAAGTAATAACAGTTGGCATGCTGAAGAGAAATAGAAGCAAAGGGTCAAAGGAAGACCTGGAGATTGGATGGGAAGGAAAAGGATGGAGGGGGAGTGAGGAAGCCAGACATGTGGCACTGATTTGCTGCTTGGAAAGTCTGGGGAGCCTGGTGATGGGTGGTCTCAGCCTTTCCTGGAGGCAAGCACAAAGAGTGAGGGTGCTCTTCTTCCTGGCAGCCACAGGGCCAGACAGAAAAGACCAGGTAAGAAGCAGAATAGAAGTATTGGCACAAGATTTTCTGATAGCCAGGGATGGTGACCAGCTGGTCTTGGGTGCTCAAACAGAAAAAAATCTAAAACAATGGTTTTGTAAATCCTACACTAGACAGTGCTGATCCATATCTAGTTTATAACCTCAGGTGTCCTCATGATTTTCTAGAAAAAATTATCATACATCTTAATTCTCTTTATTGTTTTCAGTCTTTCTTCAATGCGCCTTGTTAAGTTTTTATCTGATTCTCTTCTCCTTTAACTAACTTGTAATTGAGTCATCATTTCAAGATAAGTTATCTTTTTCCTCTATCTCATTCCTGAATTCAACCAATACTCATTTCATGTCTTCCTGATGGGCTTTTTTGTTTTTGGTTTACTTCTGCTTTTATTTTTTAATTTTTGATTCATCCCAAATACTGGTAAGGCTTGTAGGAGGTGAAGGGGCAAATCACGTGGGTATCTATGGAAGCCAGGGCCCAGCAGAGAGAGCAGCATTTGCAAAGGCACTCTGATTGCTTTAAGGAATATCAAGGAAGCCAGCATGGCTGGAGCAGGGCAGGAGCCACAGGATTGTGTCCTATGTGTCAGGCACTGTTTTAAAAGCATTTATGATATGAACTTGTTTCATCTTTGTAACCACCCTACGAGAAAGATATAATTAATAGCTTTATTTTGCAGGTGAGGAAGTGAGAATAGACTAATTATTTACCCAAACATACACAGACAATAAAGCCAGGATTCGAATCTGTGATCTGTATGAAGAGGGGGAGTAGGAAAAGAAAGAAGAAAAGGAAGAGAGCAAAGGTAGCAGGCTGCCTACCAGTAGGGTCTTTCTGGGACTCTGGTTATTACTCTGAATGAGATGAAAAACATCATGGAAAATTTTTTATAAAGTGACATGATTTGATTTAACTGTAAAAGGATCCCTCTGGCTGCTGAGTTCAAATCAGATTGTAAGCAGGGAGACCTGTGAGTAATATAGGTAAAGTTGCCAGATCAGCGGATATTCATGAATTCTAATTTTTTATGTAGAATAATCCATTTTTTAAAATGTGTTGGTAACTAATTTAGGCCTTTGTAAGACATTGTGATCACTAACTGAAGGACATGTCTACAGCCCTGGCCGGGTGGCTCAGCTGGTTGGAGCGTTGTCCTATACACCAAAAGGTTCAATCTCTGGTTGGGGTGCATACAGAAGGTTGCCAGTCGATGCTTCTCTCTCACACTGATGTGTCTCTCTCTCTCTGTCCCACTTCCTCTTTCTCTAAAATCAATAAATATAGCCTTTGGTGAGAATTTTTAAAAAAAGACATGTCTACAGATCCCTCTGCCCACACACACATCTCTGTTCTTGTAGGAGGGGTGCTCCGGCCTGTACCATCCCCCTTCTCTCTCAAACCCTAACTCTTGCTCTCCATTTGAAAACATATGTGCCACGAATGAATCAGCTTAGCCACCACTGCAGTGAGGGGGCGACACAGCAAAGAAGAGGCTTCGGAAAGACTGTCCCATCAGGGGATTTCACTTCCTTTCCCAGTGTTTATCCTGCTCCCACACGTCTCATTGCACACACTGTTGGAGAGAAGCCCACCGACTTTCTCTTCCTCTATTTCCTCCCTTTACTCTCCCACCAGCAATCACAGAGTGGGTGGCAGGGGCAATGGGGATCAGTGGCTAAGGTCATGCTACTTCTGTTTTTACTGCTCTGGGAGACCCCAGATCCTGAGTTACAAGTGTCCCCTCTGTCAATGCCGCCTTCACATCTGAAAGTATGTTTTGCAAGCCCAAGTGAGAAAGCTGTACAAGCTTGGGGGTGTGGGGGCGGGAGGATTGTGCAAGCCTTTCTACCTCATCCCTAACCACCACACAAACTGATGCAAGTGAGTCCACTAGTCACCAGAGGATACCTGGTATCAGTCTGAGAAAATCTGGTGGGATTTTTGAGGGATCCATTGAGCTTTGGCCTGTGCTTCAATACCAAAGGCTGAGGTTCTACCTGGAAGTAAGTTCCCTGCCTGTTCTCCATGCTTTTCTTTTAAATGTGGTCACAACAGCAACACACAGTCAGGTCAGCTTTGGAAAGTTGGGTGGCAAGTTTTTGTCAGGTTATGGAGGCAACTTAATTTTCTTAGCAACTGACATGAGAATTTCCTAAGGGAGAAATGGCTTTGACAGACTTGTGAGGAGGGTAAAAGCCATAGCCAGGGTTTTAAGTGGAAAGCTTAAAACAAGGAAATAAAAGGAAGACTGGGACAAAGATTCCAGGGCAAATATGAGGAGTGATTGGAGGTGGGCTGGCGAAGGGAAGAGAGGCATAGAGAAATCAATAGTGGCATGAGGTGAAGGAACTGAGTAAATGCTATGTGCTGGGAGGGGTGACTCCTACCCACGAATCCCCAAATCTTCATGAAAACTACAAAAAAATTCTGTATATGCTTAGTGTGGTTGAATTTCTTGTGAAAGCTGGTGAAGGGCCTTGAGCATCAGAGTTGACCTGATACAGAAACAGTCAACCTGCACAAATGAAGGAAAGAGTTAAGGTTTCTGCTAAAACATTTGACAGAGATGGTGACACATAATGCACAGACCCAGGTGGGTCCTTGCAGGACAGGTGTACAGACAGATCTAGACTACTCAGTGACTCCTTCTGGACCTCATTCAGCCTCCTTTCTGGTTCCCTGAAGGTCTCCCTCCTAGTCCCAATATTTCTACTTCAAGCCAGTAAGCTCAATTCACAACTATTTGCATGAGCGGTATCTATATAGTGCAATGGTCAAGAGTGAACATACCACCGACAGATAATCCGGATTTAAATTCTGGCTTGGCTAATTTAATCAGTGTCCTTAATTAAGTCTATCTGTGCCTCAGTTGCTCAACTGTAAAATGAGGTTATCTACCTCACAGGTATGTTGTGAGTTATTGAACAAGATAACAGATGCAAAGTACTTAAAAATATGCCTAGCTCATAGTAAGCTTTCACTAAGAATTCCCATTAATTATTACTTAATCCTAGGAGAATGAAGGGAGGTTAGCCATAATATCAAAACTTTCATTTTTTTCACTGTGTTTAGGGGTTTTTTGTATATTTTATTGATTATGTTGTTACATTAGTTCCAATTTTTCCCCCTTTGCTCCCCTCCACCCAGTACTCCCTTTCCCCCAGCCCAGCCCCCACCCCCCAGTTCATGTCCACGGGTTGTGCATACAAGTTCCTTGGTTTCACCCTTTCCTATATTCTTATTTTTTTATTAATTAATTAATTTTTTATAACAATAAAAAAATAACAATTCCCCCCTCTCAGACTTAAGACCATTTATAATCTTGGTTGAAGATCTCCTGTTCTTCTAGCTGCTTCAAGCTGGGCATGGTCGTCATCCTACCTACCCTTGGGTCCAGAAACCCCTAGTAAGAGTGGGGGTGTGGAGGGGAGGGTGTCTTTCCCACATGGGGAAGGATCTTGCAGACTCCAGGTCAGTTGGCTGTCCCCAGACCATGGCATGCTTGGTTTAACAGGTTGGCATCCTTGTTGTATTTTGGGGACAACAGATTTTGCAACAGGGTTAAAAGCCATCGTTCAATTCATAACTACTTGATGACAAAAGGCAGGGATTAATTTTTCAATGTCCCATATCAGGAAGAAAAAAAGGCTCTTTGGAGGAAGGTGTGCAAGGCATGTCACACATGTCTAAAACCCTTTTGCCCACTATACTTATTTTGGGCTGAGGGGAATCTTTTAGGTTTCCCCCCATCTCAGACCTCTGGACTCTTTCTGTCCAAGCCTTTAGAACAGAAAAGAGAAACCAGTTTAAAAGTGAAGCCCACAGACCACCGCATGCTTTACCAACCCAGCCACTTAGTTCAGCCAAACCATTGAGTCTCAGGAGGCAGTGATGCAGACAGGATTAAGTGAGGCCTATATGTACGGACAATCACTTAGGTAATAAGATCATAGGTTTATGCCCTTTGAAAACAGAAAACACATGTTAATTTATGCCACATAACCCACAAACAAGTCTCTAAATCTGTAGGACTGTCTTATTGGAAAGACATCCAATTGCAAGGCATTTGACATTCTTCTTGCCTGTGAAATAAGCATCTTTGATGATACCACAGACCTAGTTTAACTTTCAAATGAAAACAAACTTTAAATGAAAATAAACTTTAAAGAGAGTTAGTTGCACTACTTTGTAGTTTACCACTGAGCGTTGTGGTTTTCCCTGAATCGCGATTTTTCTCCTTAAGATTACCCTCCTTGCCATTAAAGGGACCACATTAAGTCCAGTTTTAATTTATCCTGTTCATTTGCATAAACAGAACAAGAGCAGCAAATGATCACATATGATCTTTACATCTGTTTTGCTGGAACTTACACAAGGAACCTTTAGGGTGACTTTTACTCTGCCCTTCAGGGCACAGGAGCTGAGCCACATACCTGCCATTCAGCTTTACCTGTAAACACCTGTCTTTTCCAAGTCCTTCGGGTTTTCAATTGTGCCTTAAGGTCCCTTCTAGCCATCTTTCAGGAAAACAACCTTCGTTCCTTCCCTGGAAAAGTTGCTATGGACTGCACAGCCAACCAAGGTACAAGGCCTTTTTTCTCATGGGCTCTTATGACCTTCGAAAGTCAATCCCAGTTCCTCGGGGTTTTTTGGTAACAATCAGAGCCCAAGCATGTCTCCTTTAGGTATGACATTCCAGTCAAAGTCGTGGTCAACAAAACCTCTACTAATAACTGGTCTTAGTAGTTCTATGCAAAGAACCTTATGTCATTGCTTGCTTCTTCAGAATAGAAAATTCTGGAGGGATCAAGTAGGGAGAAAAATATACGATGTGAAGGAAAATCCTTGTCCTTCTAATATTCACTATAATTGCATTTCCGTACTTTACATTTTCTTTTGTTCACTATCCTACATGTGAGTTTTTTCTTTTTCTTTTTTTAGTTTGTTTGTTTTTCTATTACAGTTGTCCCACTTTTTTCCCTATTGCTTCCCTGGTGTTTAGTTTTTTAAAATTCAATCTATAGTCATAATTCTCTGCTATTTTTAAAACTTTTATTTTGTGGCATAATTGACATACCATAAACTGCATATATTTAAAGTATGCGAGTTGATACATTTTGAGAATATAATCCTCACATACACACAGACACACACACACACAAGCACATGTATAAAACCATCATCAAAATACAGTAAATATACACGTCATCCCAAAAGTCTCCTGTGGCCTTTAGTGAATCCTCAGTACCTCCCTCCACTTTTTGTTACCAACAAAATTTGTTTTCTGTTACTACAGATTAGTGTACATTTTCTAGAATTTTCTATAAATAATATCATATAGTACGTGCTCTTTGGTCAGTCTTCTTTCACTAAGTTATTATTTTAATTTCAATCATGTTGCTGCATTTATCAATAGTTCATTACTTTTTATTGCTGAGAAAGTAGTATTTCATTATATGGATATACCACAACTTAACTATTAACCTATTAATAGATATTTGGATTGTTTTGAGGTTTAGGCTATAAGAAAGATAGTTGCTATGAATATTAAATATAAATCTTTGTATGGACATAGGTGTTTGTTTCTCTCATGGAAATATCTAAGAGCGAAATGACTAGACTGTTAATACACCTTTAACTTTTTTTTAAAGTATATTTTATTGATTATCTTGTTACAATAGTTCCAAATTTTTCCCCTTTGCTCCCCTCCGCCCAGCACCCCCCTTCCCTGACAATCCACTCTCCAAGTCCATGCCCATGGCTCACCCTTTCATATATTCTTCTTTTTTTAAAATAATTAATTAATTAGTTAAATATTTTAACAATAAAAAATAACAATCCCTCCCTCTCAGACTTAAGACCCTTTGCAATCTTATAAAGGAAAATGGACAAAGGTCTCGAGCTCCTCTAGTTGCTTCAAGCTGGACATGGTCGTCGTCCTACCTACCCTTGGGTCAAGAAATCAATAATAAGAGTCGGGGTGTGGAGGGGAAGGTGGCCTTCCCACAAGGGGAAGGATTGTGCAGACTCCAGGTTGGTTGGCTGTCTCTGGACAACGGCATGCTTGGTTTAACAGACTGGCATCCTTGTTGTATTCTGGGGGCAACAGGGTTAAAGGACATCATTCAATCCGTAACCACTAGATGACAAAAGACAGGTATTAATTTTTCAATGTCCCACGTTAGGGAAAAGAAGGGCTTCTTTGGAGGAAGGTATGCCAGGTACATCTCACCTGTCCAAAACCCTTTTGCCCATTATACTTAGTTTGGACTGAGGGAAATATTTTAGGTTTCCCCCCTCTCAGGCCTCTGGGCTCTTTCTATCCAAGCCATTAGGATAGAAAAGAGAAACCAGTTTTAAAGTGAAGCCCACAGACCACCCCGTTCTTCACCAACCCAGCCACTTAGTTCAGCCAAACCATTGAGTCTCAGGAGGCAGCAATGCAGACAGGATTAAGTGAGGCCTATACGTACAGACAATCACTCAGGTAATGAGATCGTAGGCTTATGCCCTTTGAAAACAGAAAACACATGTTAATTTATGTAACATAACCCACATACAAGTCTCTAAATCTGTAGGACTGTCTTATCGGAAAGACATCCAGTTGCAAGGCATTTGACATTCTTCTTGCCTGTAAATTAAACATCTTTGATAATGCCACAGACATAGTTTAACTTTCAAATGAAAACAAATTTTAAATGAAAAGAAACTTTAAAGACAGTTAGTTGCCCTACTTTATAATCTACCACTAGACATTGTGATCTTCCTTGAATCGTGATTTTTCTCCCTAAGATTACCCTCCTTGTCATTTAAGGGACTGCATTAAGTCCATTTTTAATTTATCCTGTTCATTTGCATAAACACAACAAGAGCAGCAAATGACCACTTATGATCTTTAGTTCTGCTTTGCTGGAACTTACGCAAGGAACATTTAGGGTGACCTTCAGTCTCCCCTTCAGGGCACAAAAGCTGAGCCACATACCTGACATTCAGCCTTACCTGTAAACACCTGTCTTTTCCAGGTCCTCCTGGTTTTCCATTGTGCCTTAAGGTCCCTTCTAGCCATCTTTCAGGAAAACAACCTTCGTTCCTTCCCTGGAAAGATTGCTATGGACCGCTCATCCATCCAAGGTACCAGGCCTTTTATCTCGTGGACTTTTATTACCTTTGAAAGTCAGTCCCAGTTGCTCAGGGCTTTTTGGTAACAACCAAAGCCCAGGCATGTCTCCCTTAGGCATGACATTCCAGTCAAAGTCTTAGTCAAAAAATCGTTATTAACAACTGGTCTTATTAGTTTTATGCAAAGAAACTTAGGTCATTGCTTACTTCTTTAGAATGCCAAATTCTGGAGGGATCAGATAGGGAGAAAATATATACAGTGTGAAGGAAAATTCTTGTCCTTCTAATATTCACTGAACTTGCTTTTCTATTCTTTATATTTTTATTTTTTTCCCCCCACTAAAAATTTTTCTGTTTGTTTTTCCATTACAGTTGTCTCACTTTTTTCCCCCTCTTGCTTCTCTGCACCCTGTCCCTCCCTTCTCCCACATTCAGTCCCCACCCAGCTGTCCATGTCTATGGGTCATTTATACATGTTCTTTGACTAGACCCTTCCCCTTCTTACCACTTCTCTCCCTCTCATCTCCCCCTTTGTTACTGTTAGTTTATTCCTCGTTCACATACCTCTGGTTCCATTTTGCTCATTTGTTTGTGTTGTTCATTAGTTTCCTGTAACAGGTGATAGCATAAGGTAATTTTCTTTTGTTGCCTGGCTTATTTCGCTAAGCATAATTCTCTCTAGTTCCAATCATGTTCTTGCAAATGGTAGAAGTTCCATCTTTCTTTCAGTACTTATTCATTGTCATTTTCCCCCTTTGTACTCGTGTTCCTCTCTGTCTCTCTCTGTTTCTTCATCTTCTTAAAGCAGACACTTTAGCATCTCTTGCAATGCTGGTTTGGTGGAGATGTATTCTTTTAGCCTTCTTTTGTCTTGGAAACTCCTTATTTCACCTTCCATTTTGAATGAGAGCCTTGCTGGGTAGAGTATTCTTGGTTGTAGGCCTTTGTTTTTCATTACTTGGAATATTTTTTGCCATTCCCTTCTGGCTTGTAGTGTTTCCGCTGAGAAATCTGATGATAGCCTTATTGGAGCTCCCTTGTATGTTATTAGTTGTTTCTCTCTTGCTGCTTTTAGGATTCTCTCTTTGTCTTTGAATGTTGGCATTTTAATTATGATGTGTCTTGAAGTGGGCCTGTTGGGGTTCATCTTCATTGGGACCCTCTGTGCTTCCTGGACTTGCATAAATCTTTCTCTCCTCGTGTTAGGGAAGTTTTCTGTCATTAGTTTTCCAAAGAGGTTTTCTACCCCTTGCTCTTCTTCTTCTCCTTCTGGAATTCCTATGATACGGATATTATTACGTTTCATGTTGTCCTGCAGCTGTCTTAGAGCCTCTTCAGTCTCGTTCAGCCTTTTTTCATTTTGTTGCACTGTCTGTGAGTTTTTGTCTACATTGTCCTCCAGCTCGCTGATCCGATCTTCTGCTTCCTCTTGCCTGTTTTTAATTCCTTCTACTGTGTTCTTCAATTCAGAGATCGTATTCTTCATTTCCTCCTGGCTCTTATTGATAGCTTCCATGTCCTTTTTGATGCTGGTATAATTCTCAGTAAGTTCCTTATAGTTCTTCTGGAGTTCACTGTAGTTTTTCTGGAGTTCTTTGTAGTTTCTGCTGAGCTCATTGAGCTTCTCCATAATACATGCTTTCAATTCCATATCTGATAGTTGGCTCCCCTCTATTTCATTTAGCACTCTTTCTGGGGCTTCTGCCTTTCCTTTCGATGGGGGGTTGTTTCTCTGTCTCCCCATTTTTGTGACTCCTATTGTTTGTTGGTGCTTCTTAGAATGATCTGCACTTTCTGGGTCTAATACACCTTTAACTTTTAAAGAAACTGCCACATTGTTTTCCAAAGTAGTTGTGTTGTTTTTACATTCCTACCAGCAGCTCCTCCACATCCTCATCACACTTGATATAATCACTTTTATTTTAGTTTAGCAATTCTAATAGGTATATAGTTATCTCATTATTATTTTATTTGAATTTCCTTAATGACTAATAATATTGAGTATCTTGACATTTACTTACTTGTAATGTGTCTTCTTTGATGAAGCAACATGTTCATTCAAGTATTTTGTTCATTTTAAAAAATTGAGTAGTTGATTTTTATATTATTGACTTATGAGAATTTTTTATATTTCATCCCATTCCATGGCTGGATCTTGCATTCTCTTAAGAGTGTTTTTCAAAGAGTATATTTTAAATTTTCATTCACTTCAATTTATCTTTTTTTTCTTTTATGGATAGTGGTTTTGGTGTTGGAGCAAAGAAATTTTTTTCTAACCCAAGGTATCAGAGATTGTTTTTCTATGTTTTATCTAAAAATTTTATAGTTTGAGCCTTACATTTAGGTCTATGATCTGTCTTGAGTTAATGTGAGATAAGGATCAAATTTTTTGCTGTTTTATTTTGTTTTGCATAAGGATACTTAATTGTTACTATGCAGTTTGTTTTCTATTTTTAGTTGTTAATATGGTTAATTATGTTGATTGACTATTAAGCCAGCACTACATTCATGGGATAAACACCAGCTGGTTATAATATATTATTCCTTTTACATATTGTTGGATTCATTTTGCTGATATTTTGTAAGAATTTTTGCATCTATATTGATGAGGAATATTGTCCTATAGTTTTCTTTATTTTTAAAAATAATGTCTTTGTCTAGTTTTTGTATCATGGTAATGCTGGCCTAATAAACTAGTTGAAAAGTATTACCTCCTCTTGATTTAGAGAGTTTGAGAGGATGACTGTTAATTTTTCTTTAAATATCTAGTAGAATTCACTAGTGAAGCCATCTTTGTTGGGATGGTTTAAATTTTTTAAGCTTTTCTTTGTTGGGAGGTTTTTAAATTATTTTTATAAGTATATTTTATTGGTCCCTGGATGGTTTGGCTCAGTGGATTGAGCGTCGGCCTGCGAGCTAAGTGTCGCTGGTTCGATCTTCCAGTCAGGGCACATCAGAAAAGGAAATCTCTGACTCCAAAAAACCTCCGCTGCCTTGCGGCATACCTCTTCAGGGGAAAGGCTAAGGGAGTAAACCCTGACAGAAAATCCGGAGCCGGAGTCCCTAAGGCGGTTTGACGTTGTAGTCAACACCGGCAATTCCTGCGGCGCACCTGAAGCCAAGCTGTATTGACTCCGTCTTTCCCTTGGACCCTTCAGCTGCGAAGAGAGGGGGGGTCTGCTGCATGGGCAACAGCAGACCCTCCATATCACCCTGCCCAGGCTCTGTAGCTTCAGCTTCACTGGAGAGGACACTCCAGCGTCATCGCAAGATGTCGATTCAACACGGGAGGAGACAGATACCGTGTCACTCCCGAGTCGGACTGCACAGCCATTCTCGGCGGTGCGGATAGACTCTTAAGAAGCTACACCATCGTCTCTCGAGACGGACGGCTGCCGACGATATTTTATTGATTGTGTTGTTACAGTAGTTCCATTTTTTTCCCCTTTGCTCCCCTCTGCCCAGTAACTCCTTCCCTCCAGCAATTCCCCTCCCCCTTAGTTCATGTCAATGGGTTGTTCATATAAGTTTTTTGGTTTCACCATTTCTTATATTATTCTTAACTTACCCCTATTTTGTACCAACTGATTATGCTTCTTAATCCCTGCACTATTTCCCCATTCTTCCCAGTCCCCTTCCCAGCTGATAACCCTCCAAATGATCCCTATACCTATGATTCTGTTCCTATTCTGGTTTGCTTAGTTAGATTTTGTTTTTATTTTTTAGATTCTGTTGTTGATAGTTGTAAGTTTGTTGTCACTTTAATGTTCATAGTTTTGATCTTATTCTTCTTAAGTAAGTACCTTTGACATTTCATATAATAACGACTTGGTGGTGATGAACTCTTTTAGCTTTACCTTGTCTGGGAAGCACTTCATCTGCCCTTCCATTCTAAGTGATAGCTTTGCTGGATAGAATAATCTTGTTTGTACGTCCTTGCTTTTCATCACATTGAATACTGCTTGCCAGTCCCTTCTTGCCTGCAAAATTTCTTTTGAAAAATCAACTGATGGTCTCATAGGCACCCCTTTGTGGACAACTCTCCACTTCTCTCTTGCTGCTTTTAGGATTCTCTCTTTATCTTTCACCGTTGGCATTTTAATCATGTGTCTTGGTGTGGTCTAACCCAAGCTTGGTTCAGCTCACCTGGGACTCTCTGTGCTTCCTGGACTTGTATGTCTATTTTCTTCACAAAATTTGTAAACTTTTCCTCCATTATTTTTTCACATAAGCTTTCAATTTCTTGCTCTTCCTCTTCTCTCTCTGACACCACAATGATTCAGATGTTGGCACATTTAAAGTTGTCTCAGAAGTTCCCAAGCCTCTCCTCATCTTTTTCAATTCTTATTTCCTCATTCTGTACTTGTTGACTGTTTATTTCTTCCTTATGTTCCAAATCATTGATTTGAACCCCGGTTTTCTTCCCTTCACCATTGGTTTTGTGTGGATTTTCTTTCATTTCACTTAGCATAGCCTTCACTTATTCTCTTATGCATTTGCTATACTCAAGCATATCTGTCCAGCCTGTGAGCATCTTAATCACCAGTCTTTGGAATTCTGCATCTGTTAGGTTGGCTATCTCCTCATCACTTAGTTCTCCCACTGGAACCTTGATCCATTCTCTCTTTTGGGCCATACTTCTTTGTCTCCTCATCTTGACAAGTTCCTGCATTTGTTTGCCTCTGTGTCTTAGGTAGAGCTGTCACTCTTGTTAAGTTGTAAGGGGTGGAGCATTACGGATTCATCAGTATGGGTGACCCATTTCACCACGTTGTGGCACTGTATGTGGGGGAGGGGTCTGAGAGGGTACAATGCCACATGCTCCACACTCACCCCTTTTCAAGCACTTCTCCCACTTCCGTATAGGACTGGTACCTCCTAGCTGTTGCTCTGGTTGTCATTCCCAGAGTGGGCAGGTCTGTGGACATTCTAAAACCGTGGGGGCCCTTTAAACAAGCAGACTCTGCTGAGAGACCTGCAGTTTCTGCCTCCATCCCAACCCTGACTGGTTTGTGCAGTCAGAAGCAACGAGGCTTGGTTTTTCCCGGTGCTGGGACTGTGAGCTGTGCGGTCTGGTCTGGAGCTGAGAACGCTCTCCAGGTGTCCCTCCTGACTTTTTAAAAAATATAACTGTGCTTTCTACTGGCCTGCAGCTGCCGCCGCTGCTGCCACCACCACACCACATCCTCTCTGTCCTGGCTTCGCCCCTCCTACCTGTCTGGATGAGTATTTCTTCTTTGTATCTGTTTGTTGGACTTCTATGCAGCTTGATTTTCTGCAACTTCTGGTTGTTTCTAGTTTTGAGGTAGTTGTAGTCCTTTTTAGTTGTGGAAGGAGACACAGTGTGTCTCTCTACATCTCCATCTTGGCCAGAAGTCTCTGTTGGGAGGTTTTTAAATGCTAACTAAATCTCTTTACTTGTTATAGATTGGTTTAGCTTTTTGTTTGTTTGTTTGTTTCTTCTTAGTCATTTTTGGTAGTTTTTGACCCATTGGTATTTAAAAGTGTGTTTTTTAATTTCCACATATTTACGGATTTCCAAAATTTCTTAGTGTCATTGATTTCTAATTTTATTCTACTGTTGTCAGAAAACATATTTTGTATGATTCAGATAATTTTGAATTTATTTCTCTAGGTACACACTACAAGCCAGGTCTAAATTAAAGTTGTCGAGATAACCCTCTGGCTTCTGTCAAGTTTTACTCTTGGCTGTTTGGAGTTTCTTTTGAACCTATAAGGTCTGTTCATAAAGTATCCAGCCATATACTATGAAAAACAGAAACACTTATTAAAGAAGATACAAGGTACAAGAAACATTGTACATAGGAAAATGATGCCTCAGTCCCCTTCACAGGAGGCACCTTGGGGCCTCACACAGTTCTCCCAATCACCATCTGCTGTCCTATCATATTTTCCTGAATCTCATGGATGGTTTGAAAACTCTTCCCTTTCAAAGGTGATTTAAGTTTTGGGGAAAACCAGAAGTCACAAGGAGCCAAACCTGGGTTGTTGCAGGGCTAAGTCACCTGGATAATTTGATGTTTCACCAAAAACCTATGAATGTGATGCATGAGCAGGCATGTTGCCATGATGAAGCTGTCAGTCTCCACTTGCCCATAGTTGTGGCCTTCTGAATCATCTGAATAGTTTCTCTGGAGGAATGTTCAAGCTTAACGCAAAATTTGATGCAGATCTGTAGCTCTACTCGCTTAGTCATTTTGAATGTGATGGCCACACAGTACACATGCTCACTCAACAGCATCTACCACCCTCACTGACTGGTACAGTGAAGTCATCATTTTTCACACATGCGCATTCCAGTCCACTCTCCTTGGCTGCCAGGTTACATCGATGTCATACAAACCATTCTTGTTATAGTAACAATGTCTGGACTTTTTCAGGACAGACCTAGTAAGTTGGCTTCTGCAGGTAGCATGTAGCCAATGCAGGCCAGGCTCAGCTTTCCTATCTGGTTTTATTCCTGGCTCAGCCCAAAAGTCACTTGGCTGGGATAAAGTTTGGAATGCCCTTATTTCTCTGTTGGTGGAACTGAAAGGAATTCTGATCCCACAAACATTGATGCACTAGCTGGATGTGAATGTAATGTTCAACCTAATATGAGGTTGTTTCATTACAGGTTTTATTTCCTTATCTGGTATCCAGCCAACACTCTCCTGACTGACTATGTTGAAACTAGAACAATAAAGCATTCCCTCTCCTCAGGAGTCTCAACAAAATCCTCACTCACAACAGGGCCTATTTCTGGGCCTCTGCCAACTCATTAGGGTGTTTCAGGGTGTATTTTTCTTACTCTCTTAAGACCTTAGACACAGAAGTTCATAGAACATGACTTCAATATTCTGAGGCAAGTATGATTCAGAAACCATTAAGGAGTTATTTATCTGAGAAAATATGTAAGCCAGTGAAGGTGAGACCAAATTGAGTTCAGCAAATACAAAGGAAGTAAGCTAGGTAAATAGAATACATTGGTACCTAGAATAGCCCGCAGGTTCCTCTTTACACTTCTCACATGATCATGGTCAAGTCAAAGGAACTCATAAGTTTTTACCACTCGGAAACAGGAAAATAAAACCCAGCTTCTAAGGATCCTGTGATATTTGCCACAAATAAGAAGACCTCATTTTTCTTTCATTGGTGAGCAGCTACCACCAAGCGAAGGGGGATGCCTTAATTATGATTGTGTTTGGCCCATAATATTTCTGTGATTCAATGAACCAGGAACATTAATGAGGTGTTTCCTTAAAAGCTTAACTTCAGGAGAAACAAGATGGTGGAGGAGTAAGTGGAAGCTACACTAACTTCCTCCTAGAACTAGTCTGGATTTACAATGTAATTTTGGAGAAATCATCTGGAATAACCAACCGAACACCAGCTGGAGAGAAGTCTTATAACCACGGGGAGACAGAAAAGGCTGCTACATCACAACTTGACTGGTAGGGAGTGCGGAGACGCGGAAGGGCTGGCTGGGCTCACACGGGTGGCAGCTGAAGGGACTGAGAAACAGCTCAGCAGCCGGGGATTCCCCCTGAGAAGGGCAGGGTCTAAACCCCCAGCTGAGCTTCCCAACCTACTACAACAGAGTGGAAAGTAAAATAGTATCCAGCTGAGAAAAGCAAAAAGCCACTGGGTTTCTTGCTAGCCGGAGAGAAACAGCTGGAGAAAAAGAGCTCTTAAGCGGATCACATATGAAAATATTCTGCCCCCACTTACCCTGGGCACAAGCAGGGGGAAGACAGAGAGGACTGGAAATGCTTGGGGAGAGTTTGGTGTGGTGGCTTTGAGGGGAGAACTGGGGAAGCGGCCGGCCGGGTCCCAGTGCTGACTCATCCCCACACTGCAGGCAGACCATTCCCAGCCAAGTGGCGTCAGCCTGAGGGGAAGCAAAGGCCCTGCCTACAGGAATTAAGCTGCCACACCCACGGTCCTTAAGCCTGACAGCTAATCACAGATTGAATAGATTAACAACTAAAGAAGCCAGACAAAGGCAGTAGATCCCTGGAAGTCTCCAACAGGCTGCCTAGGCCCAGACTGGTACAGGATCTGACGCCACCAGGGGCAGATCCAGGAAGTGCAGATCATTCTAAAAAGCACCAACAAACAATAGGAGTCACAAAAATGGGGAGACAGAGAAACAACCCCCCATCAAAAGGAAAGGTAGAGGCCCCAGAAAGAGTGCTAAATGAAATAGAGGGGAGCCAACTATCAGATATGGAATTGAAAGCATGGATTATGGAGAAGCTCAATGAGCTCAGCAGAAACTACAAAGAACTCCAGAAAAACTACAGTGAACTCCAGAAGAACTATAAGGAACTTACTGAGAATCATACCAGCATCAAAAAGGACATGGAAGCTATCAATAAGAGCCAGGAGGAAATGAAGAATACGATCTCTGAATTGAAGAACACAGTAGAAGGAATTAAAAACAGGCTAGAGGAAGCAGAAGATCGGATCAGCGAGCTGGAGGACAATGTAGACAAAAACTCACAGACAGTGCAACAAAATGAAAAAAGGCTGAACGAGACTGAAGAGGCTCTAAGACAGCTGCAGGACAACATGAAACGTAATAATATCCGTATCATAGGAATTCCAGAAGGAGAAGAAGAAGAGCAAGGGGTAGAAAACCTCTTTGAAAAACTAATGACAGAAAACTTCCCTAACATGAGGAGAGAAAGATTCATGCAAGTCCAGGAAGCACAGAGGGTCCCAATGAAGATGAACCCCAACAGGCCCACTTCAAGACACATCATAATTAAAATGCCAACATTCAAAGACAAAGAGAGAATCCTAAAAGCAGCAAGAGAGAAACAACTAATAACATACAAGGGAGCTCCAATAAGGCTATCATCAGATTTCTCAGCGGAAACACTACAAGCCAGAAGGGAATGGCAAAAAATATTCCAAGTAATGAAAAACAAAGGCCTACAACCAAGAATACTCTACCCAGCAAGGGGCTCTCATTCAAAATGGAAGGTGAAATAAGGAGTTTCCAAGACAAAAGAAGGCTAAAAGAATACATCTCCACCAAACCAGCATTGCAAGAGATGCTAAAGTGTCTGCTTTAAGAAGATGAAGAAACAGAGAGAGACAGAGAGGAACACGAGTACAAAGGGGGAAAATGACAATGAATAGGTACTGAAAGAAAGAAGGAACTTCTACCATTTGCAAGAACATGATTGGAACTAGAGAGAATTATGCTTAGCGAAATAAGCCAGGCAACAAAAGAAAATTACCTTATGCTATCACCTGTTACAGGAAACTAATGAACAACACAAACAAATGAGCAAAATTGAACCAGAGGTATGTAAACAAGGAATAAACTAACAGTAACAAAGGGGGTGATGGGAGGGAGAGAAGGGGTAAGAAGGGGAAGGGTCTAGTCAAAGAACATGTATAAATGACCCATGGACATGGACAACTGGGTGGAGACTGAATGTAGGAGAAGGGGGGGCAGGGTGCAGGGAAGCAAGAGAGGGAAAAAAGTGAGACAACTGTAATGGAAAAACAAACAAACAGAAAATTTTTTAGTGGGGGGAAAAAATAAAAATATAAAGAATAGAAATACAAGTTCAGTGAATATTAGGACAAGGATTTTCCTTCACACTGTATATTTTTCTCCCTATCTGATCCCTCCAGAATTTGACATTCTAAAGAAGTAAGTAATGACCTAACTTTCTTTGCGTAAAACTAATAAGACAAGTTGTTAATAGAGGTTTTTTTTTTTTTCTTTTTTAACTAAGACTTTGAATGGAATGTCATGCCTAAAGGAGACATGCTTGGGCTTTGGTTGTTACCAAAAAGCCCTGAGCAACTGGGACTGACTTTCAAAGGTAATAAAAGTCCACGAGATAAAAGGCCTGGTACCTTGGATGGATGGGCGGTCCATAGCAATCTTTCCAGGGAAGGAATGAAGGTTGTTTTCCTGAAAGATGGCTAGAAGGGACCTTAAGGCACAATGGAAAACCAGGAGGACCTGGAAAAGACAGGTGTTTACAGGCAAGGCTGAATGCCAGGTATGTGGATCTGCTTCTGTGCCTTGAAGGGGAGACTGAAGGTCACCCTAAATGTTCCTTGCGTAAGTTCCAGCAAAGCAGAACTAAAGATCATAAGTGATCATTTGCTGCTCTTGTTATATTTATGCAAACGAACAGGATAAATTAAAAATGGACTTAATGCAGTCCCTTTAATGACAAGGAGGGTAATCTTAGGGAGAAAAATCACGATTCAAGGAAGATCACAATGTCCAGTGGTAGATTATAAAGTAGGGCAACTAACCGTCTTTAAAGTTTCTTTTCATTTAAAATTTGTTTTCATTTGAAAGTTAAACTATGTCTGTGGCATTATCAAAGATGTTTAATTTACAGGCAAGAAGAATGTCAAATGCCTTGCAACTGGATGTCTTTCCGATAAGACAGTCCTACAGATTTAGAGACTTGTATGTGGGTTATGTTACATAAATTAACATGTGTTTTCTGTTTTCAAAGGGCATAAGCCTACGATCTCATTACCTGAGTGATTGTCTGTACGTATAGGCCTCACTTAATCCTGTCTGCATTGCTGCCTCCTGAGACTCAATGGTTTGGCTGAACTAAGTGGCTGGGTTGGTGAAGAACGGGGTGGTCTGTGGGCTTCACTTTAAAACTGGTTTCTCTTTTCTATCCTAATGGCTTGGATAGAAAGAGCCCAGAGGCCTGAGAGGGGGGAAACCTAAAATATTTCCCTCAGTCCAAACTAAGTATAATGGGCAAAAGGGTTTTGGACAGGTGAGATGTACCTGGCATACCTTCCTCCAGAGAAGCCCTTCTTTTCCCTAATGTGGGACATTGAAAAATTAATACCTGTCTTTTGTCATCTAGTGGTTACGGATTGAATGATGTCCTTTAACCCTGTTGCCCCCAGAATACAACAAGGATGCCAGTCTGTTAAACCAAGCATGCCGTTGTCCAGAGACAGCCAACCAACCTGGAGTCTGCACAATCCTTCCCCTTGTGGGAAGGCCACCCTCCCCTCCACACCCCTACTCTTTTTTTTTTTTAAATGTTTTTTATTGATTATATTGTTACAACAGTTCCAATTTTCTCCCACACCCCTACTCTTATTAGGGATTTCTTGACCCACGGGTAGGTAGGACGACGACCATGTCCAGCTTGAAGCAGCTAGAGGAGCTCGAGACCTTCGTCCATTGTCCTTTATAAGATTGCAAAGGGTCTTAAGTCTGAGAGGGAGGGATTGTTATTTTTTATTGTTAAAATATTTAACTAATTAATTAATTATTTTTAAAAAAAGAAGAAGAAGAATACATGAAAGGGTGAGGCAGGAGAGCTTGTATGTACGACCCATGGGCATGGACTTGGAGAGGGGATTGTTGGGGAGGGGGGGTGCTGGGCGGAGGGGAGCAAAGGGGAAAAAAATTGGAACTATTGTAACAATATAATCAATAAAATACACTTTAAAAAAAAAGCTTAACTTCATATGAAATGTAGAGTTAGGGGAATTAATATTATATGTAACTCTTTCTTATGCATAGCTTATAACTAAAGTAGAACAAAATTTCAAAGAAACACAAATCTTAGTATCTACATATAGACTATGACTAAAACCAACTTTTTAAATCAGCATTTAATTCAATTTAACTTTAGTTTAAACTCTGAGACATGAAAATAAAACTCTACTGTCTTCCTAGATTCAAAAACATATATATGAATACAAAAAAAGAAATACACATCCACACATTGTGACTGTATCCTACATAGAACTCAATAATTACTGAATATAAACAACTATAGATTCCATTTGGATCCCTTAACTGCTTTTGAGTAACATTAAGCTGTTCTTAACAAAAATGATTATGAAAAAAGTAAAACTCTATTTTGTGGTGACCAGAACTGTGAAGGTTTTGTCACTGCAAGCCCAAAACTATCTCCTGTGTTTGAGGAGGACATAATGCAGATATCCAAGTGGCTGAAAGCATTAGGTGAAAAATAACCTAATGTTAAGGATCGAAAAATTCAGAGACAGAAGACTTCTGAAGGCATTCACTCCATAATGAATAGATCTATATGCCACTTTGCCTTACCCTTCTACTTTCAGAGTCATCAGTGTGACTTCTGGGGTCCATAACAGGGATTGGAAAAGGGTTACAGAGCAGAGAATGCTAAATAGCTTCTGCCCTCCTCTATCTCTGCTCCAACACCAGTTTTGGTTGGAGGAAGCTGAACTCTTTAACTACCACGAGAGCTATGAGGCATCATTTCCCAGTATCCTACTCACTACCAGACTCTGGGAAGCCACTTGACCCAACTGGGTTTCATTCTTTTCATTCACCAAACAAGATGGTTGGCCCATGTGATCCTCATGTTTGTCTACCTCTTAGACCAAAAGGTCATCTAACTAAAAGCAATCATCATGAATCTATGATGTGAAATAATGATTATAAAACAGAAACAATTAAAGTAAGAAAAACTGAGTCATAGTGAAACACAAAATAAAACAGATTAATAACAAAGGTTTATTTTATAATAGGAATGACCTCAGCTACCTAACATCTCTTTCCATTATAGCTGATAATCTCCACTTTGTCACATCGTCATCTAGTTACGAATGTAATGTTCAAATTTATCATGTTATTAGTCAGTGATCTCAGAGATAAAAACTTTACTGAAGAGATTATTGTCGTATGCTTATGAATCCATGGCTGTTTTTACACTTTAGTCAGATCCTAAAGAACATCTGGCATTTCACAAAATGTTACCTTTGAGTAGAAATCTGGCAATCACATGCTGAGTTTTGAAAAATAAAATACTGTCTAACCAAAATCCATGTGTGGGTTTCTGTAACAGATCTGAAAGGAAAGTGACTTGATCCAAGCAACCCAGAAATCCTGACCGAGAATTTTGCTTTATGGTGTGACTTTTCTTACAGGTAGACACATGCCACATTCCTCAGTACCATTTCAAGCAAAATCAGTCCATAGTTACCAACTTGCTCTCAGAGTAGCCTGCCAGGTCAGGGAGGGAGTGGTAAGAACAATGGGATAGAGAACTGGACTCCAGAGCCATACACTATTTATGCTGGTGGGAATATCATGGATTAGTTCTTGTTACTCAAATGCGAAGCATCACCACCTAAATCAAAGGAAAGAAGCGACTAGTGCTACCTTATCTGCCTTTAAATTCTTTTTTTCTTTTCTTTTCTGGAGTATCTTATGCCTCTGGAGCTAGACTGTCTAAATTCAACTTATGACTCTGCCATTGCTTATTGTGAAAACTTGGGCAAGTTATGATCCTTCCTGCTCCTTAGTGGCCTCATTTTTGAAGTGGGAATAAAAGCAATACCTACTTCATCAAATGATTATGAGGATGTAAGGACAATATGTGTACAATTTTTAAAAATCACTATACAGTGCCTGGCACAGAGTAAGACCTATGTAAATATCGTTTATTATTATGCAAATCTTCAAAAGGGAGAATTAGTTATGTAACAGAAAATAAAAACTTTATACTACTCTGAGTTACCATGAAATGGAATTAGAATAAAATGCACCAACTAATAAGAAGAACTTACATACTAACAGTTCTTTGTAAGTATATTGCAAGCACCAGCAGGTCCAGTTCCTGCTTGTACAAGCAATAGCTGTGACCACGACTTCAGGTGACACAGATCTCCCAACTGCAGGAATTTGGCTGCCACTGACCAGCTCCAGGATGCTGACAGTAAAGATCCATCTGGGACCAGCAAGCACACTGCCTGCACATCCACAGCCTCTCCCCCGATCTCTTTGTTCTCCTTGTCCCTCTCCCTCCTTATAAAAACCTCTGCCTGCCCTGAGATGTTGAGATGGGCTTGCAGATGAGAGTCCCTCATCTTCCAGGTTGCCTGTACCTGAATAAAACCACTTTCCTTTACATTAGCACCTGCCTCTCGAGTATTGGCTTTTGAAGCAGTAGACAGCTGGACTTGTGTTCTGTTACAGTAAGACAGAAAATTTCTTGCATAGATTGTTTGAAAAATTGCCTGACTTGAAATTTAGTTTTTAAGGATTTTAAATTTTTTTACGACCTGAACATTATGTAATTCTATCTGCCACCTGCTTATTTATGGATGAAAAAAGGAAAATGTTCTCAGGCTCGAAACAAGTGGTTGCTACTACTAAGGTACCTCTCCTTCACCACCTTTGCATCTGTCTTCTCAGGAAAAAAAATCTACTTGTAGGTCTGGAATTAACATTTTCCTTCTCTTATGGAGCTTTACTGGCTCAAACAATTAAACTATCTCATGTTTTCCAGCGAAGATGGACTCTGCCACCAACCAGGAAGAGTTCTGTTTGCCTGAGGATTGACAGCAACTGTATCACTGCTGAGCCACAAAGCAAACAAAACTTCTGGGGTTTTGGAATTTAGACAATAGATGAATCAAAAGGGCACTCTCCCAGAAGAGATCACACTTTTTTGGGCAGATTGGGACAATAAAATTGCTGGGTTTTTTAAAACCAATTGCCCAGGTGTTTGCATTACTGGGATGTGTCTTTTCTTTGACGGTAGAGAATTCCTAACAGGGAGAAAGCAGATTCCCTATAGTACTTTCTAGTATAGCTTGTTGACTTTAATTGCAGTTCTCCAAATCTCCTGTGTGACATCAGCAGGGACTGACTCCACCATGCTAGGGAAAATGTGTTGGACCAAAGAGAGTGATGTTTTTTTGACTGGCATTTTAGCCAAACAAGAGAGTTATTAAAAATTCAGGTGGATGGAAAGTTTCCCAGAAATAGTGAGCAATGGCCAGGGGATATGCTATAATCTGAGATAGATACCTCAGCAAATGTAAGGTCCCACAAAAGAACTAAGTTTCAAGTAAATCATTCATTTAGCAATTGTACGGCCAGCTCTAGAATTAAAATGGCAAGAGGAGATTCATTGACCCTCAAAGCATTCTAAACACTCTTCAAAATTTTCTTCTCCTAGGATACTTATTACTTCTGGGGGTGGGGGTAGGGGTTGGAAACTGCCAAAACCAAGTCTCATTAAGATGTTCAGGCCTGCAGGTGAACTTCCATCCATACCCCAGAGTTATGCACTCCTTGAAAGTAAACTGAAAAAGAGAGTAATTTGTCACCTCCCACAGTTAATCCCCAGGGCAGTATTCCAGGCCATGTGTAATCCATCATATTATCATCACCTATGTCACCACCTTCTCCTCACTCACGAAGCTAAACCTGCGGCACTTTCCTGAACAAACAGTACAATTCTATAAACATTTAAAATGTGGCAATGTGCAAGGAAGATCTGTGGTTCCAAGCTAGCAGAACACAGCACAGGAATTATGGGTACTGGGACAGCAGTTAGAGTTTCAGTAAAATCCTAACTTCACCCATTACCAGCTCTATGAGCCTGGACAAGTTACTCGAACTCTTGAGTTTCAACTTATAAAATAGAACTGACAGATTTACTCCTTATATGACTCCTGTGGGCATTTCCAGGATGAAGGTCTTTGTATAGTGTCTGGCATGGAGTAAGGGCTCAGTAGGAGGTAATGTGGTATTAAGTGGAACTCAGTGCATGTAAGAGAAAGTTCCTTAAAGCTTAGCTGGTGACTGTCTCATGGACCACTGAAGTCCTAGCTCCTGCCACAAAGTAGATACTCAATAAATATTTGCTGAATGAATAAAGTCGTAAGGTTTTTCTACTTCATCTATCCACTTTTTCCTAATTCTTGACCCCTGTCTCTTGCATCACAAGGGAACTTCTAGAACCAGGGGTAAATAGTATTACAAGTAGGTGGAGTTGAATGTGTTAACTAAACTGGTCAAACTAATGCTGAAAGCAGAAGCTCAGCTACAAAACAGGAGTCCAGAGACCAGACTTCTGGCAAGGTCACAACTAGGAACCAGGCTGGGAGTAAGAGTGAGGTGAGGACCAAGTCCAGGGCATGTGAGTTCTGTGTGCTTCCTTCCTTGAGGGCTGGCTGTGCGGGGAATTCTAGCAAGCCAAATCCACCAAAGAGGAAACATAAAGACTTCTCTCGAGTCTTGCCAGGAATTGTTTTATGACTCATTCCAGGTAGGATGTGAAAGATCATGGTCAATAAGCAGATGCTTATGCTTAGATATGTATATGTATATATGTACATATACATGTTTCCCTAATTCCCTCCTCCCTCTACCACCAGGCTTTCCCTTCCTCACTGGCATCTTGGGAACAGAGAGGGCTGTGAAGCTCTGTTTCCTTCCACCTTTGAACTTGAAGGGGCAATGTGCTTTATAAGCAACAGTAAAACCCAAAGTGTTTTCCCCTCCTTTCTGTGAAAATTTATCTCAAATGAAACAGATAAGGTTTGTGTTTCCAGTAAACAAAACAGTCTGCACCCAGGTATGTGGAGACAGGCAGTGTGTTGATGGCTTATATATCGCCTGTTAGTCCTAGGTCTAAAGGTTCCCTAACTAATATCAGCATTTCTGAGGCACTGTGTCCTGGCATCTTCTTACCAAGGGTGTTCTGTCAAGTGGGACATTCTTACCTTTGAGGTTCAAAGCCATTAGTTTTGAGGAGGAAGAGGATGTATCACAGGGACATATGTTTTCAGTCCTGCAGATGGGGTTTGAAGATTATGAGGCCAACCTGAAATAGGTGCTTTGTTTTGTCTTAAAGAACTAAAATTGTTTGTTGGTATCAGCAAGAGGCCTAGCACAAAAGGAGCAAAAAATTTATTCCTGGCAGCTTTCAAAGCCACAAAGAGCTAACATTTTCTTTGCAAACGCGTACCTCCAATGCTTTGTGGGCTGCTGCCCACAATAGGCAAGCAGTTTACTCTTTGACAACAGTAGCTCAACATGCTTCAATGGATTCCTTCATTCCTTCCATGCAGATTCCTATTCATTGAAAGTCCTCTGACCTATGGAGGTGCCACTAAGACATCAACAGTTGAGAGCAGACAGTCACATAGATGACAGAAGAAAGAGACCCTTGGCTTTTGTCACACCACATTGTTCAGCTTTTCTTGCTTAGCATTAGTGGTTTTTCTGCTTCCGTTTTGTGGCTCCGTTCTGTAGCTATTCTTTCTTCAGCTCTTTTAGCAAGCATTACTTACACCTTTTCTTTCCTGCTTCTTTGACTCTTAATTGTTCCAGTTCAAAGACAGCCTTACCAGACACAGGTCCAGGGAGCCAGGTACCAAAACTAAAAACACAGGGCAAGCCAGATCCTGACATCACATGGGACCAGGAAGACCCAGGACACAAATGCTCCATATTTGAGTTGAGCAGAAGAGGCAAGTGTCTAAGTTAAACCATAAAACAGAGACCAGATGTTGAAACCAAGGGCAAACAGCAAAAAGAAGTTAAACAAAGCCAAATTTCAAAGTAAAAGCACTGAGAATCATGGATTTAAGTTCAAGGTAAATTAGCAAGTAATGTTTTTTTTATCCACTAAAACAACTGCTATTAAAATGAATATATAAGCACACACCAGATTCTCTGCTTGGTGCTTTATATACATCATAGCTCTTTGAGGTTTAGCCTCTATGAATCTCTAATATGCAGATGAGAAGTTGAAACTCAGAAATAAAAGTTTCTTGGTCATACTACAGTTTGGGTCTATGTCTGTGTGACTATAGGCCATCTCTTCACATGGGTTTGCTGACATAGATAGACTTTTGGTGATCAGAATGGGTCTGGATGCCCTTTCTTAAAGGGAAAATGGTTCAAGGATAGTGTGAATATGGGTTCTGTTCTAGGCTTTTCCTACACATTTCTCCTTATTCCTAAAAAAGGCTGCCAAAGGCACAAACAGGGTGGGGAATGGAGTACTGATATGATTGGAGGGGCAAAGAGAGGACAAACAACTCTAATTCCACAATCATGCTCCAGGGCCAGATTGTCCTTCCATTAGAATCAATGTGTCAGGAAGAAAGAGTAATAAAGTGTGCATAAAGTCTGTAGTCAGACCACCTGGCCTGTCATTGGAGTTCTATTACTTACTAGTTGTCTGACCTTGGACAAGTTTCTTAACAGCTCTGTGCCTCAGTTTCCCTCCATGTAAAATGATAATCATAATATTAGTTTATTGTCTGCTTTCTGTTGTATTAAATGAGATGATTCAGAGAAATGCCAGGTCAGTTCCTGACAACTACTAAATGTTCATTCTTGTTATCACTGTTAGCAAATGTCTTTATATCTATGTTAAAACAATGTAATTTAGCAGCACAACTTAAAAAAATATATCAGCCTCTTCAAGATTTTGGTTAGCAAAGTCATCCAAAGCAGGATTTCTTAGTGAACTGACCAATTGGCTTTTCTCTTTGGGATACTTTCTCTTAAAGACCATTGTCTTTCTCTTAGAGTAGAACAGTGGTTCTCAACCAGGCAGCAGTTTTGCCCCTACCCCAAAAGATCATTGATGCTGTCCAGAGACTCTTTTATTTGTTGCCCCTGGAAAAGGGCCATGCCGCTGGCATCTAGTGAATAGAGGCCAGTATACTTCTAAACATCCTACAAGGCATAAGGCTATCTGACCTAAAGTATCAGTGGTAAGGTTAAAAAATCCTGTGGTAGAGGAATTGGGGATGTTTACCCCAGGGAAGAAAAAAATTTAAACAGTCCTATATGCTATATGTAAATGTTTTTCTCTTCTTTATAACAGCCTTACTTATTTCATTGATGTGATAGCCTCTCGAAATTCCTAAATATATGGAATATTTTTTTAAGTTCTTATTTTTTCCTAAAATTATCTGTTTCCAGTGTTAGATTCTCCTGTTTTTTATATATCCATGCTGTTGTATTTTTTCAAATTCTGGGTGATTCTTGGTTGTCTGTCTATATTTATAAAGGAGGATCTGCAACAGCAGTCTCCACCTGGCTGCATGTTAGACTGATGGAGCCCAATCTCTTTTTTTTTTTTAAAGTCTCCAGGAGATTTGAAGGCACAGTAAGGGTCTAAATGGCATAGTATAATGATTTGGAATGGTTTCCTTTGGTACAAATGAAGCTCACTGCCCCCATCACGTATTCTTAGGCAAACACATATTTTGACTTCAGGATCCTTGAGAAGAGTTGCAAAGGAATAAAAGGTTGGGATTGGGTAAAAGTTGCTGAGATAGGAGCTGCTGCCATGGAGAACTTAGTCTTCAAGGGAGAGAGAAACCATTGATGCTGGAATTGCGTGGACCAGACCCACCCTTATGAACTCTTAGATGGGTGCTGAGGCCCATGATGGTAGGGAGAAATGCAAGAACAATAGAAATGTTGGGTCAAAAGCCTGATACAGAGCAGATCCATCTTTATCAATTCACCTTCTCTTCTTAAGGACCAACCTCTGCCCTCCATATCTACTTTCTATGGAACCAGGCAGCTGAGTCCTGCCTACACAACCTGGATTTTCCTGGTTGGATGCGAAGTGTTGGATTTCTCTCTGAAGAAGTCTACTCATAGCTTACATCTACTTGGAAATCAGCACACACTGCTAGTTTTCCTGAAGGCACACAGCCAAAATCTTTCATAGCATTCTCAAAAGCAAGCTGAGAAGCCAGCAACGCTCCACATGTGAAGAGAAAAATGTGGACACCCTATAGAACTGACTAGGCAGCCTAGGTGTGAACTGGCTATGTCAAGGTCTTACCAGTGTCTTTATTTCTTTCTCATGTTAACCCTTGTCGCTGAGGTTTCTACATAACCACTGTGCTCCTAGGTTGCAAAACTCCTCCTCCTCCTGCTTCATCTCTGTCTTACCACAGACAAGTGGCTACAGTCTTGATTTGTATTTATGTTGGATGAGGCTAGATAACTTCAGAGGCCCTGCTCAGGCTAAATCAGGAAAGCTCAGACTGAAGTAGTCACCATGTTCTCCATGTTATTCTTACATTAAAAGAGACCTCTGCAGGAGCAGAAAACAGGTCAGTGGTACCTATCTCAGGCCTAACCCAAGGAAAGATGGAGCTTGTACATGAGGCAGCAATGAAGTCAAGGTAAATACAGTTTTATTTAGCTATATAGATACTCCAGTGAGTGACCCTAGGAATCCAGAACAACAGTCAAGTAGCACACATTTGAGATAAGGAGCTCTTCAATGCGGATGGGGAGCAACAAATTGCCTGTTTAACAAAGATATACTAATCTTGCTTTTATTACATTATGTGGATACATGGATCTCCTGAAAACAACCTGCTCCATAGACTAAAATTCATTTACAATATATTAAATGACCAGCTATATGTCCCAGGAACAGTTCTAAGGACTGAGGCTACAACAATAAACAAATCAGAACAACTCCTTGTTTTCATGGAACTTGTATTCTAGAGTTTTATTGTCCAATATAGTAGCAACTGGCACAAGGACCATTTAAATTTAAATAGTTAAAATCTAATCTAATCTAAACTTCAGTTTCTCAGTTGTTCTAGCCATATTTTAAGTTTTCAATAGTTACATGCAGTGAGTGGCTACTACACTGAACGCATAGAGAACATTTCCATCATTGCAGAAATTTCTATTGAACAACTCTATCTAGAGAGAGGGTTTACAACCTATAGAAATCTTTAATTTTAGTCTCCCACTTTGGTTAAAATGCTGAATGAGCCCATAAATGTTCTTTGGGAAGGACAGAACCACAAGCTAATATCAGACAAAGAGATTTTCATAGATATAATAGTTACTTCATTAGGTAGACACTATTTTAAGTGTTTTCAAATACAAACTCATTCAGTCCACACAGAAGCCCAATGAGGTAGGTGCTATTATTATTTTTATTTAATAGATGGGGAAATTAAGACAAGGAGAGATTAAGCCCAAGATTTGAGCTTATATTAGTCAAAGCTTTTTTAATGGCTTTTACTAAAAGCCTTCAAATCTCAGTGACATCATATGATAAAGCTTTATTCCTTTTTCAAGTTACAAGCCAACCATATGTTCAGTGAAAGCCATTGTACATAGATTCAGAACCCCAGTCTCCTTTTATCTGGTGGCTTGAACAACTTTTATGTTCTCTAACTCCTTTATAAATCTTCTGCATCTAGGCAGGAGCCAGAATATGAAAAAGCAAGGTTTCCTAATCTCAGCATTGTTGACATTTTGGTCTGGATCATTTCTTGTTTGCTGTCTTATGCATTATAACATATTTAATACTATTCCTGGCTTTCACTCACTAGATTCCAGTAGCATTCTCCCAGTTGTGACAACCAGAATATCTACAGATATTACCAATATTTTATTGGATGAAACAAGAGGACAAAAATCACCCCTTAGCAGAGAACACTGGCTTAAAGGATTACTCCAGAGGTTTTAGAGGCCAGGCTAGAAAGTGGTTATATTTTTCTCACCCAAATTCTATTGGCCAGAACTTCATACATGGCCACACTGAACTGGGAGACAGCTAGAAAAAGTAATTCAGCAATATACCCAGGAAGAAGAGGAAGTCTGGGGAGAACAGATAAGCAATGTGGAATCTGTCTGAGAATAAATCACACCAAAAGCTTCAGAGAAACATTTAGAGATTTGCAGAGTATTCTAGACAGTATTGAAGACAAAAATACACCATTATCACCCTATATAGGTCTCCCAAAATGAAAAGTTAGTGCAATAAATAACTGGATGTTACAATTCCTAGGTGGATGTATTCATAACACCAGAAAGCGACCAGCATTTCACAGTGGCCCATGAGAAAGTTGAGCACATGAGGCTGGGATGATGGGAGTGTACCATGAGGCTGACCAGCCCTAATTGTATTCCATAAAGATGAACCTCAGCAATATGTATGTTCAAGTGTGCAAGGAAGACAGTAAAGCATTTTTGGAAGATGGAGAAGTGAAGAGTCTTCGGATAAGTGTTACAAATATTGGAGTTTCAGAAAGAGGAAAGGTTGCCATTCCTTTACTACTAAGAGTTTCAAACCATATCCTGGCTTAATGTAAAGACATGTTGCAAAGCTGATGATTACTAAATTGTCCAGAATCTCACCTCAAGCACTAGTATTTTTGTATTGCAATGCAAGTTAGTTCATACCCACTCTATAGACATAAAAAAATGCATACCTTTTCATCTAAATTGCAGTTGGCTTTTGTTGGTGCCTTAAAAACTTTTAAATATTCCTTCATTTTTCCTGCTTTATGACAATCAAATAAAGTCAAAATGCTTCTTGAGTTTTTTATTACATGTTTTGAGGGAAATTATTTCTCAGATGCCTAGTCTGGACATTTTTCTCCTTACTATGTAATCATATTGAAAAGAACTAAAAACTCAAGTTTCCACCAACTGGCACCAAACCAAACTCAGAAGCCAAGGCTGACTCTCCAACCACACTTAGCTCCACCCAACCCAGCTCCTGCCCTTACTTAAAGATGGCCACATTACATCTCTGTGCCAATAAAAATTAATTAAATCCAGTGTAAGTCATTGGGTTGAGGAAAAATAACATAGCCAATAAATTCATGTAAAGGCCTATATCTTATTAAAGTTATTGAGAGCCTACATGTTACTAAAATGAATGATTATATTTTATTCATTATCAAAAACTTCTACCTCTTTGAAAAAAAACTATTGGAAGTTTATACTAAATGAAAAAAAAAGAAAAAGAATAAAGAAGGAAAAGGAAAAGGGAAAGTAAGTTATTCTGAACAGTGGATAGGTCATAGTAAGGGAACTCATTTCCAGTCATATATCCAGACTTCTGCAGTGACATTTTCCAGAGAGTGGAAAATAAGCTCAGAGTTATAAAATAACACCAGCTGATAGCCACAGGCAATGACTTTTCCCTAGGCCTTTTTAGTAAGAAACAAATTAGCAAGCATAGCCAAGCGGTTACATGCATACATACATTAACTCACCAAATATTTATCATGAAACACTATATGTAAAACACTGCTAGATTGACAAGTGAGGAATGGAAAAGGTGAGAAAAATATAATATCTTTCTTCAACAAAATTTGAAATGTAATGGGCATACCAAATAAGTATAAAACTAAACAAAATACAAAAGAGAAGGGAAAGGAAGGGGAGGGGAGGAGAGGGGAGGATGGGAAGGGAAGAGAGAACAAGTGGAGAAGACACCAATGAATTAAAATTTCTTGACTGAATGAAGAGATGTGGCATAACTTTTAAAAACAAGCGAGTTAAAGAAGCAGTGTTTTAAGGCACAATTAAAACTGTCTTCTCTCTTTGCACAAGATTATACTTGATCCTTTGGAGTATGATGAATGAAAATTTCTAGGTGCTACAATACAAGACAAAAACCATAGACTTTACATGGCCTTTATTACCCACCAAGTATAGTGCTAAGCCATCCCAGTAATTACTCATGCAGCTCCTGCCCTCTGCCTGAAAGTGAGATCCTTCATTTCTCTAATGGCTCTGGTGTCCTCAGGCCTAGTATTGCTTCCTCAATGACCTGAGGCAGATTGCAAGAGTGTGTTTTCTGTAATCATTGTATCCTTAAATCACACTACTGTCCTGTCTAATTTGAAATACCATGAGCAAGTTTTTCTTCTTCTTCCAGATATAAAAATTAAGCAAGCAAGCAGAGTTTATAAGCCAAAAGGACCTTTTAATAAGGAATTTGCCAATATTACATGTTCCCTCCCCTTGGTACAATACGCAGCCCAACTCTCAAATGCCTACAGTGTGATGATTAAAAGAATGAATTTTGGAGTTAGGTAGTTTGGGTACACATTTTGGTCCTACCACCAATTTTTGTGTGACTTGGATACATTTCTTAACTTATCTCCACTTTCTTTACCTTAAAGGTAAGATAATAGCAGTACCTACTTCATAGGATCATTCTGAGCATTAAAATAAGTAATAAATTCAAAGGTTTTATAATAATATCAGGTTCACAGTGAGTTAAATAAATGCTGCTAATTAATACTATTGCTTTAGAAAAATAGTTAATAATGATATCATGTTGTCCTTATGTTTCCCATTAAAAAAATTATGGGTGTCAACTGTTCCCATGAAAGACTCTTCCTGAGCATCTCCCCTCCTAGTGGCAAACACTGAGTAAGTGATCGTTCATAGACTGAGAGATGCAGTCCTGTTTTCTCTGGAAGTCTGTCATCCTGCTGCCACATTCTCTCTCTCCCACAAAAGTATCCTATATATTACTATCAGAGGAAGATAGTAACACTACGCTTAGATGCCACTATTTCTCTGGCTACTCCTAAGATGTTATCCTTGATTTCCATTGTCCATCAGAGTAACAACTCATCTCAGATTTGTGCCGTAGAAAATTAGGGAGTATTCTTCCCTTTGTGTCTTTATTCAGGTTACTAATAAAATATGATGCAGGGTTTGGTCATGGACAAAGACATACACATGAATTTCTCCACAAGTATCATTCAGTCCTTTTTACTCTGCAAAGATGCTAATGCTCTTCTTCTATTCAGCCCCCTCCTTTCTCCCTCCCCTCTCTTTCTCTCCTCTCTCCCCTTCCTCCTTTCTGTCCTCTCTCCTTCTCCCCTGTAATTTGAACACATTAGTTTATGACTTATCATATTATTCCAAGTTTTTTTAATCATCATCCCTACCTCCCCACATAGGCAATTGCTCTCACATATTTAATGGATTTCCATGTGTGTGTTTGTAAATGCACTTTCAAAATGTTTATAATTTTTTCATGTGCATGTATTTTTGAATACATAATTGATATTGTCTTATGTATCTCATCCTGTTTCTTTTTTTCACTCAGTACCATCTTCTTTAGTTCCACACAGCTTGTTATATCTTTGTCTAGTCTGCTGTTTCTGTTGCATGATGCTCTATGGTATTCATCTACCACATTTATCACATTTGGATTATTCACTTTCTTCTCATAGACACGCTGATTGCCTCTAATTCCCTACCACTACCCAAACAGCTACAAGACATTTTTATAAACCTGTGTAAGACTCTCTAAGATGTTTACCCCAAATCCAAATTCCTGGGTTTTCAACAAATATATAGTAAATCTGACTAAGAACTGTCACTTTACTTTCCAGCATGGCTGCACCAGCTGGAGCAGTCTTAGTTATCACACTCTATAGTGCACATGACAGTCATGAGCCCCATCTGTCTGTGTCTTCACAATGATGTCTGTCTAATTGCACTGATCACCTTATTAGATGTCAAGTTCTATTAGTATCATTCTCTGATGTTTTCTTGTTTAACTAAGCACTTTGTTATGGTTTCCCCAATGTCCTATCAGTCAACCACGAAAGGTAGAGCTTTATCTGTGCTTTTTTCCCCTTCTCATTCACATTTCAGGTTAAATTTCTCTTGAATAGGCTAGGAATTCTCTTGTCAAACACAGCTTTCCTTTTCTCATGGGCTGCATTTCATCCATTGCCAAGGCTCAGACATTCTGGCATGAAAAGCCATGGTTTAGAACATTTTAAAACCATTTCTGTGGCCAATGGTTTACTTCCTCAATGTCTTTTTCTCTTCCAAATGCTTCAACATGTAGCCTGAACTTCAAAGTCCCCAGCAATACATTCCAGATTTCTTTGGCTTCTCTATTATTAATTCTAAGAGAGATCAGCAAAATAGCCAGTTGCTGGTGGGTTTGAGGAGAAAGTCAATTGCTGCTACTTTTTCAGAAGATTTAATCACACCATGCTCTGAATCACCTTTTGTCTACACATTAGCTTCTTTTTCTTTTTTTCAATTACAATGTCCCATTTTCCCCCCATTGCTCCCCCCCCACCCAGCCCACCCTTCTCCTACAGTCATACCCCCCATTATCCATGTCCATGAGTCATTTATAAATGTTCTTTGAATAAATTCTTCCCTTATTTATCCCCCTTCTCTCCCTCCCCCTTCCCCCCTGATAACTGTTATTCTGTTCCTTGTTCTGTGTTGTTCCTTAGTCTTCTGTATTAGGTGATATCATATGGTATTTGTCTTTCATTGTCTGGTTTATTTCGCTAAGCATAATTCTCTGTAGTTCCATCCATGTTATCATAAATGGCAGGAGTTCCTTCTTTCTTTCTGTTGCACAGTATTGCATTGTGTAAATGTACCACAGTTTTTTAATTCACTCATCTACAGATGGGCACTTAGGCTGTTTCCAGTACTTAGCTATTGTGAACAGTACTTCTATGAACATAGGGGTGCATAAGTTCTTTTGAATTGGGGTTTTAGGACTCTTCAGGTATAATCCCAGCAGTGGAATCGCTGGTTCAAAAGGCAGTTCCATTTTTAGTTTTTTGAGGTAATTCCATACTGTTTATCATAGTGGCTGCACCAGTCTGCATTCCCACCAACAGTGCAGTAGGGTTCCCATTTCTCCAAATCCTCACCAGCACTTCTTGTTTGTTTAATTGTTGATGATGGCCATTATGACAAGTGTAAAGTGTTATCTCATTGTGCTTTTTTTAAAATGTATTTTATTGATTATATTGTTACAATAGTTTCAATTTTCTCCCCTTTACTTCCCTCCACCCAGCATCTCCCTCTCCCAGCAATCACCCCCAAGTCCATACCCATGGTTCATGAAATATAACTATCCCTCCCTCTCAGATATTAAGACGCTTTGTAATCTTGTAAAAGACAATGGGCGAAGGTCTCAAGCTCCTCTAGCCGCTTCAAGCTGGACATGGTTGTCGTCCTACCTACCCTTGGGCCCAGAAAACCCTAATAATAGTGGGGGTGTGGAGGGGAGGGTGGCCTTCCCACATGGGGAAGGATCGTGCAGACTCCAGGTCAGTTGGCTGTCCCCGGACAACGGAGTGCTTGGTTTAACAGGCTGGCATCCTTGTTGTGTTCTGGGGGCAACAGATTCGGTGAAAAGGGTTAAAAGACGAAAGAAAAAAAAGAAAAAAGAAAGAAAGGGCTTCTTTGGAGGAAGGTGTGCTAGGCACCTCTCACTTGTCCAAAACCCTTTTGCCCACCATACTTAGTTTGGGCTGAGGGAAATAGTTTAGGTTTCCCCCCTCTCAGACCTCTGGGCCCTTTCTGTCCAAGCCAAGTGATGGAAACAACCTAAATGCCCATCTGTAGATGAGTGGATCAAAAAACTGTGGTACATTTACACAATGGAGTTCTATGTAGCAGAAAGAAAGAAGGAACTTCTAGCATTTGCAACAACATGGATGGAACTAGAGAGAATTATGCTTAGTGAAATAAGCCAGGCAATGAAAGAAAAATACCTTATGCTATCACCTGTTACAGGAAACTAATGAACAACACAAACAAATGAGCAAAGTTGAACCAGAGCAATATAAACAAGAAGTAGACTAACAGTAACAGAGGGGGGAGGTGGGAGGGAGAGAAGGGGGTAAGAAGGGGAAGGGTCAAGTCAAAAAACATGTATAAACGACCCACAGACATGGGCAACTGAGTGGGGACTGAATGTGGGGGAAGGGAGGAACAGGGTGCAGGGAAGCAAGAGGGGGAAAAAGTAAGACAACTGTAATGGAAAAACAAACAAACAAAAAATTTTTTTTAGTGGGGGAAAAATGAAAATATGAAGAATGGAAATGCCAGTTCAGTGAATATTAGGACAAAGATTTTCCTTCACGTTGTATATCTTTCTCCCTATTTGATCCCTCCAGAGTTTGGCATTCTAAACAAGTAAGTAATGACATAAGTTTCTTTGCATAGAACTAATAAGACCAGTTGTCAATAGAGGTTCCTTTTTTTTTCTTTTTTTCTTGACCAAGTCTTTGACTGGAATGTCAAGCCTAAAGGAGACATACTTGGGCTCAGGTTGTTACCAAAAAGCCCTGAGGAACTGGGATTGACTTTCAAAGGTAATAAAAGCCCACGAGATAAAAGGCCTGGTACCATGGTTGGTTGTGCGGTCCATAGCAATCTTTCCAGGGAAGGAACGAAGGTTGTTTTCCTGAAAGATGGCTAGAAGGGACCTTAAGGCACAATGAAAAACCAGAAAGACTTGGAAAGGACAGGTGTGTACAGGCAAGGATGAACCAGGTATGTGGCTCAGCTTCTGTGCCATGAAGAGCAGACTGAGGGTCACCCTAAATGTTCCTTGGGTAAGTTCCAGCAAAGCAGAACTAAAGATCATAAGTGATCATTTGCTGCTCTTGTTATGTTTATGCAAATGAACAGGATAAATTTAAAATGGACTTAATGTAGTCTCTTTAAAGACAAGGAGGGTAATCTTAGGGAGAAAAATCATTATTCAAGGAAAATCACAATGATCAGTAGTAGACTATAAAGTAGGGCAACTAACAGTCTTAAAAGTTTCTTCTCATTTAATAAATGGCTTCACTTGAAAATTAAACCATGTCTGTGATATCATCAAAGATATTCAAGTTGCAGGCAAGTAGAATGTCAAGTGCCTTGCAACTGGATGTCTTCCCAATAAGACAGTCTTACAGAGTTAGAGACTTGTTTGTGGGTTATGTTACATAAATTAACATGTGTTTTCTGTTTTCAAAGGGCATAAGCCTATGACTGCATTACCTGAGTGATTGTCTGTATGCATAAGCCTCACTTAATCCTCTCTGCAGCGCTGCCTCCTGAGACTCAATAGTTTGGCTGAACTAAATGGCTGGGTTGGTGAAGAATGGGGTGGTCTGTGGGCTTCACTTTAAAACTGGTTTCTCTTTTCTATCATTGTGCTTTTTATTTGCATCTCTCTGATGGCTAGTGATGTTGAGCATTCTTTCACGTGTCTATGGACCCTCTGTGTATCCTCCTTAGAGAAGTGTTCGTTTAGGTCTTTTGCCCATTTTTTAATTGGGCTATCTGTCTTCTTGGTGTTGAGATGTGTAAGTTCTTTATATATTTTGGAGATCAATCCCTTGTCTGAGGTATCATTGGCAAATATGTTTTCCCATGTGGTTGGTTTCCTTTTCCTCTTGCTAATGTTTTCTTTCATTGAGCAGAAACTCTTTAGTTTGATGTAGTCCCATTTGTTTATTTTTTCCTTTATTTTCCTTGCCTTAGGAGATGTATTGGTGAAAATACTGCTATGTGGGATATTCCTGTCTTGTTCCTGATCTCAGGGGAAATGCTTTCAGTTTTTGTCAATTGAGTATGATGTTGGCTTCAGGTTTCTCATATATTGCCTTAATTGTGTTAAGGTATGTTCCCTCTATTCCCATTTTCCTGAGTGTTTTCATCGTAAATGGGTGTTGTACTTTATCAAATGCTTTTTCTGCATCTATTGATATGATCATGTGATTTTTGTCTTTCATTTTGTTTATGTGGTGTATTACGTTTATTGATTTGTGGATATTAAACCATCTTTGCATCCCCGGGATGAATCCCACTTGATCGTGATGTATGATCTTTTTAATGTGTTGCTGGGTCCTGTTTGCCAATATTTTGTTGAGGATTTTAGCATCTATGTTCATCAGTGATATTGGCCTGTAGTTTTCTTTCTTTGTTGTGTCTCGACCTGGTTTTGGAATTAGTGTAATACTGACTTCATAGAAAGAGCTTGGAAGTTTTCCCTCTTCGTGGATTTTTTGGAATAGTTTGAGAAGGGTACGAGTTAGTTATTCAATAAATGTTTTGTAAAATTCCCCTGTGAAGCTATCCAGTCCAGGTCTTTTGTTTGCCGGGAGATTTTTGATTACTGTTTCAATTTCATTTTTTGTTATTGGTCTGTTTAGGCTTTCTACTTCTTCTTGACTTAGTTTTGGAAGGTTATATGTTTCTAGAAATTTGTCCATTTCATCTAGGTTTTCAAATTTCTTGCCATGCAGTTGTTTGTAGTAATTTCTTACAATCCTTTGTATTTCTGTGATATCAGTCCTGATTTCTCCTCTTTCATTTCTGATTTTGTTTAATTGGGTCTTCTCTCTTTTTTTCTTGATGAGCCTGGCTAGAGGCTGTCGATTTTGTTTATTTTTTTCAAAGAACCAGCTCCTACTTTTGTTGATCTTTTGAATTGTTTGTTTGGTCTCTATGTCATTCAATTCTGCTCTGATCTTGAGGATTTTCTTCCTTTTACTCACCCCGGGCTTTGTTTGTTGTTGTTGTTCTAGTTCTTGTAGCTTTAGGGTTAGATTTTTTATTTGAGATTCTTCTATCCTTTTCAGGTATGCCTGGGTTGCTATGAACTTCCTTCTCAAGACTGTTTTTGCTGTGTCTCATAGATTTCAGGCTGTTGTGTATTCATTATCATTAGTTTCCAGAAACTTCTTGATTTCTTCCTTGATATAATTGTTAACCTATTTATTTTTTAATAGCATGTTATTCATTCTCCATGAGTTTGGATGTCTTTGACTTTCTTCCTTGAGGTTTATTTCTAGTTTAAAGGCACTGTGGTCTGAAAAGATGCTTGATATAATTTCAATTTTCTTGAATTTGTTGAGGCTTGTTTTGTGTCCTATCATGTGGTCAATCGTTGAAAATGTTCCATGTGCACTTGAAAAGAATGTATATTTTGCTTCTTTGGGGTGAAAAGCTCTCTCTCTCTATATATATATCAGTTAAGTCCATTTGGTTTAGTGTGTTGTTCAATGCTTCAATATCCTTGGTGTCTCTTTGCTTTGAAGGTCTGTCTATTGTTGATAATGCAGTGTTGAAGTCCCCTACTATGCGTGTGTTACTGTTTATATCCTTCTTGTGGTCTTCTAGTATTTGCTTTATGTATTTGGGTGCTCCTATGTTGGGTGCATATATGTTTACTAGGGTTATATCTTCTTGATGGATTCTTCCCTTAAGTATTATGAAGTGTCCTTCTTTGTCTCTCCTTATGGCCCTTCCTTTGAAATCTGTTTTGTCTGATATAAGTATTGCTACACCAGCTTTTTTTTCATATTCGTTTGCTTGGAATACTTTTTTCCATCCCTTCACTTTCAGTCTGTGTAAATCTTTTGTTTTGAGGTGTGTTTTCATATCCATTCTACTACCCTATGTCTTTTTATTAGAGAATTTAATCCATTTACATTTAAGGTTATTATTGACAGGTATTTATTCATTTCCCTTTGTACTTGTGTTCCTCTCCCTCTCTTTTCTTCTTCATTTTTCTTAAAGCATTCCTTTTAGCATTTCTTGCAATGCTGGTTTGGTGGAGATGTATTCTTTTAGTCTTCCTTTGTCTAAGAAAGTCCTTATTTCACCTTCCATTTTGAATGAGAGCCTTGCTGGGTAGAGTAGTCTTGGTTGCAGGCCTTTGTTTTTTGTTGCTTGAAATATTTTTGACCATTCCCTTCTGGCTTGTAGTGTTTCTGTTGAAAAATCAGTTGATAGCCTGATCGAAGCTCCCTTGTATGTTATTTGCTCTTTTTCTCTTACTGTTTTTAAGATTCTCACTTTGGCTTTGAATATTGCCATTTTAATTATGATGTGCCTTGGAGTAGGCCTTTGGGGTTCCTCTTCATTGGTACTCTCTGTGCTTCCTGGACTTGCATGACTTTTTCTCTAATCAGGTTAGGAAAATATTCTGTCATTACTTTTCCTATCAGGTTTTCTATCCCTTGCTCCCCCTCTTCTTCTTGTATCCCTATGATTCTAATATTTTGTTTTGTTTTTTTGTCTCATGTTGTCCTGCATTTCTCATAAACCCTCTTCATACTTCTTCCGTCTTTTTTCATTTTGTTGTATCGTATGGGAATTTTTTTCTATATTGTCCTCTAACTCACTGATCCGATCCTCTGCTTCGTTTAGCCTGCTTTTGATTGATTCTACTGTGTTCTTCACTTCAGAAATTGTATTCTTCATTTCTTCCTGGTTCTTATTGAGTTTCCATGTATTTTTTTTATGATGGTGTAGTTCTCCATAAGTTCTCTGTAGCTTCCCTGCAATTCTTTGTAGTCTCTTTGGAGTTGCTGGTAATTTCCTTGGAGTTTGTCATAGTTTTCTTTGAGATTTTCAACTACATTGAGCTTCTTTACCACCATTATTTTGAATTCCATGTCTGATAGTTGGCTAATATCTATTCCATCTACCTCTCTTTCTGGGGATTCCTCTTTTCCTTTCATTGGGAGGTTGTTTCTGTGTCTTCCCATGTTGGATTCTTCTTGTTTGTTTTTGTTTATTAGATTTGTCTGCTTTGATTTCCCACCTTTGTGGTATGAGATTCTTTATAGGAGACCTGGGGGGTTCAGTGGTGCAGTCTCTTTGATCTCCTGAGCTTGATGCTCTTGGGATATACTTTATGCTGTTTGTTTATGCTGTCTGGTTATATTTCAGTTACTCTTTGGTTTAATCTTCCCTCTGATTAGTTGATTGAGAGTCACTCTGCGCACCTTGTCTTGAGTTTTTTTGTGGAGATGCTTTTAAAACATAAATACACAACCCAGGCAAGAAACCCACACCTTCAAAAATATCCCCCACCCACTATTTCACTATCAGCAGCAAATGAGCCAGTATTAATATAAACGTAGAGGGGTTAAGACTATTATACTATAGAAGAAACAGATAAGAGTTGTTTTAAATGAAAGAAAGATGATTTTTGAGAGGGAAGATGATAGAATAATAATAGTAGCAAGTAGGGTCAAGGCTATGTGAGACAGTAATATTTACATTGTATGTTAAAAAAGAGAGGGAAGAATGCAAAATAAAGTAAGAAAGTGGAAGTGTATAGTATTAGGTTTAAATAGCAGTTATATGCTATATATTTAGTGTGAAAGGGAGGCTAAACAAAACAGACAAACAAACAAAAATTAAGTAGAAGGATAGGAGGGAGAGAAGGTAGGAAACAGATTAGAAAAGAGTTTTAAAAAAAGAAAGAAAGAAAGAAAGAAAGAAAGAAAGAAAGTTTTTACTCAGTTCAACCTTTGTGTGCAGTCTTCTTTTTCTGGATTTATATCTTGTCAAAATTCCATGAGTTTCAAATCTTTTCTGCCTTGCTGGCTGTGAGGAGATATGCCTGGTTTCTGTGGCTGCTTTTCTTTCACTCGTGAGCCTGTTGCAACTTTCCGCTGTGAACCGCACTGAGTTGGGTCTCTCCCCACTTGTCCTACGGCACCCTCCAGCAATCCTCAGGGTTCTCTAGCAATGTTGTCCTGCTGGCAAGCCAGTGCGCATGTTCCTAGTCCCCGCCCAGCCTTTGGTCCTGTCTTCGCTTCTCCTCCCAAGAAGTCTCTGTGCTCCAAGCCGCAGCACCAGACCGCTTCTGTCCCTGGCTGGCAGCGTCTCACCATTTGCCTGTGCACACTGCTTTCCTGCCTGGGGTCCCCACTGAGTCTGCATTTCTGTTGAAGCTCTCCTGTATGGGTCCCTTTCCCCGGCTTAGTTCCGGTCCTTTTTGTTTAGTGGTGCTGTGATGTGCGCACCCGGGGCGCAGGGTTACTGGCCCAGATTTGCCAGCCCAGGGGGACCCCACCTAGATTCAGTTCTTACAGCTTCCCACAGTTCAGACCACTTGCTGTCCTCCCACAAGTCCGGCTGATTCAAGGAAACCTTCCTATCGTCTCCCTCCAGGACTCCGCTGGTCGGAGCGCCTATGGCAGGCCGCCAATTCCAAGCAGATTCCGGCCAGTGAGCAGGTCTGCAGCTGCCCTTTTGGGATGTGGTGCGGTAGCGGCACCCGGCTCAGTAGGCCCAGTGACTGGGCTGGGGGGGCCCAGTGACTCCCCTTGAGCGTGCGGGCAAGCTTTTCGCCCTTTTCCACTCCGCTCTCACATTTCTTTCCCTGCTCATGCTGTCTGAAATCCGCACTCACTCCCTCATCTCCGTGTTTGTACTCCAAGCCTTTCTGCGATGGGAGTAAGCAGACAGCATTACTACCTACTCCGCCACCATCTCAAGCTCCTCATCATTCTAAAGTTGTCAGCCATCAGTCAACTGTCTTTCTTTCCCCATCAAATACTTTTAATGAAGACTAATAAGGATATCAAGCTTCAGCACCCTCACATGTCTGAATAAAAGAGATGTCACTTTAGCCTGCAGTCATGGTCCAGATCAGAACAGCAAAGAGCCCACATTAATTTCTTGATGTTAACTTTAATTTTATTCAGTTGCTTAAGATAAATTTTACTCCTGTCTTTATCTTGAATTACTCTCTCCATCCTATAGAAACTGGTATATTTCCCCATTAGAACTGTCCACCTAACTCAGGAGTTTTAAGACATAGTATTGTAATTTTACATGAATCCTGTGATTCTAATTCCCATTTGTGATGATAAAAGAAAATCAATGTAGTCACTTTCAGATATTTACTCTCATCTAGTCAAATCAAAGTTATTATTTCACCGACAGTCCATTTCACACAAATGCTTCTTTTTCTTCTTCCTCAAGCCAGTTTTGGATCAACTGTCATGGAGAAAACAAAGAAGAGTGCTTTACCTCCTCAAAGTCTGCCCTGCACTGTCAGCAGTTTCTTGAGTCTCACACAATCTGGTCCTGGATCAGCACCCAACACTGACTAGCAGTGAAAATTGACTGGTCGGTGATAACCATTTTCTTCCTAAGATTAGTGGCTTCAGTTGATTACAGGAAGCTACAACCACTTCTGCTTCTCACCCAAGGTGGAAGTCAATGAACATCCCCTGGTGTTTCTGTCTCCTTAGTTGGCCAAGTGATCTCTTAGAGCTGGTGAATAAATGTACACTACCAATTAACATCAAATGCTTTCTGGAGCCACAAGGAAATTACAAAGTCCCACAAATAGCCAACCATGGAGGAAAAATGGGGGTGGAAAGTGGGGGAATTTTTGCTCCCTTTGAGCCTAACCTCCTTGTTTCCCTAGAGCCCTGCAATTCTAGGGCTGTGCTCAGCAAAATTCACCCAAGGTGTGCTATTGCTTATGTACTGTTCTTTGTAGGGAGACCTATTTAATAACTACTTCCACCCAACTAACACACAAACACAGCATCACCAACAATAACTCCTGTTTCTTTTTTGCATTTTAAAACACTCTTTCTTCAGCCTTTTCCGGAAGCTTTTCAGTAGCTCCTCCAGGGCAAAAGGTGGGGGTGGAGCAGGTTCTATGAGGACTTCCTTTGAATTTAGTAATTTTAATTCTGGGTCATTATCTTCTGGGTAGCTTCTATCCACAGCAACCATTTCCAAATAAACCTCCCAGTGATGGAGAACTGGAATGGTAGGAGCACATTCCATAACTATTTTCTTATTACCCTGTTACATTCTCAAGTGCAGAAGGCTGTCTCTCTATAAAGCTTGCTGATAGAAGGACCTACAAGTGAGGGTTGAGACAAGATTTAATCTCTGCAACTGGAGTTCACACCTCATTTTGTGGAAAATCTCAGATACTCCTAAATATGGTTATTTACACTACACAAAAGCTCCACCAGGTTGTAGGCAGAGGACATTGAATTCAGAGCACAACAGTGTGGGTACCTGGTCTAGGAAAAATGCCCAAAGCCCAGGGCCTGGCTCAGCCCCCTATAGAATGTTGCTCAGCAGGAGTTTGTAGTATGATCAGTGTTGACTGATTCTAAACAAAAGCAATAAAACTTTATCTCTGTTAAAAGTCTAAAGAAACTTTCAGATTTTCAAAATCTAATCCAAATAGTTTGAATTACTGATTTTTATTGTACTTGTCACTTTCCTATTTGATATATATTTTAAATAACTGTCTGTATCATCATGCACTATTATGCTTAATAATGTGTAAGCATTGAAGGACTCACTTATGGAATTTAAAAAATTTATGTATTACAAAGTCTGGTACTTCCCCATAGTAGAAGAATTTGTAAAAGATTTTGAAATGAGCAAAGGTTACTAGATATCTCTGTTGGTTTTCTCTTGCTGTTGGAACAAATGACCACAAACCTACTGGATTAAAACAACACAAATTTACCCTGTTATACTTCTAAAGGTCAGAAGTCTACAATGGGTCTTACTGGGCCAAAATAAAGGTGTCAGCAGGACTACATTTATTCTGGGGGATCTAGAGACTCTGTTTCTTTGCCATTTTCAGTTTCTGGAGGCCACTTGCATTTCTTGCTTTGAATCTTCTTCCTCCGTCTTCAAAGCCAATAGTGTACTATCTTTAAATCTCTGACTGTAACCTCTCTTTTGCCTCTTTTCCACTTTAAGGGACATAGTGGTTACATTGGGCCCACCCCAAGATAATTTTCTAATCCTTGCGGTCATCTGATTAGCAAACTTAATTTCATCTTCAATCTTAATTCCTCTTTTCCACATAACAAAACATATGAATAGATTCTAGGAATTAGGACATGAACATCTGGTGCATGGGGGTGGAGGGGCATTATGCCTACCACAGTGTACTTTCAGTGGGATGTTCATTGTTATCTATTTAGAGGGCACTTTGGGGGTTATCAGATTCCACATGGATGTTCTCCTTGTTCTTGACAAGGCTATTATAAAACTCCATAAATCAGAAAAACTAAGAGCAATGCAGATAATTTTTCCCTATAGAAATACAAATGAATGTGTCTAACATATATAATTATTTCTGTCCTGTAGAAAAAATTAATTCAAAATGCATTTTGTTGCCCTCTAAACATTAAATATCTTTCTGTATCAATTGGTAAAATTATCTCAGTATTGCTGACCACCCATATGTGTGTCTGTCCTTCAGAGACTCCTTTGAATCAGTTTTAACATCTTGTGGATTCCTTCATTATTAAATTAGCTTAAATCTTTGACATGTTTTATATCTGTATGCACATGATAATTTTACCTTTTACTTAAGTATATTTTATTGATTATGTTATTACAGTTGTCCCATTTTTTCCCCTTTGCCCCCTCCAACTAGTACCTCCCATACATCCCCTCCGGCAATCCCCTGCCCCCCTTAGTGCATGTCTATGGGTCATGCATCTAAGCTCTTTAGCTTCTCCATTTCTTATACTGTTCTTAACATCCCCCCAGTCTATGCTTCTTAATCTCTGCACCTTTTCCCCTACTCTTCCTCTTCCCTCTCCCAACTGGTAACCACCTAAATTATCTCCATATCTGTGATTCTGTTTCTGTTCTGCTTGTTTTAGTTTATTTTTAGATTCAGTTGATAGTTGTGAATTTATTGTCATTTTAATGTTCATAGTTTTGATCTTTTTCTTAAGTCCCTTTAATATTTCTTATAATAATGAGATGGTGATAATGAACTTCTTTAGCTTTACCTTGTCTGGGAAGCATTTCATCTGCCCTTCCATTCTAAGTGATAACCTTGTTGGATAGAGTAATTTAGGTTGTAGGTCCTTGCTTTTTATCACTTTGAATACTTCTTGCCAGTCCCTTCTTGCCTAAAAAGTTTCTTTTGAGAAGTTAGCCAACAGTCTTATGGGAACTCCTTTGTTAGGTAGCTCTTCACTTTTCTCTTGCTGGTTTTAAGATTCTCTCTTTATCTTTAATCTTTGGCAATCTAATTATGATGTGTCTTGGTGTGATCCTCTTTGCATCCATCTTGTTTTGGACTCTCTGTGCTTTCTGGACATGTATATCTATTTCTTTCACTAAATTGAGGAAGTTTCCTTTCATTATTTTTTCAAATAACTTTTTAATTTCTTGCTCTTTCTCTTCTCTTTCAGGTGCCTCTATGATTAGAATGTTGGTATGTTTGAACTTGTCCCAGAGGCTCCTTATCCTATTCTCATTTTTTAGGATTCTTTTTCCTTCTTACTGTTTTGATTGAAAGTTTTCTTTCTTCCTTATGTTCTAAATCATTGATTTGATTCTTGGCTTCATCCACTCAACAGTTAATTCCCTTTAAATTTTTCTTTATTTCACTTAGTGTAACCTTCATTTCTGCCTAAGTCTTTTTATGCTGCTAAAGTACCCAGTGAGCTCCTTGAGCATCCTAAAAATCAGTATTTTGAACTCTACATCTGATAGATTGCTTATCTCCATCTTGTTTAGTTATTTTTTCTGGAGTTTTGTTCTGTTCTTTCATTTGAGCCATATTTCTTTGTCTCCTCATTTTGGCAGCCTCCCTGTGTTTGTTTTTATGTGTTAGGTAGAGCTGCCTTGACCTCTGGTTATAGTAGCATGGCCTAATATAGAAAAGCACACCCATATGTTGGATGGAGCAGAGCCTTAGGTAATCACCAGGACAGGGCAAACCATGTGAACCAGGTTGATGGAGTCTCAGATATGGTGTTGCCACTTTGTAGCTCTGTGTTGTAGAAAGCTCGAAAAAAGAACAATGGCAGCTGCCTGGCCTCTGGAATTTTGTCTAAAAAGAAGCTATCCCCCAGCACTTGTCTTGATGCCAGACACTTCAGTTTTTCTGCATATACTACTGATGCCCTTCAAGCTGCTACCCTGGTACTGGAGCCCAGATCGACTGGGTCTGAGTAAGTCCTAAGTCTGTTGAGGGCCCTTTAAGAGGAGATACCCAAGAATCCTGAAGTTTCTTCCACCATCCCAACCCCAACTGGTTTTTACAGCCAGAAGTTATGGAGACTTATCTTTCTGGCACTGGAACCCTGGACTGGGCGGTCTGGTGTGGGGCTCCAATCCTTCATTATTGAGATGTCCCTCCCAATTTTTATCCACCACATGTGGGTGTGGGACCAGCCTGTTCCGCATCTCCACCCCTTCTACCATCTGAATGAATGTGACTTCTTTGATTGTCAGACTTCCATACAGCTCAATTTTCTGACAGTTCTGGGTGATAGCTGTTTTGTAGTTTAGCTATAAGTTTTGCTGTGGTTGTGTAAGGTGAGCCATGTTTACCTACACCTCCATCTTGACAGGAGTACCAAAATTTTACCTTTTAAAAATTAAATTTTAACACCCTTGAAATCATCTACTAGCCAAGCCCTTGCTGGTGTGGTTCAGTTAGCTGTGCATCACCCTGCAGACCCAAAGATTGTGGGTTTGACTCCCGGTAAGGGCACATGCCTGAGTTCTGTGTTCAGTCCTTGGCTGGGGCACATGCAGGAGGCAACTGATTAAGGTTTCTCTCACATAGATGTTTCTCTCCCACTCTTTCCCTTCCTTTCCCCCTCTCTGAAATCAATAAAATAAGATAAAATTTATTTTAGTCACCTAATAGCCAAAAACTACGTGCCTGGAAAATGTACCAGAAGCTGATACTCTAAAGCAGTATTTCCCAAAGTGCACTTGATCTAACAATCTAACAATTCTGTGGGTGTTAATAATGTTCCCTGAAAGAAGGGTTTCACATAAAAATGATTTTGGGGAAATCTTTTATTCACAGAATCTCTCACAGAACTAGTATTTAATGTAGAATATTATAGGAAATTCTATTCTAGATTATTGACTTCTTGACACACTGTAATCTAAGACAAACCAGTAGCCAAGACTCTCATAAAATAATGTTTATGTCAAAAACAATTTATTTTCTCAGTTTCTTTGCCTCACTTTACCCAACTTCAAAATGTTCTTGTGTGTCTTTAACTAAACCCTGCTTGCAACTAAGAGGGTTAAAAGTATGTAGGTGTGCCTCAGAAGGGAGGCTACTTCTGGTTTTTGCTTCATTTGGTATTTTTTAAAGTATTCAAGAGTTTGAGATTGAATTTAGAGTATCAAATTATTGACTTATTAGTAACTCAAAAGCTCATTTTCATATATCCAAGGTTCTACCTTCCTGGTAACAGGGGGCCTAGTAGCTAGCTGGTCAGCAGATGTCTCATTGGTGATTACGAATCAGAGAAAGGTGAAGTATGCACTCTTTTAGATAAAGTAAGATAATAAACACTAACATTATTAGATGTTTTCCATTTGCCAGGGCCTGTGCCAAAAACTGTGTATAACCTCATTTAATATCTGAACTTACTAAATATCCTCACATTACTAAAAAGGAAACCAAACCATGAACCAGTAAGTCACTTGTTCAAAGTCACATGGCACATGACTGGCTCAGCAAGACTGAGGCCCTCATAGTATCAAGCATTAAGATGCAGAGCAGGTCAGATGTATTTTTAACATTTTAGAGAAGTAAATAGTTCATATATGTGCATTACAGCATCCCTATTGGATTTGGGATAGGGTTGCATGATCAAATACATGACTATATCTTTAATAAGAATTCACACTGAGATAAATAAAGACTATAAATTGCCTCCTGTCAATTCAGGTCACATTTTGTTATGAAATGAATCATAAAGCAGCTTCCACTTTCAGAGTTTTTTTGATTTTGGGTTCTGGACTCACACTTCTTGTCAAGTACGCAGCTATGTTCACTAAATTTAGTATCTCTCTCTTTCCTGATGGTGCTGACAGAATACTGTTGATTCTTACTCTTTTATTTTAGGTTTCACAAGTCCCCCACCTTCTAATACCAGGTTTTTTTACAGTCAGGGTGAAGTGTAATTAGCCTCTCAGGGAAGCTCCAGGCCTCAGGTCTCACTCCCCTTCTTTGTACACACATCTGGACACTGAGTCACCGTACTAAGGCTGTGGTCTCTTTTCCCAGTATTTCCTTTTTTGAAAATCTGTATTCTTTCTAAACACCTGGAACAATAGGTGAGCAGGAGCAACTCCTGTCTGTGGCCCACCTTGCCCTGAGAGAGCATGAGGTGGGCATCTCAGATACACTAGTGTCCATAGCCCTTAAGGAGATGCAGGTCAGTTCTCCCTTCCCCTCAGCAGACTTTTGTACTGCATTTCCTTGCCATCAATGTGGGATAATTAAGAAGACAGAGCCCAAAAGAAATGGAGAAAAACAGGCCTTCCTTAAACATATCAGAAGGAGGCCTCTGAATCTTCAGCTTGGCTAACCAGGCAACTCCATTAGAATTTGGGATAAAAGTTCACAGAAGCAAGCATGGGAGGGAAGATGGCAGAGGAGTGAGGAGAGGCTGAGGTTTCAGGCTCCCGAGACCCTTCTGCAGTTTGGGCTGACTACAGACAGAACATCTCGTTGAGCAGCTGGACACTGGCAGGAGTCGAGCCAAGGCACTGCTGGATTAGAGAAAATCCATCTGGGAACAACCTGTTTAGGGAGGATAGCAGAGAAAAAGTGGACAAAATGTGATTCCTGACTGGGGCGGCTGCCGGAGCTGCAGCTGGAAGGACACAAAGGATTTTTGGGGATCACAGGCTGCCCCGGGAGAGGAGTTGGGAGGAGAGCGGATCTCTGCCCGCTGGCAGAGACCGGACTCGACCAAGTGGCATTGGCGCTGAAGGACGGGAGATGGTGTGCTGTCAGGCAAGTGAGAACATAATTCTCCTTTATATTTTTCTCTAGTGGATGGTGGAGAGGGGAGGAAAGTTTGGGGGTGGTAGGCCACTCTTGAGGAGCGGAGGCGCAGTGGTGCACTCATCCACCCCCCAACCCTCCCCTTGGGTTGCAGGGGCACGCATAGGGAAGTGCCCTCATTCACTGGCCCAGGTGCACAGGGCTGTGCATCCAGGTGCCCCTCGGACACACGCCAACAGACATAAAATCAGTGACCCAACGGGCGCAGGGAGGGCCCACTGGACACGCAGAAGACTGTGTGCAGTTGCCCCTGGCCAGCCCAGTGGGCGCCAGGCCGAAGTACCAGGCCGGAATCCGGAGCGCAGAGCACTTGCCCAGGCTCTGCGGTGCCCGCTCAGGAGGTGCAGGAACGGTGGGCGGCTGTGGCGTGGGAACAGCGGGCAGCAGCGACTCACAGACACTCACGTCTACTGAGCACAAGTGTCTGCAGCCCTGCCCTAAGAGGCGAAAGACCAACGCCCAGAACACGGCGCTGCAGGCCTGAGGCTAGCTCCCCAGCCGCTTGGGTGCACACCTGCACTTGAGCCAAAAAACACCTCAAGGGCTTTCCCGGAGCGCAGCGCAGCCGGCTTCCTCGGAGCGCAGCCGCGGCCAGCTTTCTAGGAGCACGGCGGGGCAGGCCGGAGCTTAGTTCCCCGTACACCTTGGGCGGGCACTGGTGCTCTAGCCAAAAAACACCTGAGGGCTTTCCCGGAGCTTGGTGCAACCTGCTTTCTGGGAGCGCTGCGCAGCAGGCCTGAGCTTAGTTCCCCGGACACCTTGGGCGTGCACTGGTGCTCGAGCCAAAAAAACGCCTGGAGGGCTTTCCCAGAGTTTGGCGCGGCCTGCTTTCTAGGAGCACGGCGGGGCAGGCCTGAGCTTAGTTCCCCAGCCGCCTTGGGCGCTAAACCTGTGTTTGAGCAAAAAAAACACCTGGAGGGCTTTCCTGGAGCTTGGCGCGGCCTGCTTTCTGGGAGCGCGGTGCGGCAGGCCTGAGCTTAGTTCCCCAGCTGCCTTGGGCGCGCACTGATGCTTGAGTGAAAAAAAAAAAAAAAAAAACACCTTGCCAGCTTCCCCCAAGTGCGGCATGGCCTGCTTTCCTGGAGCGCGGCATGGCAGACCTGAGGTGGGCTCTTGGCTGCCTTGCATTGCACCTTGCCGGCCACCTTGCGCACACCACTGCTGCAAGGAATAGGAATCTCTGACCCATCACATTAGACCAGCTGTGGACGCAGAAAAAGAAGACGACACAAGAAGGCTGAACTGACATCTCCACAAAAGAATTCGAGATAAAGTGGACAGAGTGACTCCCAATCAACAAGCCAGAAGGAATATCCTAACAACAACAACAACAAATCTGAAATATAATCAGACAGCATAAACAAACGATATAAAAGGTACCCCAAGAACATCAGGCTCAGGAGATCAAAGAGACTGCACCACTGAATCCCCCAGATCTACCATAAAAAATCTCATACCACAAAGTGGGAAGGCAAAGCAGACAAATCCAAATAACAAAAACAAACAAGAAGAATCCAACATGGTAAGACGCAGAAACAACCTCGCAATGAAAACAAAAGAGGAATCCCCAGAAAGAGAGGTAGATGGAATAGACATAGACCAAATGTCAGACATGGAATTCAAAACTATGGTGGTGAAGAAGCTCAATATGCTCGAAAACCTCAAAAAACAACTATGACAACCTCCAAGGAAGTTACCAACAGCTCCAAGAAAATTACAAGGAACTTGCAGAGAACTACACCAGCATAAAAAAAGACATAGAAACTATCAACAAGAACCAGGAAGAAATGAAGAATGCAATCTCTGAACTGAAAAACACAGTAGAATCAGTCAAAAGCAGACTAAACGAAGCAGAGGATTGTATTAGTGAGTTAGAGGATAATGTAGGAAATAATTCTCAAACGATACAGCAAAATGAAAAAAGATTGAAAAAATATGAACAAGATGTAAGGGAATTACAGGATAGCATTAGAAAAAATAATTTAAGAATCATCAGAATACAAGAGGGAGAAGAAAAGGAGCATGGAATTGAAAATCTGATAGGAGAAATAGTGACAGAAAATTTTCTGAACCTGATGAGAGAAAAAGCTATGCAAGTCCAAGAAGCACTGAGAGTTCCAATCAAGAGGAACCCCCAAAAACCCACTCCAAGGCACATCATAGTTAAAATGGCAACATTCCAAGGCAAAGAGAGAATCCTCAAAGCAGCAAGAGAAAAACAGCAAATAACTTACAGGGGAGCTCCAATAAGGCTATCGACTGATTTCTCAACAGAAACATTACAAGCCAGAAGGGAATGGTCAAAAATATTTCAAGCAATGAAAAACAAAGGCCTACAACCAAGAATACTCTACCCAGCAAGGCTCTCATTCAAAATAGAAGGTGAAATAAGGAGTTTCTCAGACAAAGGAAGACTAAAAGAATACATCTCCACCAAACCAGCATTGCAAGAGATGCTAAAGGGAATATTCTAAGAAAAAAGGAAGAGAAAAAACAAAAAAAGAGCAGAGGAACAGAGATACAAAAGGGAAATGAATAAATACATGTCAATAATAACCTTAAATGTAAATGGATTAAATGCTCCCATTAAAAGACATAGGGTAATGGAATGGATAAGAAAACAGGACCCACATATTTGCTGTCTACAAGAAACACACCTCAAAACAAAAGATTTACATAGACTGAAAGTAAAGGGATATAAAAAAATATTCCAAGCAAATGGACCTGAAAAAAAAGCTGGGGTAGCAGTCCTCATATCAGACAAAATGGATTTCAAAGCAAGGGCAATAAAAAGAGACAAAGAAGGACATTTCATAATACTTAAAGGAACAATTCATCAAGAAGATATAACACTGATAAACATATATGCACCCAACATAGGAGCACCCAAATAGATAAAGCAAATACTAGAAGACCACAAGAAGGATATTAACAACAACACACTCATAGTTGGGGACTTCAACACTCTATTATCAACAATAGACAGATCATCCAAGCAAAGAAACACCAAGGATATACAGGCATTGAACAACACACTAAACCACGTGGACTTAACTGATATATATAGAACTTTTCACCCCAAAGAAGCAAAATATACATTCTTTTCAAAGGCACATGGACATTTTCAAAGATAGACCACATGATAGGACACAAAACAAGCCTCAACAAATTCAAGAAAATTGAAATCATATCAAGCATCTTTTCAGACCACAATGCCTTGAAACTAAAAATCAACCTCAGGGAAAAAAATCAAAGACACCCAAACTCATGGAGAATGAATAATATGCTATTAAATAATGAATGGGTTAACAATGACATCAAAGAAGAAATCAAGAAATTTCTAGAAACTAATGATAATGAGCACACAACAACCCAAAACCTGTGGGACACAGCAAAAGCAGTCCCGAGAGGGAAGTTCATAGCAATACAGGCATATCTGAAAAGGCTAGAAGAATCTCAAATAAAAAACCTAACCATAAAGCTACAAGAACTAGAACAGCAACAACAAACAAAGCCTGGGGCAAAAAGAAGAAAGGAAATCATCAAGATCAAAGCAGAATTAAACGACATAGAAACGAAACGAACAATCCAAAAAATCAACAAAACTAGGAGCTGGTTCTTTGAAAAAATAAACAAAATTGACAAGCCTCTAGCCAGGCTCATTAAGAAAAAGAGAGAGAAGACCCAAATAAACAAAATCAGAAATGAAAGAGAAGAAATCACGACTGATACCTCAGAAATACAAACAATTATAAGAAATTACTACAGACAACTCTATGGCAAGAAATTTGACAACCTAGTAGAAATGGACAGATTTCTAGAAACATATAACCTTCCAAAACTGAATCAAGAAGAAGTAGAAAGTCTCAACAGACCAATAACAAAGAAGGAAATTAAAACAGTAATCCAAAATCTTCCTGCACACAAAAGCCCTGGACTGGATGGCTTCACAGGCGAATTTTACAAAACATTTAGGGAAGAACTAACTCCTACCCTCCTCAAACTATTCCAGGAAATCCAAGAAGAGGGAAAAATCCCAAACTCTTTTTATGAAGCCAGTATTACCCTCATCCCAAAACCAGGTCAGGACACAGCAAAGAAAGAAAACTACAGGCCAATATCACTGATGAACATAGATGCTAAAATCCTCAATAAAATTTTGGCAAACAGGATCCAACAATACATCAAAAAGATCATACACCATGATCAACTGGGATTCATCCCAGGGATGCAAGGATGGTTTAATATTCACAAATCAATAAATATAATACATCACCTAAACAAAATGAAAGACAAAAATCACATGATCATATCTATAGATGCAGAAAAAGCATTTGATAAAGTACAACACCCATTTATGTTGAAAACACTCAGCAAAATGGGAATAGAGGGAGCATACCTTAACATCATTAAGGCTATATATGAGAAGCCTGAAGCCAACATCATACTCAATGGACAAAAACTGAAAGCATTCCCCCTGAACTCAGGAACTAGACAAGGCTGTCCACTCTCCCCACTTCTATTCAACATAGTGTTGGAAGTCCTAGCCACAGCAATCAGACAAGACAAAGAAATAAAAGGCATCCAAATGGGGAAAGAAGAAGTAAAACTATCACTATTTGCAGACGACATGATAGTATACCTAGAAAACCCTATAAACTCCACTAAAAGACTACTTGATATAATAAGTGAATTTGGAAAAATAGCAGGGTACAAAATAAATATACAGAAATCTAAGGCATTTCTGTACACCAACAATAAAATCTCAGAGACAGAAGCAAAAAAGAAAATACCATTTACTATAGCAACAAGAAAAATAAAGTACCTAGGAATAAACTTAGCCAAAGAGATAAAAGACTTGTACACTGAAAATTATGCAACATTGAAGAAAGAAATTAAGGAAGATACAAATAAATGGAGGCAAATATCATGTTCTTGGATGGGAAGAATCAACATCATCAAAATGGCCATACTATCCAAAGCAATTTACAAATTCAATGCAATCCCTATTAAAATACCAATGACATATTTCACTGACCTAGAACAAATCCTCCAAAAATTCATATGGAACCAAAAAAGACCCCGAATAGCAAAAGCAATCTTGAAACAGAAGAACACAGTAGGAGGAATCACGATACCAGACATCAAACAATACTACAAAGCCACTGTGATCAAAACAGTCTGGTACTGGCATAAAAACAGACATATAGATCAGTGGAATAGAATTGAAAGCCCAGAAATAAACCCAGGCCTCTATGGTCAACTAATCTTTGATAAAGGAGGAAAGAACATAAAATGGAATGAGAAGAGCCTCTTTAACAAATGGTGCTGGGAGAACTGGACAGGGACATGCAAAAAAATGAAACTAGACCACCAACTTACACCACACACGAGAATAAATTCAAGATGGATTAAAGACTTAAATGTAAGCCGTGATACCATAAAAGTCCTAGAGGAAAACATAGGCAGGAAAATTTCAGATATCACACGTAACAATATCTTCACAGATACATCTCCCAAGGCAAGAGAAATAAAGGAAAAAATAAACATATGGGACTACATCAAACTAAAAAGTTTCTGCTCAGCAAAAGAAAACATCAGCAAGATGAAAAGGAAACCAATCATATGGGAAAACATATTTGCCAATGATATCACAGACAGGGGACTGATCTCCAAAATATATAAAGAGCTTATACGACTCAACATCAAGAAAACAAACAACCCAATTAAAAAATGGGCAAAGGACCTGAACAAACACTTCTCCGGAGAGGACATACAGAAGGTCCATAGACACATGAAAAAATGCTCAACATCATTGGCCATCAGAGAGATGCAAGTAAAAACCACAATGAGATACCACCTTACACCTGTCAGAATGGCCATCATCAACAAATCAACAAACAACAAATGCTGGCGAGGATGTGGAGAAACAGGAACCCTACTGCACTGTTGGTGGGAATGCAGACTGGTGCAGCCACTATAGAAAACAGTATGGAATTACCTCAAAAAACTAAAAATGGAACTGCCATTTGAACCAGTGATTCCACTGCTAGGATTATACCCGAAAAATACTGAAACCCTAATTCAAGAGAACTTATGCACCCCTATGTTCATAGCAGCCCTGTTTACAATAGCTAAGTGCTGGAAACAGCCTAGGTGCCCGTCTGTGGATGAGTGGATCAAAAAACTGTGGTACATCTACACAATGGAATACTATGTAGCAGAAAGAAAGAAGGAACTCCTGACATTTGCGACAACATGGATGGAATTAGAGAGAATTATGCTTTGTGAAATAAGCCAGGCAAAGAAAGCAAAATACCATATGATATCACCCAATACAGGAAACTAAAGAGCAACACAAACAAACGAACTAAATAGGCAAAGACTAGAATAGTAGTCAGTAGGGGGGAGGGGGGAGGGAGATAAGAGGGATAAGTAAGGGAAGGGTCAGGTCAAGGAACATATATGAATGACTCATGGACATGGACAACGGGGAAGGATATAATTGTGGGAGAAGTGATGGGCTGGGAGGGGGGAGCAATGGGGGAAAATGGGACAACTGTAATTGAATAACAAAAAATAAAATTAAAAAAAAAAAAAAGCAAACATGAATGTTCTGGTCTTGCCCTTGATGCCTATTTCCTACATGGACTTTGGAGGCAGGTGGCTGTAGTAAGACAGTAGCTAGGTCTCTGGACAACCCTCTGCCATTCCCAATTAGACAGTTTATAAATATAATGTCCAGATGTGGGCTTTTTTTAGTCTTAGTCACATTTCAGGCCTGCTGATTTTTGTTTACAGTTTAAATTTGGGTGCTTTTATATTTTCTCAGGACCACATTTATGGAAACTTTTTTGCATTATTTCTGAACGTAACCCATTGCATTCACTTACATGCTTTTTCACCAGTTGAGCTCTCAGAGGGTTACTGTGCACCTAGAGTTGATAATTAAAACTGTGAACAACTGGAATGGAACAGGCACCAGCCAGTCAGAACATACACCAGCTGCAAACAGCCAGAAGGTCTGTGCTGATCCATGGTGGCGGAGCCCCAGCCTGGCTGGGGTGCATCTGTGTGAAAAACTAGACTATAACTATTCTATTTCCTACTCCTTAATTGGTCCACTTGTGAAATGTGTCTCATGGAACATTAAGGAAGGGCAGTCAGAGTAATTTCTATTGCAGTAAAGCCATTATAATACATGTTTCAGTGTCAAGAAAGAAATAAACAACAACAACAAAAAACAATTGTAGTGTTGATTATCACTTGTGTGTGTCATGAAAGGAGCTCTTTTCTGATAGAAGCTGATATCATTATCTGAAAGGCAGGATGTGGCCTCTAAGAACCTGCTTTTACTTCTAAAAGAACAAGCCTTAAAAACTGCATCAGCATCAAGCCTTTAGCTCACAAAGAATTGGTGCTGGAACCATTCAAATTATTCATTCTAGATAACTCCAAAAATATATTATCTAAACCTCCTGACCATAACCTCTGCTCAATATGAATACCACCAGGCATCAAAGAGACACATTTTGTCTAGACAGCTTTGAACTTTCTGAAATGTTAACTATCATCTGCTCAGTGTATTGACCTTAAGTGCCAAATTTAGGGGCACTTTCTGCACACATTAGTCAATGGCACCTCCTGACAAAGAATGACACTCTACTTGTGACTCTATTAGACATTCTATAAATAGCAGAATAAAGAAGAGAAGACGTGGGAGCTGTTGTGAAGAGTCATAAGTAATAACATGAGAACAACATTGTAAGAGAGGCCCCTGGCCAGGATGATGCAGCTGAAAGTTCCCATCAGAGGTTCATTACAATATCCACGCACAAGTCTGCTTCCAAGTCAAAATTACAAAGTACTAGCATTAGAATGAACATTAACATAACTTCTTACTTTAAAGAGGAGAAAATAAAAAATTTTCAACTTCATCTCAATTTCAGTTAAACTTGAAAGAGTTTTCTGATGAATGCACATAAAACCTACTATAAAAATTGGTTTTATGACTTCCTTGATTGGGACATTTATGTTGCATAAAGCATGAGATGACTGTTGTTGGACAAATTTTCCCTTTTATAGTTCTCTAGACTAGAGAGAATAGAGTATGAAGAATCTTATCTCCTCTCGCACTCTCTTTTCTTCTGGTGATCATTTTTTGCTCACATTTGTAAGTTCAAGGACAGCCCTGTACAGAAACTTGAAAATTATAACTCTGAGCATTCCAAAGCTAACCTAGCTCAATTTTAAGCATGTTCACACACCATTTTTTGTTGACTTTTTCTTATCAGTCCATGACAAGATTATACAGAAATTAAAAATACGATTTAGACATATTTTAGCAATTAGTCACAATAATTTTAAATCTCTTGAAGCTGATTATTAAAAAAGGAGGTTTACATTTTATGTATTTACCCATTAAAAACTGGGAATTTAAAAGAACTGACTGGTTTTTAACCCCAGATATTCTGAGAAGCACTGTCCTGACTTGTGGTCTTTCCAATTGCTTGTGCCTTGCTTTTAATCCATAATTATGTGATGATTGATTCTGGCCTTCTGGTTAGCAATGCCCAGAATGCAAAATCAGGTACAGTGTCCAATAAAAATAATCCACCAGCTAATATCAGTATAATTTTTCTTTTTTAACTTGAAAAGTGTTATCACACATTAGCTCATTTTAATTTTTGCGACCATATGAGATGGGAAAGAAAATATGATCTATATTTTATATGTGATTTAGCTGAGCTCAGAGACAGTGTGTCCTGTTTGAGATGACAAACTAGGGAGGGCCAAGAGAAAGTAGAAAGGCTATTTACTGGGTTAGTGACCATGAGGAAATTTCTTAATTTCTCTGAGGTTTGCTTTCCTTATCTAACATAAGCAGATAATACTTACCTTGCAAGCTAAAGGCTTTGTGTAGAAAATAAATGAGAAAAATTGAGAAATAATAACTGAGAAAATTTTTAGTTATTTAAAAATTAAATTAAGTGTTACTTATCTTTGCTAAAGATCTGTTCACTAGACTACAGGAAAAAACAATGGTATGTCACAAAAGTAGAATAGTTTTCCAGAGCCTGGCAGAAAACAAACTTTCAATAACTATTAGAATAAATGTTTAAATGAATGAGCAAAAGTATTTTCTTCTGTACTAAATCCTTTCTAATGCACACAGAACTTACCCAAGAGGAACATAATCTCACCAATTCTTTTTCCTATTTCTATATCTGTTGGATAATATCTGTGCCCAATTATACATAGATTTTTTAAAATATTCAGCTCAGAGATCCTTAAACTTATTTTAATTAAGGAACTTGCACTTCCAAACAAAGTTTTATACAGGGTTCCATTGTTCAAAACAAACAAAAACAAAAAGCAGATAACAGAAACAAAGTGGTCTAGTTCCTGCCTCACTCTTACCCGGACCCCACAACAGCCCCCACTGGGGCTCCATAGTGCACAGTCTGAAAACAACTATATTTTTTATAGTAGTTGGTAATGTGAACACTTGGCAGTAGAAACAGGTTTAATGAGTGACCAAAACTGTCAAGAATTTAGTAATTTAGAAAAAAATAAAAGGCAAGAGTACAGACTTTTTGGGAACATAACTACTTCTCCTGAAAATCTCCAAGATATGAGAGCCAAAAATGAATTATTACATTAACCCTTGAAAGTCCAATCTGTAGTAACTTTCCATGGTTCCACACAATTATGCTTTTTACGTGTTTTGAAATAAATAGTTTTCTGTTGGGTACTGTAGTTTTAGTTGTTTGGGTGATTTTGTGATCAAAAGTCAGCTTTCCTCAAGTTCAAACACAGGAAAACACAAGAAACCAATGAAAAAGTTACAAGCGTCTTGATAATAATGTATTGGTCCTTACAAGTGTCAGGTAGTTGGAAACACTGACCAAATCAATCAGGAGAAGTGCACTTCTGGATAAGTATATGAGATCTCTTCAGCAAAAATGCTTGAAAGAACATGCTGCAACCTCAGATCAGGTACTGGGCAAGACACTGGAGCCCCTGGGAAATTTGCCTTGAATATAGTGGCTGTCACTGCATAGAGAACTTGGACAAATAAAGACCCTGAAAAGGCAAGTCCCAAGAACCCATTCACAATTCAAAGTGGATTCATATTCCCCTTGGGTCAGCTGTCAAGATGAGAAGTTTAACTTTAGCCTTGAGTTCATGAAGAAGGTAGGGCATGCAATTCATTTAAGAAAGTGATAAAGGTTGAAAGGGCTGCAGCCTTTTGCTCTGATCTTCTTGGCCCAGTTCCCTTGTCTGTGTGGCAGACAGATGCCCCTTATGTTCTGCCAACCTTAGTATGGTTTCAGTTGATGACTGCTCCTCCAAGGTACTGTCATTTAATTTATCTTTTTTAAAGATATGTTCACCAGGCTGTTCACTAGGCTACTCATTGTTTTTTAATTGAGGAAACTTGAATCAACCTTTATGCTTCCGTCTTTGGAACACAGTCTCTGAAGCCATAAAATACATCTTGCCTAAACTAACTCATCTTCAACTATATTTGGCATGAAAACCCTATATTGTAACAATCTAATGGCTTTCCACAGCCGTTATGAAAATCATAATAGTTATACCACATAGACCAACAAACCAGAATTTATTCTGCTAGAATTTCAGTTTATAATACAAACATGAGAAATCCTTTCATAAAAGACAGTATTCTTCTTATTGAATTGCTTTAAAAGTATTCATGTATTACAATTGTCTGTGTCTAGTTACTTCAGTGGTGTAGGGCCTCAGATTAATTAAAGCTAGGTCAAAACTTTGAACTCAGTAAGTCAGTTGACCTTTTTCAATTTCAGGTCACAGCCAAGATGAATAAGAGCTGCCTGGCCCTAAAATATATATAGTTTTTGCTTTCCTATTACAGATCAGCAGTCTCATAATCAATACCCATAATTCTAGTTGGAGGGTTTCTTGTGGATTCATTTAACAAGTATTTGTTGAGCAATATGTTAGGCTCCATGCCCAGTACTGTGGATTAAGAGATAAATAAGGAAAAAAAAAAAAAAAAAAGGAGCAAACACTTAAGAACCTAAGCTGTCCTAGGCATTATGTCAACCAATTTATGTGTGAGAGGTCTTTTCATTCTAAGTCAATGACACAATGCACACCTTATTGTCCCATTGTTGACTTTCTTCTTTAATAAGAAATTTATTATTTTAAAAGTTATGAAAGTAGTATATAGTCACTATAAAGAAAGAAAAATATAGAAAGATACAAAAAAGAAAATCAATATCATCCATAATATAGCAATACTTGGAGACAATTATTATTAACTTTGGGACTCTTTTATGTATATTAATTAAGACTGTTCTGTGCTTAAAAAATTGTAGTGTTTCTTTTTTTTTTTTTCCTGGCCCCCAGGAGCAATGACTCTTAAACTTTTGTGGTAACTATGTCGTTCCTTATCTTTAGAATGCTGTCTCCTAAATCTAAATCCTTAAACACTATGATTTTATCTGTTTTTGGGATCTTATGCAAATGAAATCACAGAACATCCCTTGTGTCTACTTTATTATTATCTTTTTGCCATTTAATTTTTTTATTGTTTTCCTATTACAGTTGTCCCACTTTTTTCTCCATTACTTCCCCCACTCCGCCCACCATTTATCCCACAGTCAATCTCCACCCCATTGTCCATGTCCATGGGTCATTTATACATGTTCCTTGACTACACCCTTCCCCTTCTTACCTAACTTCTTTCCCTCCCCCCTTGTCACGGTTAGTCTGCTCCTTGTTTACATGTCTCTGGTTCAATTTTGCCCATTTGTTTGTGTTGTTCATTAGTTTCATGTATTAGGTGATATCATATGATATTTGTCTTTCATCCCCTGGCTTATTTCAGTAAGCATAATTCTCTCTAGTTCAATCCATGTTGTTGCAAATGGTAGGAGTCCCATCTTTCTTTCTGCTGCACAGTATTCCATTGTGTAAATATACCACAGTTTTTTGATCCACTCATCTACAGATGGGCACTTAGGTTGTTTCCAGCACTTGATTATTGTAAATAACATTACTATGAACATAAGGGCAGATAGGCACTTTTGAATTGGTGTTTCAGGATTCTTTGGGTATAAACCTAGCAGTGGAAACACCGGATCAAAAGGCAGTTCCATTTTTAGTTTTTTAAGGAAATTCCATATTGTTTTCCATAGTGGCTGCACCAGTCTGCATTCCCACCAATAGTGAACTAAGTTTCCCTTTTCTCCACATTCTCACCAGCACTTTTTGTTTGTCGATTTGTTGATGATGGCCATTCTGACTGGTGTGAAGTGATATCTCACTGTCATTTTTATTTGCATCTCTCTGATGGCTAGTGATGTTGAGCATTCTTTCATATGCCTTTGGACCCCCTGTATGTCCTCTTTGGAGAAGTGTTTGTTCAGGTCCTTTGCCCATTTTTTAATTGGATTGTCTGTGTTGCTGTTGAGTTGTATAAGTTCTTTATATATTTTGGAGATCAATCTCTTGTCTGAGGTATCATTGACAAATATTTTTTCCCATATGGTTGGTTACCTTTTCATCTTACTGATGTTTTCTTTTGCTGAGCAAAAACTCTAGCTTGATGTATTCCCATTTGTTTATTCTTTCCTTTATTTTCCTTGCCTTTGGAGATATATCAGTAAAAATATTGCTATGTGAAATATCTGAAATTTTCCTGCCTATGTTTTCCTCTAGGACTTTTTGGTGTTATGGCTTACATATAAATCTTTTCTCCATCTTGAGTTTATTTTGGTGTATGGTGTAAGTTGTTAGTGTAGTTTCATTTTTTTTGCATTTCCTTGTCCAGTTCTCCCAGCACCATTTGCTGAAGAGGCTCTTTTCACTCCATTTTATGTTTCTTCCCTCTTTGTCAAATATTAGTTGATCATATAGACCTGGGTCTATTTCTAGGCTTTCTTCTGTTCCATTGATCTATATGTCTGATCTTATGCCAGTACCAGACTTTTTTTCATTACAGGGGCTTTGAAGTATAGTTTCACATCAGGTACTGTGATTCCTCCTACTGTGTTATTCTTCCTCAAGATTGCTGTGGTTATCTGGGGTCTTTTTGGTTCCATATAAATTTTAGGTCTGTGAAATATGTCATTGGTATTTTTTTTCTTTATTTTTTTCCCATTAATACAATTTTTTAATGTGTTTTATTGATTATAATATTACATTTGTGCCAATTTCCCTTCCCTCTGCTCCCCTCCACCCGGTGGCCCCCCTCCCTCCAGTTGTCCCCCCCTTTTAGATCATGTCCATTAGTTGTGCATACAGTTCTTCTCAACCTCTCTCTGTCTATTCCATTCCCTCCTACCATGATCCTTAATTCCTATATCATCTCCCTCCCTCTACCCATTCCCCCTCCCTGTTGACCTCCCCCCAATATGTTCCCCGTACCTATAGTTCTTTTTCCACTCTCGTTGCCTGTTTAGTTTGCCTTTGTTTCAATTCCCTAGCTTCTGTTGTTTCTTGTGATGCAGTTTTCATTTTAGATTTCATTGTCTTGATCCTCCTTTTTCTAAACCAGTCCCTTTAACATCTCATATAACAGTGGTTTGGATCTAATGAACTCTTTCAGTTTTATTTTGTCCTGGAAACACTTTCTCTGTCCTTCTATTCTGAATGACAGTTTCGCTGGATAGAGTATTCATGGTTGTAGGTTTTGGATTTTCATTACTTTGAATATTTCTTGCCAGTCCCTTCTTGCCTGCAGGGTCTCCCTTGAGAAGTCAGCTGATAGTCTAATTGGGACCCCTTTGTACATAATTCTTTTCTTCTCTCTTGCTGCTTTTAAGATTCTCTCTTTATCTTTAATTTTTGACATTTTGATTATAATGTGTCTTGGAGTGGTTCTCCCTGAGTCCAGTTTTTTTGGAACTCTCTGTGCTTCCTGGACCTGTAAGTCTATTTCCTTCCCCAGGTCTGGGAAGTTCTCCTTTATTATATTTTCACTCAAGTTTTCAAGTTCTAGTTCATCTTCCTCGCTCTCTGGCAAACCAATGATTCTTATGTTGGGCCTTTTATAGCTGTTCCAGAGGTTTCTGATCCTCTCATCGTTGCTTCCCATTTCCTCTCGCTGCATTGGTTGACCGCTTGTTCCTTCTCCATATTCCGGTTGGTTGAAATGAACTCTGGATTTTATTTCCTCACCATCTGTCTCGTATGTGGTTTTGTTCCTTTCGTTATGAGTGTTTTTCGCTTCTTTCTCATCTTTTTCCAGATCTTTTGTGAATTCTGTAAGCCACCTGATAACAATGGCCCAGAACTGAGCCTCTGACAGGTTTCTTATCTGTTCATCTGTCAGGTTCTCCATCTGTTGCCTGGTGAGCTGTGCCACCGGGATTTCTATAGTTGTCTGCCTCATTTTGACAGATGTGTTTTGTTTTCTTGGGCCGGCTGTAGGGGGCAGTGCCTGTGTACTCGTAATGACCCAGCGACAGGCGCCCTTTGGCAGCCTTTCTTGCTGTGCCGTGGTGCTTTTTCGTCACAAGCCAGCGACCGGTGCCTGTCCGCGACCTATTTTGCAGCCCTGTGGCGCTTTCTTTGGGGGCGGGGGTCCAAGATGGATTCACACAGTTATTCCGCTAGGAGACCGGGATCCGTCCTCCCGCCCCCCTGGGCCTCACTGTTCAAGGCGATGTGGTGGCTGCTTTCCCCAGCGTTGGGGTCGCGAGCTGCCGGGGGTTCGACTGCAGCCGGGGTTGTTCTCCCCGCCGCTGTCCCAGGTGCGACCGCAAACAGCACCGCCCCCTTTCGCTCGTCCTACCTGCCCAAAGAGCGCCACTGGTTTATAACTTCATATGTTGGGCTTCCGTGTAGTTTTATTTTCTGGAATTTCTAGTTATCCTTTGTTTTGAAGTAGTTGTATTCCTCTCTAGTTGTAGAGGGAGACCTAGCGCGTCCGTCTAAGCCTCCATCTTGGCCGGAAGTCCCCACTAATCTGTCATTGGTATTTTAATAGGAATTGCATTGAATCTATAAATTGCTTTGGGTAGTATGGACATTTTAATGATGTTGATTCTTCCCATCCATGAACATGGTATATGCTTCCATTTATTTGTATCTTCCTTAATTTCTTTCGTTGGTGTTATATAGTTTCCTATGTACAGATCTTTTACCTTCTTGGTTAAATTTATTTCTAGGTACTTTATTTTTCTTATTGCTAGAGTAAATGGGATTTTTTTTTCAATTTCTATCTCTGTTATTTCATTGTTGGTGTACAGAAATGCCTTTGATTTTTGAATATTGACTTTGTACCCTGCTATTTTGCCAAATTCACTTATTATGTCGAGCAGTTTTATTGTGGAGTCTATAGGGTTTTCTATGTACACTACCATAGAAATATGCAAATAATGACAGTTTTAGTTTCTCTTTTCCAATTTGGGTGCCTTTTATTTCTTTCTCTTGTCTGATTGCTGTGGCTACAACTCCCAAAACTATATTGAATAGGATGGAGAGAGTGGACATCCTTGTCTTTCTCCTGATCTCAGGGGGAATGCTTTCAGGTTCTGTCCATTGAGTGTGATCTTGGCTTTGGGTTTCTCATATACGGCCTTTATTATGTTGAGGTATGCTCCCTCTATTCCCATTTTGCTGAGTGTTTTCATCATAAATGGGTGTTGTACTTTATCAAATGCTTTTTCAGCATCTATGGATATGATTATGTGATTTTTGTCTTTCCTTTTAGTTATGTGGTGTATTACATTTATTGATTTGCAAATATTAAACCGTCTTTGCATTCCTGGGATGAGTCTCACTTGATCGTGGTGTATCATCTTTTTAATCTGTTGCTGAATCCAGTTTGCCAATATTTTGATGAGGATTTTAGCATCTATGTTCATCAGCGATGTTGGCCTGTAGTTTTCTTTCTTGTGTTTTGACCTGGTTTTGGAATTAAGGTAATGCTGTTCTCATAGAAAGAGTTTGAGAGTCTTCCCTTGTCTTGGATTTTTTGGAATAGTTTGAGTGAGTAGGATAGGAGTTGGTTCTTCTCTAAATGTTTTGTAAAATTCACCTGTGAAGCCATCTGGTCCAGCGCTTTTGTGTGCTGTGAGTTTTTTGATTACTGCTTCAATTTCACTAGTTGTTATTAGTCTATTCAGGCTTTCTGCTTCTTCTTGATTCAGTTTTAGAAGATTGTATGTTTCCAGAAAATTGTCATTTCATCTAGGTTGTCAAATTTCTTGTGATACAGTTGTTTGTATTAATTTCTTACAATTCTCTATTTCTGTAGTATCAGTTGGGTTTCTCCTCTTTCACTTCTGATTTTGTTTATTTGGGTCCTCTCTCTTTTTTTCTTGATGAGCCTGGTTAAAAACTTGTCGATTTTTTTTATCTTCTCAAAGAACCAACTACTGGTTTTATTGATCTTTGAATCGTTTATTTAGTCTCTATGTCATTTAATTCTGCTCTGATCTTGATGATCTTTTTCCTTCTACTCGCTCTGACCTTTGTTGTTGTTACTCCAGTTCATGTAGTTGTAGGGTTAGGTTTTCTTTATTTGAGATTCTTCTATCCTTTTTAGGTAGGCCTGTATTGCTTTCACTGTATTTCATAGTTTTTGGGTTGTTGTGTGCTCATTATCATTTGTTCCCAGAAACTTTTTTATTTCTTCCTTGATGTCATTAACCCATTCATTATTTAATATCATGTTATTCATTCTCCATGAGTTTGAATGTTTTTACGTTTTCTTCTTGAGATTGATTTCCAGTTTCAAGCCATTGTGATCTGAGAAGATGCTTCATATAATTTCAATTTTCTTGAATTTATTGAGGCTTGTTTTGTGTCCTACCATGTGGTCTTTGAAAATGTTCTATGTACACTTGAAAAGAATGTATATTTTGCTTCTTTGGGGCGAAAAGTTTTATATATATCAAGTAAGTCCATTTGAAAAGTTCTATATATATCAAGTAAGTACATTTGATCTAGAGTGTTGTTCATTGCCTCAATATCCTTGGTGTTTCTTTTCTTTGAAGATCTTTTCATTGTTGACGATGGGTTGTTAAAGTCCCCTGCTATGAGTGTGTTCCTGTCACTATCCCTCTTGAAATCCTTCAAAATTTTCCGTATGTATTTGGGTGCTCCTATGTTGGGTGCATATATGTTTACAAAGTTTACATTTTTCTTTGTCTCTTCTTATGGGCTATGGCGTGAAATCTGTTTTGTCTGATATAAGTATTGCCACCCCAGCTTTTTTTAAAAAATCATGTCCATGTGCTTGAAATATTTTTTTTCATCCCTTCACTTTCAGTCTGTGTAGATCTTTTGTTCTGAAGTGTGTTTACTGTAGACAGTATATATTTCATCATGCTTTCTAATCCACTCAGCTACCCTAGGTCTTTTGACTGGAGCATTTAATCCATTTACATTTAAGGTTATTATTGATAGGTACTTATTCATTGTCATTTTTCCCCTTTGTACTTGTGTTCTTCTCTGTCTCTCTCTGTTTCTTCATATTCTTAAAGCAGACCCTTTAGCATCTCTTGCAATGCTGGCTTGGTAGAGATATATTCTTTTAGCCTTCTTTTGTCTGGGAAACTCCTTATTTCACCTTTCATTTTGAATGAGAGCCTTGCTGGGTAGAGTAATCTTGGTAGTAGACCTTTCTTTTTCATTGCTTGGAATATTTTTGCCATTCCCTTCTGGCTTGTAGTGTTTCTGTTTAGAAATATGGTGAGAGTCTTATTGGAGCTCCCTTGTATGTTATTAGCTGTTTCTCTCTTGCTGCCTTTAGGATTCTCTTTGTCTTTGAGTTTTGCCATTTTAATTATAATGTGTCTTGGAATGGACCTCTTTGGGTTCATCTTCATTTGGACCCTCTGTGCTTCCTGGACTTGTGTGACTTTTTCTCTCATCAAGTTAAGGAAATTTTCTGTCATTACTTTTTCAAACACGTTTTCTATCCCTTGCTCCTCTTCTTCTTCTTCTGGTATCCTTATGATACAAATATTTTTATGTTTCATGTTGTCCTACAGCTCTCTTAAAACTTCTTAATTCTTTTTCAGTCTTCTTTCATTTTGTTGCACTGTCTGGGAATTTTTTTCTACATTGTCCTCCAGCTCAGTGATCTGACCTTCTGCTTCCTCTAGCCTGCTTTTAATTTCTTCTACTGTGTTCTTCGATTCAGAAATTGTATTCTTCATTTCCTCCTGGCTCTTATTGATAGTTTCTATGTCCTTTTTAATACTGGTGTAATTCTCAGTAAATTTCTTGTAGTTTCCGTGGAGTTTTTGTAGTTTTCTTTGAGCTCACTGATCTCATTGAGCTTCCCTATAATCCATATTTTAAATTCCATGTCTGAAAGTTTGTTTTCCTCTATTTCATTTAGCATTCTTTCTGGGTATTCCTCCTTTCTTTTCAATGGGGAATTGTTTCTCTGTCTCCCCATTTTTTGTGACTCTTCATGTTTGTTTCTTCTTCTTAAGTTGATCTGCACTTCATGGATCTGCCCCTGGTGGCATTAGATTGTGTGCAAGTCTCAGCCTAAGCAGCCTGTTGGAGACTACCAGAGATCTACTGCCTTTGTCTGTTTCCTTTAGTTGTTAATCTATTCAATCTATCTGTAGTGTTTTTTGAGCAAACGTATCTTGTGGCAAAGTTGCTGAAGGGGAATAGAAACTGAAGACTTAAAGCTAACCTTGCTTTTTATATGAGACTCTATGAGCTTCCTTCTCCTCCCCACTCTCACGCCCACGCTTCTCTATCATCAATTGAAAAACTCTTCAACCTCCTTTAAGTCTAAGAACATATCATTTCTTCTGGAAGCTCTTCTCTGACATTTCTCCCATGCATTCACCTACCCATTCTGTGCTCTTAGGGAACCCTGTGTTCTTCTATGTAGCACTACTATAATTGTAACAAAATAATCAGCTCCTATTAGTTTAATGTCCACTTCTCTCTTACTTACCATTACATTTTCACAACATAGCAAAGTTTTATGTATATAGAATATTATTTGGATTAACTGAATGAATGAAAGGTTATAATATAAAGGCCAGAGGTCCTGTAAGGGTTCTGCCAGAACCTGAGGCTGTGCAAGTGGGGTAGGAGCTGCTGCCCTAAACTCCAGTGTCTATGTTGAGTGGGCAGAGAAGTGATAGGGCATGCCAGGAGGAGGAGCAATGGGGCAGAGACTCTGTGTGGACCCAAGGGAGACACTAAAGATAATGATAGTAGACTTAATTTATACAATAGATAACTTTCTGAAATGTCACTTTTTTTGGAAACTGATTCATTTTCCTGTTGTAAATTATCAATTCCAAATATGGATATATACACAGGGAAAGAAAATTAATATTTAAATATTGTATTCAAAGAGGCCTAAATATTTTAAATGATAACAGTACCTGAAAATAACTCTGTAATGGTAATAATCTCATGTAATAATTCAAATACTTTACCAATTATTCAGCAGCATAGAGAACCTAGAAACTTCCTGGAATCAGAAGATGTGGAAAAGAATACATCTTTTACTTCTGGAGAAATATTTAGAACTTTAAGAAGTATTTCATTTAAAGGAGAAAGAGTTTTCTATGCTGTCTTTTACTTTCTGGCTTCTTTCTAAATGAGATGAGAAGTATCATATAAGTCTTATATATACCGCTTAGAATTTTGTTACATTTTTATTACATTTGGGGAAATGCAGTTGCTTTACGAGTTCTCTCCTCCCTACTGTTATTTGCCTTCATACTCTTCAGACTTCATGGATTTAAGCAGTGTCAGACCTGACTGAGCCTTTGTGATTACCTCTCCAGGTCCATCATTTTGCAGTTGAGGACAACAGAGGTAAAATTTCTTGCTAAACACTCATGCTAGTTGCTGGCCTCTGGACTCTCTGTCCCTCCAGTGCCCTTTGGCTGGACCATACAGTCTCCCAGGATGAGCTGTGTTTGTGTGAGTTTTGGGAAAGGAGGGTGAAGCAATGCCTGAGATTTGAGTCTGACTAATCACTTATGTGACCATGGCCACATTAGACCAAAGGGACCGAGACTTCCATGCATCCTAGAGAGCCAAAGGAAATATAATATTCAAGCACAGAAATCCAGAGGTTTTAAATACCACCAGCTGTTGGTGAAAGCTTCTGACAGCATTAAGGAGCTCAGATCTGGAATCACTGCCTTCAGAAGAAAAAGAAAGTGACAGGAAAACGATTTGGAATAATAGTAATTTGTTACTGAAATTAAATTTACAGACTGAAATCTGCATCAAATCAATATTTGGAGAGCATATTTTTTACCTTCTTAGAGTGTAATTTGAGAATATCAGCAATAACAGATAAAAGTAATATCAGACAAGAATGGAAGACCTCCCCAGACCTTCCCACATGTACACAACTCCCATTTAATTACAAAAGAAGAGAAGATATAGAAGCCAGACTCAGAGAAGAAACAACCAGGCCATTTACCACTTCAGTTACATCCTGCAAGATGTTGAGTCACAGGGGGAATTCTTGTAAAACATGCAAATGGGCATAAGCCCACCATATATGACCTAATGAAGATGAATGTATATGAGACCACCTAAGTAAAAGTAGTACACAATGAATGGCCATGCAGCAAGCCAGGTTCCTCTGTGCTGAGAGAATGCAGAGAGCAGATTTCCATCCTTCTGTGAAATGAAAATAAAGTTAGATGGGCCATGTGCCTGGCCAGCTCACGCCTGGAACTCAGCACATCTGGACTCTGGCTTTACAGAAAAAAGCAAGGAATGATATAATCCTCATAGTCTTTTGGCTACAAAGATCTTCAAATCCATTCCCAATCTGTCAGGGTGCTAATCTGTTTTGAACATTCACTCCTTCTTTCCAGAAAGTCTTCCCAGTTAACCCAGCCCTTCTTCCAAATGCCAACACAGCTTGACTTCTGTGTTCCTTCAGTTAGCATTCTATTGCATATGCATCTGGCTGGCTGGTTTGACTCCCTGTTAACTTAGAAGCTGCTTTACAAAAATCTGACTGCTGTTATGTGTATTGGTCAGAGGTCTGCAGCACTTTGCTCTGTGAGTGCTCATAAAAATGTGTTACTTTGTATATAATACCTATCAGGAAAGCAGTTTCTGTAGGATAAGGAGCTACAGAACTTTCTCTAAGCGCTCCCAAAACTACGGTTGCAATACAGACTTTAATACGGACTTGAAGTAGTGAGAGTTGTGGGGAACAAAGGGTAAAAGAGAAGATTATTATTTCAGAGTCTTAAGAAAAACTAATTTACATGATCTATTTTTAATCTCTCATGTTATTGTAACACAGATAAAAGGAGTCCTGGTTACTCTTGCTTTGAATCCAGGTGCAGCCAAGACATTTAAATCCCATCACTAACTCAGAAAGCTTTCAAGGATTTACTAGACTTTTGTTGTAATTTTCTTAAAACTTACTAAAAATCCTCTTTAGACATCTTTTCTTCTCCCCAGGTTTTATATTGCCAAGGGCACCTTTCCTTAAATTTTGGAGAATAAATTATCTAGTTACATACTTATATATTAAAGAACAAGTTGAAGTTACAAAGGGAATCTATGTAAATTATCTCACTGTATAGCTCAATGAACACTTATTGAGCACCTATTGTATACTAGTCACTATTCCCAGCTTTGTGGGTACGGGATGTCTAGGAAAATAGCAGAGCAGACAACACCATTGTCTCCATTTTATAGGAAGAAACCTATACTCAGAGATTTGAAGAGGCCATATAGCTGGTAATGGTGATATCTGAGCGACACCCAGGAGTATCTAACTTTTGGATCATTTCTTCCCAGTTGTCTATCCAGGAGTTTTTCACACACTGAAAAATGTGAGTTCTTTGCAAAACTCAACAACAAAATCCTTTCAGTCATACTCAATTAGAATTCTTAAACTGGCACAAAAATAATAATTATGGCCAACTGGAATTTTAAATGATTTTCTATATGACATCTTTACTCAATTGGGCTTCTATAGCAGGGGCCTCCAATAGCACTTTCTGAAAAGATGGAACTGCTTTGTCTAATACAATGGGCACTCACCACAGGAAACTATGGAGCCCTTGAAATGTGGCTAGTGAAACTGAATTGTTTTACTTTATTTCATTTTACTAAATTTAAACTTAAAGAGCCAGATGAGGCTCTATAATGTGCAGATGATAGCAACATGTGGATGGCCAAGGAATTTTACATTTTTTACTTGGAGGAAAATATTTCTCTTAACAGATATAAGAGATATTTAACAGATATTTAACCTGTTTTAATATTTTGTGGGGTGGAGATAAAAGTGTAGTAAAAAAAAAAAAAAAAAGCAGATAACGATGCCGACAGGCAGAGCCCAGAATGATATAGCCTTTCCGAAAACAAAATAAATTATTAAAGATGGTGCCCACCATCCCTCATGCTAATCACTGGTAGGAAAAAGTCCTTTCTCCTCAACTGGATAGTTACACTTGTGATGGAGGGGGAAATAGATGAAAGCATAGGTAGACATGCTTAGCCACTCTCCACAACAATAAGAAGAAACACAACTACTTCAAAACTAAAAACAACCAGAGCTACCAGAAAATTGAAATTCACGGAAGTCCAACAAACAAATATATAAAAAGGCAAAACTCATCCAGACAGGTGGGGGTCAGGCAGAGAAGGGGCAGAGAGGACACGGTAGTGGCAGCGGCAGCAGTATGGCAGCAGAAAGGCAGTGGCTGTGACCAGCCAGCAGAAAGCGCAGTCACATATTATAAAATCAGGAGGAAGCCCTGGCTGCTGTGGCTCAGTGGACTGAACATCGGCCTGCGAGCCAAGTGTTGCTGGTTTGATTCCCAGTCAGGGCACATGACTAGGTTGCACATCAGGTCTCCAGTTGGGGGCGCGAATGCGAAGCAACCACACAGTGATGTTTCTCTCCCTCTCTTTCTCCTTTACCCTCTCTCTAAAAATAAAATAAATAAATAAACAAACAAGCAAACAAATAAATAAATTATTATTTTTTTAAATCAGGAGGGACACCTTGGGGGTGATTCCAGCCCCAGACCAGACCATGCAGCTCACGGTTCCTGCACTGGGGAAAACAAAGCCTCATTGCTTCTGACTGTGAAAGCCAATGGGGGTTGAGGCGGCAGAAGAAACTGCCAATCTCTCAGCAGAGTCCATTTGTTTAGAAGGCCCCCATGGTCCCAGAACATCTGCAAACCCACCCATTCTGGGAACCACAACCAGGGAACTAGCTAGAGGGGTGTCAGTCCAATACAGAAAGCAGAAGTGGCTTGAAAAGGGGTGAGTGCTGAGCAAGAAGTATTGTTCCCTCTCAGACCCCAACCCACATACAGCACCACAACATTGTGAAACAGGTCGCTCTGCACTGATGAATACTTAAGGCTCCACCCCTTAAAATGTAACAGGTACGACAATTCTACCTAAGACACAGAGGCAAACATAGGAAGCTGTCAAGTTGCAGAGGCAGAGAAGTATGGCCCAAAAGAGGGAGCAGATCAAGGTTCCAGTGAGAGAACTAAGTGATGAGGAGATAACCAATCTAACAGATGCAGAGTTCAAAACACTGGTGATAACAATGCTTACACACTTAATAGACATGCTTGAGTATGGCAAACGCATAGGGGAAAAAAGAAGGCTAAGCTAAGTGAAATGAAGGCAAATCTACACAAAACCAATGGTGAAGGGAAGGAAGCCAGGGTTCAAATAAATGATTTGGAACATAAGGAAGAAATAAACAGTCAACCAGTACAGAATGAGGAAACAAGAATTTTTTAAAAATGAGGAGGGGCATAGGAACCTCTGGAATAACTTTAAATGTGCCAACATCCAAAAGACGAGGGTGTCGGAAGAAGAGGAAGAGCAAGAAATTGAAAAAATGTGAAAAATTAATGAAGTAAGACTTTCTTAATTTGGTGAAGAAAATAGACATGTAAGTCCAGGAAGCACAGAGAGTCCCAAACAAGCTAAACCCAAAGAGGACCACATTAAGACACATCATAATTGGAATGCTAAAGGTGTAAGATAAAAAGAGAATCTTAAAAGCAGCAAGAGAAAAGTTACCTACAAAGGGGTCCCTATAAGACTATCAGCTGATTTCTCAAAAGAAATTTTGCAGGCAAGAAGGGACTGGCAAAAAGTATTCAAAGTGTTGAAAAGCAAGGACCTACAATCAAGTTTACGCTATCCAGCAAAGCCATCATTTAGAATGGAAGGGCAGATAAAGTGCTTCCTAGACAAGGTAAAGTTAAAAGAGTTCATTATTACCAAGCCATTATTATATGAAATGTTAAAGTGTCTTATTTAAGAAAAAAATAAAAAATATGAACATTGAAATGACAATAAACTCAGAACTATAAACAACAGAAATTAAAAAATAAAAACAAAAACAAACTAAACAAACCAGAATAGGAACAGAATCATAGGTATGGGGATCATTTGGAGGGTTATCAGCTGAGAGGATGAAGGAGGAGAAATGGGGAAATGGTGCAGGGATTAAAAAGCATAATTGGTTGGTACAAAATAGACAAGGGGAAGTTAAAAATAATATAGGAAAGAATGAAACCAAAGAACTTATATGCATGACCCATGGACATGAACTAAGGGGCTGTGGGACTGCTGGAGGGAAGGGGGATACTGGGAGGAGGGGAGCAAAGGGAAAACAATTGGGACAACTGTAACATAATCAATAAAATATAATTTAAAAAAAAAAGAAGTCTGTTCCTAAATGAGGTAGCTTGGCTATTTTGATCCATTTAACCCTAGACATAATACTGAATATTAATAAACTGGTTTAAAATGAACTGAATGAATTTATGAAGGAGAGTATTTAGTCTTTTTTTTTTTCTTCATAGGAGACAAGCAAACCTGATACTAAGTTTTTGCCCCCCACAAACCAAGTAAAGAGTTCACCCCATAAAGATTTAGGTGTCCACCATTAGCTCTGCTCCTGGCCTGAGGCTACACAGATTTGGTGATCAAGTTCCAGGTTATAAAAGAGAATGTTATAACGGAATCATTGACACAGGTCAATTGTAATAGCCCACACAGAGGACTTAAAGCCCAGGGCAAACAGAAGCCAAGACTCCTGGAGCTCTCAGAGCACCATCACTTTCTTCCTTAATTATAAAGAGCTATTTTAGAGATACAAGACACAATATATAGCAGTGTATATATATAGTAATATAAAGGTAGCAAGATATAACATTTTAACCTGTTTTAATATGGAAACACCACTACCTGGTGTCTGTTTTTCTTTGATTCTCTGCATTGGAAGGAGTGATTCAACCTCTTTGGAAGAAATGCAACTTTCTCTGCCCTCCTTCCATTTCCAGTACTCCCCACCCCCAGGAGGAAAAGCGAACATTTCTCCTCCCCCCGCGGAAGTGTCTTATGGCTAAGCCTCTCTATCCTGGAAAGAGAAACCAATTAAGTTGCTAATAACTTGGGCCCTGGATTCATAACTATTGAAAATTATTTCATATAAGAAACATAAATAGAGAATCCAGGGCTGGAACTCTGGAAAGTACTAAAATTGTGGGATAGGGCAGTGGGCAAGAAAAATGGGAGTTACTAAATGGTGAGAATTATCTGGGAAAAAGGGATATTGTAGAAGTGGTGATAAAAAGGGTAATGTAGGGTAATTGGAAAACAATCTTGAATATGAGGAGAATCAATCCTATCTGTCTACCACCCAGTGGGAATGATCTCCAAATCTGTACTGAGGACCCCTGGGGAAGTTTTTCTCCATCTGTACCAATACCTCAGTGAATTGACCGCCCAATGAACATAGCTACCACCCTTTCCCTTTGGAGTTACCACTTAGGCCTTTCCTAAACTTCAGCATAAGAATTTTATTTAAGAAAGCTCATCTCTGACTATGTTTCTCAAAGTCTGTCTCAAGAACCCTTTCCATTAGAATCATTAGGGATAGCTACTTAAATGCAGTTTCCTAGGACTCAATTTAAGGGATTATGATTCAATGAGTCTGGAGCAGGGCCCAGAAATCTTCATTTAAAGGAATTTACTAAGTGATTATGATCAAGATAAAAATGAAAAACACTGTTCTAGGAATACCTTTAATGTTTCCGAAACTAGCAGTAAAGGTAACCTATCAATTATACTATCATGAAACAAACATCATACAAACACAATTCTTTACAAATGCATATATGGTGTGGGTTTTTTTTGTTGTTGTTGTTCTTTTTTTTGTTTTTTGGGGTTTTTTGGACTTTCAAATATGGCTTATAACTAAAATTTTACAAGCCATTCACTAGATCCTCTTTCTTTTTTTTTTATTTTACTTAACCAATCCAAACATACATTTTCCTTTTACCCAAAAGAATAGGTACACCAGAATATTTGTTTTACTCTTGTCTTCAAATAATTCTAGCCCAAGTCCAAATATACATTTTCTTTTAAAAAGAGAATGTCACAAGAAGTAACAAGTGGGGAGATATCTCTGAGGCTAAACATAGGCTTTTAGTAAAAATAATTTGATTTATAAATAAATTCTAAAGATTGCTAAACACATTCAGAAGCAGGATGCTAACAGAACTCAAGAATGACTGAAAATGAAAAGGAGAAGTAGTCCAAGAAATGACCAGTCTGCATGCCAACAGAGTACGGAAGTCCCTCCTGCTCCAAAACATCTTCCCCACCCATTCAGTCACCCATTTAGCCACCTACTGTCTTCCATTTCCAAATTACGTTTATTTATTTTATTTAAGGATACTGTAACTTTAAGCCATTCTGTGGAAGAGGTAGCATATAAACCAATTGTAAACATTTTTACTGTAACTATTACTCAGAGAGACAAGCTGAAGTAATAATGCCCAGGTCCAACAGAATTTCAGTGGGTAGGAAGTTATATTAAATTGGGCTCTCCCAGAAGCAGCTGGTGAGACAAAAAAATTAAGTGATAGCAATTTATTTGAAATTAGATCAGAGAAATCATGAGTAGAGAAATGGGGAAGTGAAACAGGGAAAAGAGAAGCATAATAGGTGTGCTAAAGAGCAATTTTACTACTGTGACAACTGGGGCTTTTCCCATGGGGGACCTATAGGACACTGTGCATAGCACATCTCAGAGTTTTTTCAAAACAAGGCGTAAGGAGCCAGAGTATTTATTCACCAACTGGTGTTCATCATTGCTTGGGAGATGAGCCAAGACATTATCTCCCCCAAGCACTTTCATTCCACTTTGTGTGGAGCTGAGTGACTTGAGCATCAGGGACTTAAAGGAGAAAGCCATCAGCATGTAAGAGATTGATGAGTGCTTAGGGAGTACAGTGTCTGCTGTAGTCCACTCATTGTAACACTCGGGGCCCCTTGGGCCCTATGTGAAATTGACACAGGTCCATTTCTGATGCTTCAGAAAGGTGATTTGTCAGAACTTCAGCAGAGGAAAGAAAAATGGCAACAGGAAGATCGAAGGGGAAAAATACAGTCTCCACTGTTGCAGTTGGTCCCCATGTCATCACTGATAATTATCAGCTCCATCCTTTACCACTTGTTTAGCAGTTTGGCTAGTCTAAGTTGCTTCGTTGGTATGGTAATCTAGACCTTTATTCCAGAGGGGTCTGAGCCCTTGATTATTATGCTCTTGTCAAGCTGAGACTGCTTAAATTGTCTGTTCATGATTATCACCACATATAAAATCAAAAGACTTGCACACAAATGCTCATAGCTGCTTTATTTTTAGTAACCAAACCTGTAAACAGTCCAAATGTATTTTAAGGTGACCTGTTGATATACATTTGGACTGTTTCCAAAGAGTTTTTGTGGGGACATAGGTCTTCAATTTTCTGGGAGTGGAATGGCTGCTGGGTCATATGGTAGGTGTATTTTTAACTTTTTAAAGAAACTGCCAGAATTTTTTCAACGTAGTTGCACCATTTTACTTTCCCACAAGTAGTCCAAGAGAGTCCCAATTGTTCCACATTCTCAAAAAAAACTTGGTTTGTCAGTTATTTTAATTTTAACCATTCTAATAAGTATGCAGTGGTATCTCATTGTGGTTTTACTTTGCATTTCCCTGATGACTAATGCCATTGAACATATTTGCATGTGTGCTTGCCATTCATATATCTTCTTATGTGAAGTATCTCCCTAAATAATTTTTCTATTTTTAAATTATGTTTCTTGTCTTCCTATTGAGTTTTCAGTGTTTTTATATGTAATAATAAGAAAATAAATATTTGATCCTTGTCCCAGGTTCTTGGCACATAGCACCTAAAGCCTTTGGAATTTCTGGAATTATAAGAGTGTCTTTTGTATGCTAATGAAATGACTGGGGGTAGGGAGCCCCTAGATAGCTTTGGAATGGGGGCTGGACACCAAAAAGACCAAGGCATGATTAAAGTGTTAGTACTTTCAACTGACTTCCTTACCTCCTAGGGGGGGAGAGGGGCTGGATAAAGAGTTCATTAGTGTGCCCAATGATTTAATCAACCATTTCTGCATAATGAAATATCCATGAAACCCCTAAACAATGGGATTGGGAGAACTTCCAAGTTGGTAATCATATCGAGGTGATGAGAGGGTGGCCCTATATACATCTTTTCCATTTGTCTGTTCCTGAGTTATACCCTTTATAATAAACCAGTAATAGGAGGTAAAGGGCTGTCCTGAGTTCTGTGAGCCATTCTAGCAAATTATTAAACCTGAAGGGGTGGGATGTGGGAACCTCCAGTTTATAGCCTGTTGAGAAGTACAGGTGGCAACCTGGGACTTGCCACTGGTTTTTGAAGCTGGGGCAGTCTTGTGGGACTGGGCCCGTAAACCTATGGAATCAGACACTAACTCTGGAATGTTAGTGTAAGACAGTTAGAGTCCAAAGAGTTAGGAAATTGGTTTTGGTGTGGAAAAAAACCCACACATTTGGTGTCAGAAGTATGATGAGTAAAAACAGCTCTGATAATATACTTTGGAAATAAGTCCTCTGTTATATGAATGTGTTGCAAACATTTCATCCAATTTGGTGTCTTTCCTTTTTGCTTTCTTTTGAAGAAAAAAATGTTTTTTATTTGGATAAGGTCCAATTTTATAATTTTTTTCTTTTATGGTTTATGCTCTTTGCTGTCTGCCTGAGAAAACTTTGTCTACTCCAGAGTAATAAAGATTTTCTTCTTTCTTTCTAATGCTTTATAATTTTAGATTTTATATTTAGGTCCTTGATTCACTCCAGGTGTATTTTGGTGTATGGTATGAGGTAAGGTTTGATATTTATTAATTTTTCTTATATTGATATAAAGTATCAACTTTTTTTAAAAGATGTTTTTTCCATTAAATCACCTTGACACCTTTGTAGTAAATCAGTTGATTATTTATAGGTGGGTTAACTTCTAGATTATATTGTGCTTCTTTTCTTTTGGCTGTTGAATATTTATTATATTATATTTTATTTCATTTTATTTTTTATATATAGAATTTTTACTTTGCTTTTCAATTACAATTGTCCCATTTTATATTGTGTTTCATTGATAGACATAAGTAAAAACATGTATATAGTCCTTTTGTCAATGCCAAACTGTTTCAAGTACTGTAGCTTTATAAGTCTTGGAAGTAAGTAGAATAAGCTCTCTAACTTTGTTCTCTCTTTTTAAAAGTTGTTTAGGTTATGTAGGTTTTTTTCACTTTCAAACATGATTTTAATTAGCTTTCTATTTTCTACAAAAATGTTTGCCAGAATCTTTATTGGTATTTTATTGAAGTACTATCAGCATACTTCTCCATTTATTTAGGTCTTCAATTTCTCTTAGCTATGTGTGCTTGAAAACAGTGTGTATATTGCAGTTGTATGTGTTTTATAAATGTCAATTAGCTCAATTTGGTTTATAATACTGTTGTGATCTTCCACATCTTTCTTAATTTTTTTCTTGAGGTTTTAGCTATTGGACTGAGGGGCGTTGAAATTTCATACTAGGTGCTTTAAGTGTCTATTTTCTCTTTTACTCTCTCAAATTTGCTTTCTGCATTTTAATTCTCTATTATTAGGTGTATGCATATTTAATTGTTAACTTTCTGATTAATTGGTCTTTTGATCATTATGAAATGTCTACTTTTATTATTGATAATACTCTTTAGTTTGAATTCCATTCTGTCTTTCACTAACATAGTCACTCCAGCTTTTGCTTAATGTTTGTGTGGTTTATCTTTTTCCAACTATTTACTTTCCATCTGTCTGTTTTATATTGATAAACCTATGTGGGAAACATGTACTATAGCCTTGTTTTTGAAATCTATTCTGTCCACCTCTGCCTTTTAACTTTTACATTTAGATCATTAATGTTTATTCGCTATCTCCCATTTAGGCTATTTCCAGGGTTATTAACTCCCTGAATTCTTGGTTTGTCCTTTCTGCCACGTTGAGCATCATCTTGCAGTAAGAAGCTGTCACCATGTAGAGAAAGAATGAGTGCCAAAGAAATGTAGGGAGCACCTGACAATGTCTCCTTCAGAGGAAGTAGAGACCAAAAAAAAGAAGCATATTTTATTATTTTTTGCCTGAGGTCAGCAATAGTGTTAGTTAGAGGAATAAGTCTGGGGATTTCAGACATGTGCCTACTGACAGGTTCAGGACTACGAACCCCAGTGAGAAGACACCAAAAAGGAAAAAAAAAAAGAAGGATGCAGAAATCAGGCTTTTTTTGAGCTTATATTTTCTGAGTATTTACTATGCCTTATGGCTTTACTTTCAGTGCTAAGCCATTTACCTATATTATCTGATTTCATATTTACAACTACACTATGTATTGGATAGTATTATTTTACAAATGAGGAAACTGAGACTTAGAAAAGTAATGTCCCACAGTGACAACCCAGAGAAGCCATGTGAGAGAAGCTTTGCCTTTGTATTTGCCACCATGATCTGGAGAGTATATCCTTTAGAAAACCAAATCCTATTAACAAACTCTGCATATGCTGGGTGATCAAGGAAGTGTTGGTCAGTCTACAGAACAATCCCTGGTGCCTCAACAGGGGCAGGAACAAGGCTCTCACAGGAGCTCAGAATCATCTTCTGCTGTGGGCCCTGCACCTGAGCTGGGTCCTGCCCAAGATGAGTAAGGGGAGGCTCCACAGTCTCCTGTCACTTCACACAGCAACTGCTTGGGCCCAAAGTAGCTGCGGAATAGCGAGATGACTCAGTACATGGGACCCAGGAGGAAACTAAGCTTCCATGGGAAAGCCTAGGCCCCAGGGGGCCTCTCTTGGGACTGATGTTTTTTCAGTGTAGGCCATTTTTCTGACTTAGAATATTCTTGGTAACAATTTATATTGACTCAGCTGCAGGCATTCTAGCTGACACAGCTGTGTTGTCAGCTGAAGACAGTTAATTCCTCATATAGATGAAATGATGTATAAGCTTTGGTCTGAGTCTGTCTGGAAAATAAGTGAGCAAGTACCCCCTCTCCCACTGGTAGGAGGCAACTATCAAATCTAAACATTTTGTGCTCTTTAATGCTTTACTAGTGTGGCTTCAAAGTGTGTCATTCAAGTTATTCTCTTTCACATACACCCCTTCTACACACTCCTCCCTGCCTCTGACATTTCCGTGAGATACATGGGATGCAGCAAGAGAACCTCCCTTTTAAAACAAGGCAATGAACTACAGGGAGAAAGAATAACTTTCCTAATGTGAAGCTGGACCAGAACTTAGAACCAGGAAATTCTTGTTGAGTAAACTTTTCAGTAGCATGTGGCACCCAGGTGGGCTACATGCTAGGCCTTTCCACCTATCCTCACTATGTGACAGGACCTGTCGGTTCCACAGGAACATTCAAGCTTTGAAAAATAGATATGGTAGTCCCTCTCTATATTGCAGTTCACTTCTCATGGCCTCACTGTACTGTGGGATTTAAAAAATATATTATATTTAATTATTTATTGCAGATTTTTCGCTATATTGCAGGATTTTGCAGTACTGTATACGTATGTTGTTAAAGTTATGTAGGTTTAAGAGTGTAGAATATGTTTAAGGTTCCTACTTCATGGGAGGGTCTGGAATGTAATACTCATGATAAGTGAGGGAATACTGGCACTCTGCTTTCTATGGACCTTCTGTAGATCCTACATTAGTTTCCCATGGCTGTCATTAAAAAATATCACCAAGTTGGTGGCTCAAAATAACAGAAATGTATTCTCTCATGGTTCTGGAGGCTAGATGTCTGAAATCAGTTTCAGCAGGGTTGATTCCATGCTGCCTCTGGTGGCTGCCAGCAATTATTGGTGTTCCTTGACTTGTAGAAGCATCAGTCCAACCTCTGCCTCTATTCTGTCTTCACATCACTTTCTCCTCTGTGTGTCTGTATCTTACAGAACACTTGCTATTGGGTTGGGGGCTCACCTGGATAATCCAAGATATTTTCTCAAGATCCTTAACTTAATTACATCTGTGAAGACCATTTATCCAAATAAAGTCATGTTCACAGTTACCATGGATGGACGTATCTTTTTTTAGGGGTAGGGTGCACCATTCACCCCACTATGGATCTCCTGCATCCTATTCCTTTGGATTTATTTAAGCCATCTTGGGCTTGCTAAATGCTGGAGCTGAGTAAAACACCAGAGTCAACTATTTATTTAATTAAGAAAATGCTTCTGGAGTTTCTACTATGTGAAAAGAAAGGAGCTAGCAGCTGGTGACACAAAAACAAATGACATCCCACTGCCCACATAACTATATTCTGCTAACACGTGTAAAAGTAACTGATCCAGAACACTGGTGAGGTACAAGAACAGCAACAGACATGATGCTATCATCCTCTTGGATGATGTAATTAGCATATATGAGTAGTTTTAACAACAACAACAACAAAATCTCTCCTAAAAATCCACTCACAGTTAATCCCACTCACAGTTAAAGGAAATGCCATCATTTCCTTTGCCTTTGGTGTGGACTCACAGTGTGGGAGATGACATTACAGGAACTTAGCAGAGTTAAGACATGTCATACTTGACCCTTTAAATTCTTTTTATGTAGTATACATAAATATGAACTTTGGCCAATTTCATCTCTCTTTAATTTCTGTGGCCAGACACTCTTAAAGTAAATGTGGAGCCTAAAAAAATCTTTCAATGCATCAACCAATTAACCTCCTAAATAATTCCCAAAAGGCAATGGAGCATCCAAAGATGGGACTCAATAAATGAGCCCTATAGAAAAATTAGCACTTCTTTTTTCCTATAAGGCTAACTATGGAGCCTCTAAAAACAAGGACCAATTCCCATATAGCTCCACATTCTCTCCTAGTTATGAGAGAACGTTTTGTGGGTTTTTTTAAATTTGATAAAAAGTAATTTATTAGTTACTTATTTTTTATTGAATTCGCTGGGGTAACCTTGGTTAATAAAATTATATAGGTTTCAGGTGTACAATTCTATAATATACCATGTGTATATTACATTGTGTTCATCACCCCAAGTCAAGTCTCTTTCCATCACCATTTACCCCCCTTTGCCCTCTTCTACCTGCCCCACCCCCTTTCCCTCTGGTAATCATCATAATATTGTCTATGAGGTTTTTGTATGTTTATTTGTTTTTGCTTAATCCCTTCACCCTTTTAACCCAGATCCTCAACCCATTTCTTTTCTGACAGCTGTCAGTCTCCCTTCTGTATCTGAGTCTATACCTTTCAAATTAGGTAAATGTCTGACCTGATTCAAGGCCCAACTGCCAAAGCAGCCAACCGGGCCAGGTGTTTCAGCGAAAGGAATCAGGATTGATGTGCCCACAAGCAAGGTCTTGATTCAGATTCCAACTTAAAATTGTATTTCTAGACACAGAGGAGGATGCCCTCCTGGTTGATTCTTCCTGCTTTTGTTATGACCAGAATTCCTCTGGCCAGCAACCATGATTAATTGGTTGGCTGTATTCATGTGAGGCCATCATGAATTCACTAGATAATTATACCCTTTAAGAATGGTTCTCTGGGGGAACTCCAGTCTTGGCATTATAGCAGACAGGGATCTGCCTTGTGGTTTTTACTCCTTCCATAGCAATGCATTTCTTTACCCCAACGTAAGTCTCCATATGCCTTTCCCAGTCTCCCTTATAATTCACCTTTGGTTGTCTCTCATATTGCAGAAGCTTCTAAGTTCTCACCTGGAGATTTCTTTGCTTAGGATTTTTTGTCCCCAAGATTACAAGAATATGGGAGACTTACCCAGATCCTGACCACTTCTAGGGCACACTCCAGAAATCCTCATTATATTGGAAGTTACAGCAGTACTTCTTTTGCATGTAGCTTTGATATTCACTAAATAAAATGTGGCAGTACGTGTCCCCAAATGCTTAGTTTTCTTGGGACACTTTACAGATGATTTTGCCCTCAGATTTAGCTGTTCAGCCCACAAAACCTGCCTGGGGCCTTTGCTCTCTGTCTCTTTTGTCTATGGGAAAACCAGAAAGCATTGAGCCACAACAGATACTCTCCTTTTCGCATCCCTCCACTATGCCAAAATCATACAACCAAAGTTTTAAATAGGCTATCAATATCTCTGCCTCTCTTACACCATGAAGGCTGAACCAGAGCTGGCAGAATAAAACTTTAAAAGTAGAGTTACATTTGAGAAGTAGAGAGGAGTAGAAGATGGTTTCATTTGACCAAGTAATCATTCTCATACATGCCAGTTTGGTTAAGACACGTTTACTTTCTTTCCCTCCTGTGTGTTCGCATTATTGAGTTTATCTCAGAATGCAAGTTTTAGACAGGCAAGTATCTTCTTGGATGACCTTTGGACCCAAAGATCATGAAGTCATGATTGCTCAATTCACATATGAAGATAATAGCAATGAGAAGAATGGTCCAGAACTGAGTCCAATTAAAAAATTTAAATTGTAATGAAGGCTAAGTTTTGGGGTCAAGGCCAGCCTCTTTGTTTTTGCATCTCTCTTCTGAACTTTTTTATCAATTTTATTTGATCCACTTTATTATACATTTTTATCACAAAGAGGAAGCTGCCTTATAGATATGGCCTTTCAAGAATCAAAACCCTTTAGTCACTTCTATATTGACTTTTCTTTACCCTCAATAATGAGCCTTTCACTCCAGTCACTTTTTTTTCCTGGGGAAATTTTGTCAACCCAACATTTTTTTCAAAAGAGCTAGAAAATTCAGCAGTGTTTTGCCTACTGAAGAAAAAAATTAAATTGAGCCTAAAATATGACTCCAATACAACCAAATAAAGGTGGTTATTAGAGTAAGGAACCTCTCAAATATAAAATGCATTTCAACCTGAAAAAAATTTTTAAAGATTGAATAAACCAGAGCTGGCAAAATAGTTTGAGATAGTTCTAAGATTTCCTTACTTATTATGGTAATAATTTCATGATGAGCACTATTTTTTAAAAAAATAGAGCATATATACTTTTTATTTAATTATTTTTATTTTTTTAAATATGCTTTATTGATTATGATGTTACAGTTGTCCCAATTTCTTTTCCCTTTGTTCCCCTCCACCCAGAGACCTGCCTCCCTCCAGTTGCCCCCTCTTTAGTCCATGCCCATTGGTTGTGCATATAGTTCTTCTCAACATCTTCCTATCTACTCCACTCCCTCCTACTATGCTTCTTAATTCCTGCACCATCTCCCTCCCTTTGCCCCCTTCCCCCTCCCTGCTGAGCTCCCCCCATAATGTTCCCCATACCTGTAATTCTTTTCCCACCCTCATTGCCTCCTTAATTTGCCTTTGTTTTGATTCCTGAGCTTCTGTTGTTGGTTGTTGTGATACAGTTTTCATTTTAATGTTCATAGTTTTGATCCTCTTTCTCCTAAACAAGTTCCTTTATCATTTCATATAACAGTGGCTTGGATCTGATGAACTCCTTCAGTTTTACTTTGTCCTGGAAGCACTTTCTCTGCCCTTCTATTCTGAATGACAACTTTGCTGGATAGAGTAATCATGGTTGTAGGTTTTTGCTTTTCATTACCTTGAATATTTCTTGCCAGTCCCTTCTTGCCTGCAGAGTTTCTTTTGAGAAATCAGCTGATAGTCTTATTGGGACCCCTTTTTACATAATTGTTTTCTTCCCTCTTTGTCCGTAATTTTTGACATTTTGATTATAATGTGTCTTGGTGTGGTTCTCCCTGGGTCCAGTTTATTTGGAACTCTCTGTGCTTCCTGGACCTATAAGTCTATTTCCTTCTCCAAATTAGGGAAGTTCTGCTTCATTATTTTTCACATAATTTTTCAATTTCTAGTTCTTCTTCTTCATCTTCTGGCAACACTATGATTCAGGTTATAGCTGTCCCATAGGTTTCTGAATCTCTTCTCATTTTCCTCACTTTTTGTTTCCTCTTTCTGCACTGGTTAACTGTTTGTTCCTTCCCTATGTTCTGATTTGTTGATTTGATCCCTGGTTTTCTTTCCCTCACCACTAGTTTCGTATGTGTTTTTATTCATTTCAGCAGGACTAGCCTTCATTCCTTCTCTGTCTTGTTTAAGATCTGCTGTTAGGTCCTTAAGCATTTGTATAACCAGAGCTCTGAACTGTGTCTCAGAAAGATTTCCTATCTGTTGCTTTGTTAGATTAGATATTTGCTGTCTGGTCAGTGGCATCACCGGGATCTCTATCATGATCTGTGCCATCCTGACAGTTTTGTGTTTAACTTCGCTTCCTGGGCGGGGCTGTCACACCTCCTACGCTATAGGGGGCAGACCTCTGTGCACTCATCACAACTGGGTGACCCTTCTCACAATGCTGTGGCATTTTCCGTGGGGCTGGGGGTCCAAGATGGATTCCTGCTGTTCACTCTCCGCTGAGAGACTGGGAGCCTCTTCCTCCATTCTCACCCGCTCTGGGCCTCACAGCCCAAGGCAATTTGGGTATGCCTTCCCAGGCGTTGGAATAGCAAGCTGACAGGTCTGGTAGGCAGTCGGGGGTGCTCCCCAGGTGGTTCTCGCCTACCCTTAAATATAGGTGTCTGTGCTTACTGAAGTCCCGCCACTGTCACCGCAGCTGCTGCTGGCAGCACAGCTTGACCTCTCCACCCCAACTTCACCCCTCCTACCCATCTGGACAAGTACCACTTCTTTATAACTTCATACGTTGGACTTCCATTTGTTTTCTGGAACTTCTGGTTATTTCTGGTTTTGCAGTAGTTGTATTTCTTCTTAGTTGTGGAGGGAGATGAAGCTTGTCAGTCTAGACCTCCATCTTGGCTGGAAGTCTCCTGTGTGTAAAAAAACAGAGCATACAAAGTTTGCTTTTTATTATAAAAGCAACTCGTGATCACTAGAAAAAAAATTTTTTAATTATATTTTATTGATTATGTTGTTACAGTAGTTCCAATTTTTTTCCCCTTTGATTCTCTATGCCCAGTACCCACCTTCCCTCCAGCAATCTCACCCCACTTAGTTCATGTCCATGGGTCATGCATATAAGTTCTTTGGCTTCACCTTTTCCTATATTATTCTTAACTTCCCCCTATCTATTTTGTACCCACCAATTATGCTCCTTAATCCCTGCACCATATCCCCTTTTGTCCCCCTGCCCCCTCCCAGCTGATAACCCTCCAAATGATCCCCATACCTATGATCCTGTTTCTATTCTGGTTTGCTTAGTTAGATTTTGTTTTTATTTTTTAGATTCAGTTGTTGATAGTTGTCAGTTTGTTATCATTTTACTGTTCATAGTTTTGATTTTTCTTTTCTTAAGTAAGTCCCTCTGACATTTCATCTAATAATGGCTTGGTGATGATGAACTCCTTTGGCTTTACCTTGTCTGGGAAACACTTCATCTGTTTTTCCATTCCAAATGATAGCCTTTCTGGATAGAGTATTCCTGGTTGCAGGTTGCTTTCCATTACATTGAATATTGCTTGCCAATCCCTTCCTGCCTGCAAAGTGTCCTCTGAGAAATCAGGTGATAGTCCTATAGGCACCCCCCTGTAGGCAACTCTCTGCCTCTCTCTTGCTGCCCCCAGGACTCTGTCTTTATCTTTCACCTTTGGCATCTCAATCATAATGCATCCTAGTCTGGTCCCCTCTGGGTCCAGCTCACCCGGGACCTTCTGTGTTTCCCAGACCTGTAAGTCCATCTCCTTCACAAAATTTGGGAAGTTTTTCTCATTTTTTTCAATTCTTGCTTCATCATTCTGTACTACTTGGCTGTGTTTTTCTTCCTTATTTTCCAAATCATTGATTTGAACCCCAGTTTCCTTCCCTTCACCATTGGTTTTGTGTGGATTTTCCTGTTTCACTTAGCATAGCCTTTACTTCTTCTCTTATGCATTTGCTGTACTCAAGCATATCTGTCAAGCCTGTGAGCATCTTTATCACCAGTGTTTTGAATTCTACATCTGTTAGGTTGTCTATCTCCTCATCTGTGAGGCTGGCTATCCCCTCATTGCTTAGTTCTCCCACTGGAACCTTGGTCTGTTCCCCACCTTTGGGTCATACTTCTCTGTCTCCTCATTCTGACAGGCTCCTGTGTTTGTTTGCCTCCGTGTCCCAGGTAGAGCTGTTGCTCCTGTTACGTTGTAACGGGCAGAGCCTTAGAGATTCATCAGTACAGGGCGAGCTGTTTCACCACGTTGTGACGCTGTATATGGGGGAGGGGTCTGAGAAGGAACAGTACCACTTGCCCAGCACTTGCCCCTTTTCCAGGCACCTCTCCCACTTCTGCACTGGACTGCTGCCCCTCTAGCTGCTGCCCTGGCCATCGTTCCCAGAGTGGGTGGGTCTGCGTACGTTCTAGGACCATGGGGCCCTTTAAACAAGCGGACTCCGCTGAGAGACTGACAGTTTCTGCCTCCACCCCAATCCCCACTTGTCTGCATGGTCAGAAGCAATGAGGCTTGATTTTACCTGGTGCTGGGACTGTGAGCTTTGAGGTCTGGTAAGGAGCTGGGGATTCTCCCCAGATGTCCCTCCTGACTTTTTATAATGTGTGACTGCACTTTGCACCAGTCTGCCATTGCCGCTGCCACCACACTGCGTCCTCTCTGTCCCGGCTCTGCCCCTCCTACCTGTCTGGATGAATATTTCTTCCTTATATCTTTGTTTGCTGGACTTCCATGCAGTTTGATTTTCTGGAACTTCTAGTTGTTTCTAGTTTAGAGGTAAGTGTATTCCTTCTTAGTTGTGGAGGGAGACACAGGGTGTCTGTCTATGCCTCCATCTTGGCTGGAAGTCCTAGAAAAAAATTTTTTAAGTTAAAAAGGGAGGAGAAAACCCCCCACAGAACTACTCACTGATAGCCCCACTAGATTGGAAATTATTTTGTGAGTTAGTGGGATTTGGTGAAAAAGGCAATGCATTTGGGATCAGAATGATCTGGACTTAATTCCAGTTGTTAGTTATGTGACCTTGGGCAAATACTTTTAATTTGAGCTGATGTTTAATAAATGAAAATCAAACCTTAAATAAAAAATTATTATTTTTACATATCAGAGTCATAGGGAAGAAAAAATACTGTCTCTTTTTTATATGCAGCACTGGTTTATAATCAATGTTTAACTACTTTCAAAGTTCTTGTTTTGGCTTATTTTTCATTGTTATAAGCTGAACTCCACATTTCTAGCTTTCTCACTTGGTATTCCCATTACAACCTTACTTTTAGCTACTGCCATAACTCCTCTCAATGTAGCTCTTGCTTTTCTCCTGCAGAAGCCCTCCTTTAAGCCCTCCTTTAACCCTTTAAACTGTCTTTTTAACCTCTACCTACCAGCCTCAGCCATACCAGTGATGTTTTACTCTCTACCTAGAAAGAGGGCGGGCAGCCCATGAACCTGATCCTGAAAGCTTTTTTTCTTTTTTTTGTTCTTGAAGTAAATAAAAGTTAAAGTAAAAAATGACTATGATCAATAATATTGATGATGTGTTTCAAAAAGCTTACTATAGTATTATGTCAACATGATAAAGTAATTCAGGATTTAATGTTGGGCAAATTACTACATCACCTACCCACTGCACTTTCTTGTCTGACTTCTATATAATTTGGAAGAATATCCAATATTTCCACAAGATCCAAGAGTCCTTGGTACCACCCTCTTAGATGGGACGGAATTGAGGGCCCATGCAGAACCTCTCTCTTCACAGAGAAGGCTGAGAGAGCCTTATGGAGCTTATAAATAAAATTCAGAAAGCTCAAGCAGTGGTGAAACCTTAATGCTCTTTGAAAGCCAATGCAAATCAAAGCAAAGTTTACCTTCTTCAACAACATTTTTCCTAGGATGAGATGAAGAGCTATGGATTGTGGAAATTAGTTTGGGGGGTTGAGTTCTGCATTTTATAAGCAAAATATTTGAATAAAATAGAAAATATCAAAGTATGAAACACATAGATCAGGTAGAATCTTTTAAAATATGTGGATGTGGATGTGTCTTTGTAAGCAAAACATTTTTTCCTTGTGGTTACAATTGGAAATGTTTAAAAACCCTTGTGATAGGAACCTGGCCCAGGGTTAGAGTGGAGTAATACTAGAAAGTTTAAAGAGGCAGATTCGGAAGGGTAGAGTAGTGATCGGGAAAGGTGGATGCCCGGGCAGTTACCTAATAAACTAGTTCTTCACAGTTCTACCAAATTTGCACATTTTTCTATTTCTAACATCACTCTCTTAAATACCTAAAAACTCCCCACCTTCCCTCTGGTGTAAATGCCACCGATTCTACCCTTGATCTGAATAAGTCTTGGAAAATTTCAGTCCAGGTGGATGTCCACAGGAAGAAGATCAAGAACAACTTGATCTTCTGTTTCTTTCCTGAGTTGGATGTAAATATGTTAATGAAGGGGTGACCAACTGACCTGTTTTTTCACATAGCTTCCTATTTTAGAGTTTCTGCTTTGAAATATTTATATTAATAATAACATACATAGACAGCCCCTAGTTTTAGGTTAGATAATAAGCAGTTATAATTCAAACATGAGAAAACCTGAAGTTTTATGTTCTTAGATTTATCACTTGTTTTACAAACACTGCAACAGTCTTTCCTAAGAAAGTGTCTAGTTAAACCACATCCACCACTCAGTTCTCTCTAAACTGTGCAAGGAGTGTGTGTGTGTGATTTCTTTACCATGTTTATCTCAGGCAGTACCTTAGGAAGGCTGCAGTCCAAGAAGCTGAACTAAAGCCACAAGCATCTCTTCAACTGTCCCTCATTTGGGGACAGTTGACTTTTTCTCACCTCTCTTGCCAACAGAGAAACCCCACAGAGAGAGTGTAAAAAGGATGTTGAGAGTGTTGGTGGAGAAGGGAATTGAAAAGGACTTAGCCATGGAGACCCTGCCACCATACCCAGAAGCAGTGTGGGTGAGAGGCTACAGCAGTTCCCTGGTCTCCTCAGATGCTGGAGCTGCCCAGGCCCTCAGTGGGATATGGGATATCCAGCCCTTCCCTAGTCCCCTATGAAGCTCTTTCTATGAGGCTAAGAGGCAGCCTCCCCTGTTCTTTGAGCTTCTCTCCTGCCGTGGCTCCCCTCCCTATCAACTCTTTGACTCTTTCCTGTGACAGTTATCTGTACTAGGTTGCTATTCAGGTCACCTCACCTGGAAAGCCTCCTTAAATGACCTTCCTTTTTTCCATTTCCCTCTGAAAGTTTAATTTCTACAAGTATCTATCTTTATTCTGGTCTACCTTATCGTATTTAATTGTTAGCACCACTAACATAAAGGGCGCTGCTAGGGTGTCAATTTTGTTCTATGTCTTGATCTGCATGCTGATTTCATGGCTGTGTTCACTTTGTAGTAGTTCATTCAGCTGAATACTTGTGAGTGGAGTGCTTTTCAGTACATATGTTATATTTCGATATCAGTTTTAAATATTCCCATATTCTCCACTAGACTTTTCATGGAAAAAAATATTTTCTTTATGCCCCCTAACTTACAGGAAAATGCCTGGCACTTAAAGAGTTATTAGGATACATTGATTTAAATGTTAGTGACCCTTGTTATAGAGGTAGCAAGGTCCAATAGGAAAACACTGGAATAGAAATATGGATATAGAAATTCCAGTCCTGAACCTATTGCCGTTTACATGAACTAACTTAGAGAAGTCATTTGGCCTCTCTAGACAGCAACTTGTGCAACTATAAAATGGACCCTGCCGCACCTACCTTCTTGACCTCACAAAGATCCTTCTAAGGATCAGATGAGATCATGATATAAATGCATGTAAATGTGGAAAGTTCAGGACAAACATGAGGTTGATTTTCTCAGGAACCTGCTTAGATATATGCCTATGTCTGGACTGGATTGCAGGAGGTAGAGATGGGGCTTTTCACCTCTCTTTGTACAGTAACAATAGAAATGCTTTTATGTTGTGAAGTTTAAAAGAATGTCCCCTCATCCCACAGCATGGTTCCCCAGATCACCCCAGAGAGCCTTCCCCATGCTCTGTTTTGGTTATTGTGTCTTTGTAGTATATTTTTAAATTGGGGGTAGTGATACCACTTACCTGTTCTTTCTTTGGCTCTTCCGGGTCTTTTGCATTTTCATACACATTTTAGGACAAGTTTTTCTAGTTCTGAGAAGAATGTAATTGGTATTTTAATAGACATTGCATTGAATCTGTATATAGCTTTAGATAGGAAAAACATTGTAACAATGTTAATCCTTACAATTTATTAGCATGTTATATCCTTCCATATATTTGTATTTTCTTCAATTTCTTTCTTCAATGTCTTATAGTTTTCTGAGTACGTTCTTTCACCTCTTTGGTTAAATTTATTACTGGGTAAAAAAAAAAAAAAAGAAGAATAAGCAATTCTAAATAACCTTTCTGTCCTAGATGGACAGGCTAAAAAGCTAACCTAACAGCTGTAAGGTGTGAAGGTGCGGGACACCAACATTGGGTCTGGTAGACCTCAGCTTGAATCTTGGCTCTGTATCTTTCTAGCTAAAAATCTTGACTTCCTTAAACCTCCGTTTTTTCATCTGAAAATGTACTAGTAGACATATGACTAGTTTTCCATGAGATTAAATAGCAGAATGCATGGAAAACGTTTTGCACTGTGCCTGGCAGACAGCAAATAAGCTCTTAGTAAATGCTAGTAATTCTTATACAAAGAAAGACCTCATGAACATTTGAAATAGAACACAAAGGCAGCCCAGGAGTACAGAGGAAGGACAGAAGGATGGAAGGACAAACAGAGAAAGACCACAGACCAAGTATTTAAATCTAAGTATGAAATTTGGGGAATGGAGAGAGAGGGAACATGATGCAAAGGAGAGAGCTTATGCCATTTAGAAGGATAACACAAATGGTTTGGATTGTCAACTAGTTTACCAGAGTTGCTGATATGGCAAATTCATACTAGTTTTTTAAATTAATTTATTTTTTAAAGATTTTATTTATTTATTTTTAGAGAGAGGGGAAGGGAGGAAGAAAGGGAGATAAACATCAATTTGTGGTTGCCTCTTGCATGCCCCCAACTGGGGACTCAGCCTGCAACTCAGGTATATGCCCTGACTGGGAATCGAACAGTGACCCTTTGGTTTGCAGGCCAGCACTCAATCCACTGAGCCATACCAGCTAGGGCTAATTTATTTTTTACTGTATTTTTTCCATTACCATTTGTCTCCCTTATACCTCCCTCCCACCTGGAATCACCACACTGTTGTCCTTGTCCATGATGGGGTGGAGAAGTTCTTGCGAGTTTTTAGTCTCCAGCACTGAGGTATTAGTAGTAAAATTTACAAACTTTAAACTGTCTGTATCAAATAGTCAAAGACTTCTTAAACAGATTATAACAATAATCTTACAGGAAAAGATTGATTAGGTATTAAATTTAGGAACTGCTCATTAAAAGACATCAAGTAGGAGCCAAAGAGACAAGCCACAGATGGAGAAAAGATATTTGCAACCCATGTAAAGAATTTAGAGAAAAAGTATTTTAAGAAATAATACATGTCAAAAAAAATCATACATGTCGATGAGAAAGACAGTCAACCCAAATAAACAAATAAAATAAATAAATAAAATAAAATAAAATTTTAAGATAGAGAGGCAAGTACAGCAATCACAGTTTAGGCTGCACAATCCTGTACATTTGTCCCCTTTTTCTGGTCAGTTTTGTAGCTAATTTGTTCACCAATCAGTGTCAGATAGTGGAAAACTTATAAATAAAAGTGTTGTGAGGATAAAACCTCCAAGAGTTGAAAGAAGCCAAATTTTCATGCCAACCAGACTCTTAAAACAGCATAAATGACATAACTGCATTTTATAGTCATGCATTTTCCAAATAACGTCCTGTTGAATCATTTCCTGAGGTCTGTCTGATTATGTTAAGTATGAATTAATTCTCCATCTGTAGAGGAAACAATGATATGCAGTAATGTGAGCTATGTCCATATTTAACTTATTTAGAAATCTCAGAACTCACATTTCTAAGATGCTCCAGCAAGAATGGATGAAGAGATCCCCATTTCCATACAAGCCATGGAGTTGTGGGCATGTTCCAAACAAGGCCAAGTCTTAGGCAGCCACTGCCAGAGATACATGAAATGTAAGTAATTTTCTCAAAAAACTTGCAATAACGCCCTATTCCTGTGTAACCATAGGAAAAAAATTATTAATATAATTTTATTGTCATCCCTAAATATATAGTTCTTGCTTTGAGGTCTTCATTAAACAATACCAGGGAAATTTCTCTGATTCTTGGAAATAATGGCTGTTTCTACAGAGGAAACTGGTGGTTACCAGGACCATTGCAGCAGGTGTACAATAAACCACAGCGTTGAACCTCCAAGCTGGGAACCTGGGTCAAGTACCATTTCCGCTGATAACCTGCAAGGTCACTACCTCCTGAACTGCTTCTTTTTGCATCTGTCAAATGGGAGGAAATCAACTGACATCTTAAGGTGGAGTAAACTAACAGGCAGAATACATACAGGGTTCTGCTGCTCACCAGATGGAGCTCTGAGAATGAGAATGAGAACGAGAATGAGAATGAATTTGCCTTCTCTGCTCTTCCCTACAGATGGAATGAAACTTTGTACATAGTTTTATGAAGGGAATTATGAGGGGGGAGAGTCATATGAACCTCAGAAGAAGAAAGCAGCAGAGTTAAGCGACTCCTCAATTCATGGCAGCCAATCATTACCATCTGGGCAAGGCCTTTTCTTATTTGGTTTGGTTTTATTTTGTGGTATACATTTCCTCTTCACTCCTGGCTCCTACTTGTCCCCACCTCAGATACTCACTAATGTATCCCTGGATATTTGTGTATGTGTGTGTGTGTATAATAGTAGACTATGGAACTTATTATTTTTCTTTTTTTTTTTCACTCAACTCTATGCTTTTAAGATTTGTCCACATGCTCGATGAATAATATTCCATATTCACCTATTAATTCCCCAGTTATGGACACAGCAGTAGACCATAAGGCACAATGGTTAAGAGTATACATTCAGAAGCCAGATTGCTTGGCATCAATCCTATTCACAACTGTGTAAATTAGCCCATTTACTCAACCTCCCTCTACCTCAGTGTCCTTATTTCCAAAACAGATATAGCAATGGTCTCTACCTCATACAGAGTACTGAGAACATATAAAGTACTGAGCACACATAAGCATTCAGCAAGTGTGAGCCATAATTATCATCAGCAACATTATTATTATTCCCACACCCAGTGCTGCACTGAACACCCTCATGCACATCCCTTAATGGACCTCTGCCTGAGTTTCTCTGGGATGTAGACACCAGAGAGAGATAGCTGAGTTATAGGGTGTAGGCACACTTAATTTCACCATGTGCTGCCTAATTGCTATTCAGAATGACTGCCCCAATCTGCATTCCCACCATTAGCTCCTGAGAGTTCCAGGAAAAGTTTTCTCAGCCATTGAGAGCACAGATTTTAACAAGTCTCCTCTACAGTTGCACTGACATCATCTGTCTGGGAGGCTTCTGTACAAGCCCGGTGGAAAAAACACACGTGGCCAATTTAGGAGTGTGTGCTGTTTTGCATTCTAGAACCCAAAGCCCTGTAGTGATTATCAAACAGTGGGTTCACCACCTGGGGGAGTCAGAATCACTCTGGAGGGATTCAAAGTGCTTCCCGAGGGGATTCTGACCAACATACCCTACGAGAACATGTACTTCCCACTTCCTAACTCCAAGTAAGAGTCCCTGCCTCTGTGAGCCACTTTCACTGCCTTCAATGAACCCTGATGGAGCAGGAAGCTCTCCTTGTCCAGAAAATTCTCCTATTGTCCAAGATCTCTCTATGCCTGGATAATATCATAAATGTCACTATTTAATACTGTCTTTTGAATTTAGCCCATATTCTCTGGGAGACTATGTACTGTCAACATGTTACCCGGGCTCTAGACCCAGTACTTGTTATTACCAGAGGGTGTAAGCATCTCAGCAGGAGTCCCTGAGAATCTCAGATGTTTGAGAAATGTTTGGTAGGCAATGTATGATACAAGTTTGATGGATTTGCAAGATGTGTGTCTCAGGCTCCCCAGAAATAGTGAGTATAGCAACAGAGAAGATGTTGAGGCCTGCTTAAGGGTGTCATTTAAATCCAACCTGGCACCCTCATCATCATAAAGATGTTAAACAGTACACTTAATAACTTTCAGTAAAACCCAGATCCAGGTCTGGAATTATATAGCTTTCAAAATAACCCTGTTTATGAGGGGCAAGTCAGTAAAATTTTCTCCCTCTGTGTCTCCCTTACAAGAGTTCATTAAACTTCAAAAGCAGAAATCAAGTAATTCATCCATTGCCTCACCACTGGTAAGTTATTTTCTTTCTCCTTTTAAAAAGAAACCATGGGCTATCGATTTCACTGAAGCTGTTAGAGAGGGAAATTAGCACATGAACCCGGGCAGGTTTGTAGCTCATAGAGTTGAAAGAAGTTCTGAAGCAGGTGATGGGCAGTTTTTTGCTTCAGAAAGTAATGATTAGGTGATGCAATTTGTCTAGAGGCTCTCACACTGGTCTCAGCAAATTTTTGGATGCTAGAGAAGATAGAAAAATATTTAAACTGGCATGGTAATAGATAACGCATTTTAAAATATCATTTGTGTGTTCCTTACTAATTTTATTCTAAGTAAATTTTCCCACAGACAAACTGACACTTTGTAGGTTCTCAGTAAATATTTGTTGCATAAGTGACTAGTGAGTGAAGAGTAGGCAGAGCTCCTCACTCAGGCTGAGACCACACCTACCTTTCCACATAATTTCTGATACTATAAATCACATATTGGTTAAAATAAAAATGTATTGGAGTATGATATAAAAATCCCAGCTGAGGCTGGTCCAGACCTAGCTGAACCAGTGTGAGGCATGGCAGGATGGGGATCTGAGGGGCCTGATGCTGGGTCATCAGCAGGCCAAAGAGAGGACAAGTTCCTGTGAGGTCCATTGTTAGAAAGTGGATTGTGGATCAGCCTGAGGAATGGTGATGCTTACACTGAACCCTTAGAAAGCAAGAACTGATGTTGCAAAGGCAAGGAAGAATTAAACAGGGAACATCTGCCAAAAGAGCCAAGTTAAAAGCTGGTACTAAGGGTAGAGTTTGCAGGCAGGAGAGATGGGCAGGGATCAGGTGTGCAAGGATGGGAGTGATTGGGATGAGTAAAATAGCAAGGCATAAGAGGCTGAGATTTGAGAACTGGGTCAATAGGCCAAAGAAGGAGGTTCTGTTAGCTTCTCCTTATCCATGTTTTCTCCCTTTACAGCATATTCCATCTCATACCACTTCCCACTCCCACATATGGAGAGCAAGGAATGCATTTTCTGAGGTTTTATCTCCCCAGTTTGGTGCCAAATTGATACTGATGCATGTTCCTGTCTCAGACATTACCTATGCATGTAGGTGGGAATAATTTCATATTCTGCCTCTCCAGTCAATCTTGCCCCAGGGCAATTAACCAGGGGGTGCCAGGAGAGCAGATATCTAGAATCTTTAAAAAGCTACTTATTTATGTTATTGCCTAATAAAACAATTCTACTTTTCATTCTATGATTGTTTTATCTTTTACCAACACCTAAATACCATTGAGTTAGTATCAGAAGGCTAGAAAGCTCCCATCTAGGCTGACCACTTACTAGCTCTATGAACTTAGACAAACTAGTTGACTTTTATGAGACACATTTTCCTATTTGCAAAATAAAAATGACAGAACCATGTTTACAGAGTTGTTAGGGTTAAATAAAAGAACATGGGTGATAGATCCAGGCCTAGTGTCTTATTTGTGGTAGATGCTCAATATTACTTTATTTTTTAAAAGAACCTGAACTTAACAGCAGCCATGAACGAGTACTAAAGAAGAAAACATCATTAAAAGATTAACTGCGAGGACTTCCGGCCAAGATGGAGGCTTAGACGGACACGCTAGGTCTCCCTCTACAACTAGAGAGGAATACAACTACTTCAAAACAAAGGATAACTAGAAATTCCAGAAAATAAAACTACACGGAAGTCCAACATATGAAGTTATAAACCAGCGGTGCCATTTGGGCAGGTAAGAGTTAAAGAGGGCAGTGCTGTTTGCGGTCGCACCTGGGCGGGGAGGAATCCCGGCTGCGGTCAAGCCCCTGGCGGTGCGACTCCGGCGCTGGGGAGAGCGGCCGCCGCATCGCCTTGAACAGTGAGGCCCAGGGGGGCGGGAGGACGGATCCCGGTCTCCTAGCTGAATAACTGTGTGAATCCATCTTGGACCCCCGCCCCCAAAGAAAGCACCACAGGGCTGCGAAATAGGTCGCAGACAGGCAGGCGCCGGTCGCTGATTTGTGACGCCAAACGGCGCCGGTCGCTGGGTCATTACGAGTACACAGGCACTGCCCCCGACAGCCGGCCCAAGAAAACAAAACGCATCTGTCAAAATGAGGCAGACAACTATAGAAATCCCGGTGACACAACTCACCAGGCAGCAGATAGAGAACCTGACAGATGAACAGATAAGAAACCTGTCAGAGGCTCAGTTCTGGGCCATTGTTATCAGGTGGCTTACAGAATTCACAAAAGAGCAGGAAAAAGATAAGAAAGAAGCGAAAAACTTTCATAACGAAAGGAACAAAACCACATACGAGACAGATGGTGAGGAAAAAAAATCCAGAGTTCATTTCAACAAACTGGAATATGGAGAAGGAACAAGCAGTCAACCAATGCAGCGAGAGGAAATGGGAAGCAACAATGAGAGGATCAGAAACCTCTGGGACAGCTATAAAAGGCCCAACATAAGAATCATTGGTTTGCCAGAGAATGAGGAAGATGAACTAGAACTTGAAAAATTGAGTGAAAATATAATAAAGGAGAACTTCCCAGACTTGGGGAAGGGAATAGACTTGCAGGTCCAGGAAGCAAGGAGAGTTCCCAAGAGACTGGACCCAGGGAGAACCACTCCAAGACACATTATAATCAAAATGTGAAAAATTAAAGGTAAAGAGAGAATCTTAAAAGCAGCAAGAGAGAAGAAAAGAATTATGTACAAAGGGGTCCCAATTAGACTATCAGCTGACTTCTCAAGGGAGACCCTACAGGCAAGAAGAGACTGGCAAGAAATATTCAAAGTAATGAAAATCCAAAACCTACAACCACGAATACTCTATCCAGCGAAATTGTCATTCAGAATAGAAGGACAGAGAAAGTGTTTCCAGGACAAAATAAAACTGAAAGAGTTCATTAGATCCAAACCACTGTTATATGAGATGTTAAAGGGACTGGTTTAAAAAAACAGAAGCTAGGGAGATGAAACAAAGGCAAACTAAATAGGCAACGAGAGTGGAAAAGGAACTGTGGGTACGGGAAGCATATTGGGAGGAGGTCAACAGGGAGGGGGAATGGGGAAAGGGAGGGAGATGATATAGGAATTGGGGATCAAGGTAGGAGGGAATGGAATAGACGGAGAGAGGTTGGGAGGAACTGTATGCACAACTAATGGACATAATCTAAAAGGGGGGGACAACTGGAGGGAGGGGGGCCACCGGGTGGAGGGGAGCAGAGGGAAGGGAAATTGGCACAAATGTAATATTATAATCAATAAAACACATTAAATCTGAAAAAAAAATAAAATAAAATAAAATAAAATGTAGATTTTTACCTGGGGGGGGGAAAAAAAAAAACTACAAAGTTTTATGACAAAGTCTAAAGCAATTTAGTATTTCTAGCTTCTTTTTATATAACCAAAGACTTTAATATTCTTTAGCCAAATGCAATGAATGTCTCTCCTTTATCATAAATGTCTAGTGGTTTTTTTTTTAGGTTTTTTTTTCTATTTAACCACTCACATACAAACAAGAAATTATTTTCATAAGTAATTAAATTTATGGACATGTTTTCAATTAAAAAAAAAAAGATTAACTGCATTTGCATTTTCTAGGGTACAATAGCAATCATTCATATTCTTGACACTCCACCATATTTACTCTGGTCCTGTTAGCCACAGTTGGAGGTGGGTACCTTACCTTTGCATTTCCTGTGGGTACCAACTGTGTTTGCTTTCATTGGGTGAGGCTGTGATAGGTACATAGTGCATCTATTCTTGGTTGCTTAGCAGGATTCCTGCTCAAAGCCAATTAACTGAAGTTGAGACCTAGAGTGCCAGCTCCCAGCAGGTGGCAGGAACATGAAGGTGAAGAGCATATTGCTGGTACCCGATCCTCCTCATATCTGTTGGTTGATATTCTATTGCATTGACACAAGTATCTTCAGGTCTTACTTTGACAGTCCACATGCCATGTTATCCTGAGCCACTGGGCTCTACACATCTGCTCAGAAAAATCCAGCCCCTAGGTGCAGAGCCCAGGATCATAACCTAGATTTCCCTTTGCTTAAGATTGTCTGCCACTGCAGTACTACACCATGGCTGATTTTTCACTGCCTTTATTATTAACTTGGAAGTGTTATATTTGCTAATGGGAATTTTTATTTATGTAGAACCTTGGCTGCTCTGACATACCACACAATAGAAAACAATCCACAATACAATGATTTTGCTTTCTCTTCCCTTGGACCCTGATAACATTTGAATCTCAGTCTCTAGGCACTACTCCATGCTTTGAGGCCAACTTTGTCCTTGGGCAGCTCAGTGGTGATGAGAAGTGTGGCTCATAATGAGTCCTAACTATACATCTGATCAACCTTTCTAATGGGCCTGTTTTTATCTTGAGGTTCTCAGGATTAATTTAGAAAAAATGATTTTGAAAGAGAGTTAATACAAAAAAACTGAACTGATAAGTGGACATAACTTTGATGCCAATGAATCACTTACACCCATCTAGGTCATTCTACATGCCCTAATGTTTCATCCCTCACCTGCCTGTCCTGGGGCCAAGTTCACCACACTGAATAAAGGAAACAGCAGTGACCTCAGACACCTTCTTTACAAGGAGCACACACCAGTCTTTTACACTACCTGGTCCGGTCTCTGTCTTCACAGAATATGAGCAGACTTTTCACCCATATGAGACTTCTAATCTTATTTCTTAGGGGCCAGAAGTATGGTTTACTTACTTATATAGTTTTCACCTTTAGAATGTCAGGAAACTGTTAAACCCATCTCAGAAGATGCTGGGTTTTTTTTCTGCTTCTCAATCTCCAATGGTCCTGTTTGGTCTTCTGAGACAACTGTCATTTCTATCTTGTATTTTTACAAATATGAATCTATGAACATAAAAACATGTACATATTCATTGAATATAATGCTTTTGGTTGATCTTTTCCAAATTTTATAGTTCACTTGCTTCCAGAGAGCTGAAGCACAAAAGTTAACTGAATTTTTATCTTGTTGTTCAGAAATACAATATATAACTGTTCTCATAAAGGGCCTGGGTTGCCTACCTAAAAACCCTTTGTCATATTGTTGAATCCATGGTATCCAATGCCTCACTCTCCATCTGCCTGCCTGCCTAAGAAACTTCCCTCTTATCTCACCAAGGCTCATAGTGACCTTGTGGATCTTAGAATCAGTTTGGGTGCATAATAATAGTCATGGCCTGAATCTTATACCTTCAGACTTAAAAATTTAACAACTCTCCTTTGGCCTTCTCTTGAAGTTCCAACATTTAGCCTTGAACACATCCTGAAGAACCTAATCCACTATCCTTCCTGATCCCAACAACCTGGAGCCACAGTTATGACAATCAAAGCCAACTTCCCTGTTAGATTATTGGACACAGAACCTACTGACAAAAGTCTCCTGAGAAGAGTGTCCCCTGTTCCAGACCTAAAATTTATAGAATAAAGTCTCCAGGATGGAATTCTATAGTTAAAGACTAGGACACTTATCCAGAAAGACTTAGCTTATCAGATCCATGAGGTGGGAAACTATTTTATTCACTGCTGTTTCCCAATGGCTAGCTCTGGGCTTAGAACTTAGGATTCACTCAATAATACTTGCATGTATGAAATAAATTTTTTAAAAAACTAAAAGACTTTATGTTTAAAATTTTTTTTAAATGAACATAGCAAAGAAATTTAGTTTTCTGTTTCAAAAGGAAAAATTTTTAAGAGGAATTGAATCTTAAAACAGTTGAAGGATTTAATTAAAGAATTATAAGAGGAAGTGTAAACAGTACACAATTTGATTCAGACTTCCTGGGTTCAAATTCTGGGTTTAATGCTTACTAACCATGTCAATGTGGGCGAGTTACTTTCTCCAGGCCTTGATATTCGTATCTTTAAAGTGGAAATAATAATAATATCTACCCAACGAAACTAGTGTAGAAATTGCAGGAGGTAATACATGAAAAGGGCATCATAGCATCTTGGCTGCAGAGTCAGCCCATCATAATTAGCTCTAAGTAATAGTAACAGAATATTAGTATTATCCAGAGGTTCACAGGCCATTTCAAGTGCCTGAGGGAAACGAAGGGTCAAGAGAATTCAATATTCATCAGCCTTTGTTTCATAGACACTAAACCAATACTAACAGGTGTCTACTTCAGAATCACTTATTAAATAGGAAAAACAAATCTCCTTTATATCATCCATTTTACTGGTCACTTACCTCTTAATTCCCAGGTTTCTTTTACATCCATTTGTGCAAATGATATTTCTAAACTCCCTTTCCAGCTGTCAAACTAGTATAGTTCATTGGCAGCAGTAGTAGGCAATTGAAGGACGAGAGGAACAGAAAAGACAAGGAATTTCTCCTTTTCTCCTTTGCTTCAGGCAATATCTCCATATTAGCTGTGTCTCCTCCATAATCTCAATAGCTGCTGACTGTCCCTCTTCCAAGGTCCCATCTTCCACCAAGAAGCCATCTTATAGATCTAGGTCCAAGTGGCAAGGACACCTAAGCTCTGGTAAATGCCATTTCTGTCTTTTGTCCCTAAAGCCCTGTGAATGGTAGTGGCTTTCTGCTATTAATAATCTGTAAGGTGTTATTCTTTGAGATGTTTTATTTGGCTTCTCAGGTTTTTCAGCCCCTTTGTAGTTAGTTCCCTGTATTAAATCATTGATATTGGACTGTCCGGCATAGATTGGGCTTTCCTGACTGGATCTTGACTGATCTTAATTTGGTTTTCCATTACTTGACACAGGTCACCTTCTAAATTGATTCAAACCTTAAGAAATAATTTAAAATTCTTACCTTGTGGCTTGTAAAAGGCATGGCTGCTCCCTGTCTGGGAACTGAGGATTGCTCCAAAATTTTACTCTCCCACACTATACTTAAAACATTCTTTTTTATTTGATCTCCAACTTGCTTCATTTCAATGATTCTGTACCTTGATTCACTCTCCCTGCAAAAGCCCTTAATATCAATAATGTACCTCCTCCATTGCTTCCTTGGACGTGCTCACCATCATCCATAAAGAAAATGATGCGTTGCTCTGCATTCAACTAGTGATCTCCAAGAACCAAAAGCAGCCTAGATCTGTCTTCTCTGCAAAGAAAGATTCAAAGTCATGTATGTGTGCATGGGCATACGTGCTCATATGTATTGCAGAATGAATTTAAAAATTCCTTCTTCTGCTCTGACTGTTATGCCTGTTGCCGATGTGGTCCCAGTCCAGGCACATGAGAAACGCAACCAATTGATGTTTCTCTGTCACATTGATGTTCATTTCCCTCTCTTTCTCCCTTCCTTCCTCTCTCTCTAAAAATAATAAATAAAAAATATATTAACTAATTAATTAAATTAAAAGAATTTAAAAGTTCCTCCTAATGGATGGAGGGCAGGACGCAAATTTTGGAAGCTAAACAAATTCACTATGTAAGTTATATAACTGTCTAATCACCATGTTGTATACTTGGAACTAATATAATATTATGTGTCAACTCTAATTTTAAAATTCTTTTGAAGAAAATTTAAACAAAAATGCTTTCTGTCTTTTGTTTCTCCTTAATAAACATATATTGCTCTCTTTTGTAAACTTCATACTTGTGACATACATACCAATCCATTTTCATCAACTTATTGGAATCATTTAGCACAAGAAACTGTTTTCCTCAACAAATAAATAAACTTTAATTAGAGTAAACAATTGTAAAGCTAGGCACAATCAAGAAATTGTTTCCCAAAACAAACACAACACTACAACTTTAATCAGAGAAGCACATGCCCCAACATACAGAGAAGGAGCTCTGTGTGTGTATTCCAAGAACAAGATCAGCTTTTCTGCTTTTAGCATTTCACTGGAAGAGGTTGAAGAACAGAGTAAAATACCCTTTCTGGTCTTCCAATGGGAGGTAAGAATCTGAGCAGTTACTTCCACTTGAAACTTCTGCCTAGTTTGCTTTGCACAGGATTTTCAGCCTTCCTGGTTTTTTAGATCTTGTGCTGTTTACTATTTCTTCTTCGTAAGTGAGAAAGATTATTTCCACAGTGAAAGAGATGTGAAAATAATGGATGAAGGGACGACAAGCTTCCAGGACCTAATGCAAAAGCACTTGAAGGCGGGGGCCCGACCCACAATCTTCCCATTAGGCTGCTTTTCAGAGGCCAGCCTCCAGGAAGTAGTCTGAGAGGATGTTACAGAGCTTTCAACTCTAAAGGCCCTTCTTTTTCAATTTCTTTATCTTTGACTTATGAGTAAGTAGCAACAAAACTATGTATGTCTCTTCCCACAGGATCTTTGATCCCTTTTTCCACATCCCTTCATCTAGTTTCAAAAAGGAAATACAATGGACTTTATCATCCTCACCCATTGGCTCCATCACAGAGAATCCACAAACATAATTTTCCTTGATTGATTATTGGAATGGGTCCATTTTCCACATCTCTGTGAACACAGCTGCTAATAGTCTTATCAGGGAATAGGCACCACAAAAGTTTATTTTTCTTAGTTAAAAATAAGAGCATAGCCAGACAGCAGTCTGCGGTTGGAGTGGTGGATGGAAAGATGTAGAACACTATTAAGAAATAAAGGAATAGAAAGAATGGCAACACTTAGCTCTAGGGAGTCTGGCTTTTTTGTTATTTTTTAATGCCTGTGAACTGACTACTTTGTTGGAGTCTGTGAGTTCAACTGATTCCAGCTGTGCTGACTCTATAATGATCAGTGCTACTCTAAAGTCCTAAACTCCTCTTATAGTATGTTTCCCCAAACCTTATTAGGACCTCCAACAAAGTGCCACATGCCACAGGTCTGGAGATCAACAGTGTTGGTTTACTAACATTGAATGTAGAACTTTAGAACAGTGGTTCTCAACTTGAGATGCATTTGGAATCCCTTTAGAGCTTTAAAAACTGCTGATACATGGGTCCAGCCCAGCATTTCTGATTTCATTAAGTTAGATATCCCTAGATATCAGAAGTTTAAAGCTCCACCCAGGCTTTTCTAGTTGTAGACAAGACTGAGACGCACTGCTATAGAATGCTACATCTGAGGTCTGCACCTGCAGACCAGAGAATTAATTCATAGAGCGAGATTAAAGAGGGTGTCAGTGAATATAGTATTGCCCGTGTGAGGCCTACGTGGCTCTGAAAGTCATTTCTTTACATGACGACTGGGGCTTGAGAATAGAAGTCCATCTTAGCATGCTTTACTTCCCAGAAATACAAAACCTCACAGATTTGAATAAAAACTACGAAGACTAACCAAATCCTCTTCATCCTCCAATCAACCAGGATGTAGTAGTAGTGGACCAGGGATGAATCCCTCTTGATCTACTGTTTGCTTCCTGGACATAATTTTCAGTCAAACTGAACTTATACTCATAACTAAATCATGAGAGAACATCTCCACCTCATAACTCAGGTTGGCCTGAAAGATATACTGCCTATTCCTTTATTGCTATGCCAGCCACATGCATCGTACTCTCAGAGGAGGAATAGAACAAAGACTTCACATTTCTCAGAATTAAAGGGATACCATTTTGATTTTAAATGTTTGCTGAAATCATGCATTTAGCAAAAGGCTTAACAACTGTCTGTTGCCCTCATGAATATCTGAGTAATAAATTTATTACCCACATTGCAAGGAATCCTTTGTGGACTTTCCAGAGTCTCCACTCTAATCATGGTTAAACCAACAAAGGGATTACAGCCTTATCGGGAGTTTATTTTGCACGACTGCCACATAGCTCTGCCAGTGACAGTATCCTGTTTTTCCCACTATGCTGAGCTCACTCAAAGATCCCATTAAATAAAGTTGAACTTTTCAGTTATACATACATATTAAAAAATTTCTCACTATTATTTGGAATTATATTTTCATTTAGGAAAAATTGATGTTCAACTACTAAACAGTATTGACCCTCTATAACTCAGAAATCTGGATGTGGTAAAGAAGGAAATTTCAAAATTTCTTTATTTTTTTTGCCATTTTGTGTCTTTCTTTATTTTTTTAATTTAATCTTTATTGCATTTTTTTACATTACCATTTAGTCTCTTTATACTCCCCTCCCACCTGCAATCACCACACTGTTATCCATGTCCATGAATTCTTTTCCCTGTTTGCTCAATCCCTCCATCCCCTCAAACGGCACCCCCCCACAACTAGATGTCATCCTGCTCTCCATCTATGAGTCTGTCCCCATTTTCTTTATTAGTTCAATTTGTTCATTAGATTCCACATATGAGTGAAATCATATGGTTTTGGTCTTGCTCTGACTGGCTTATTTCACTTAGCATAATTTTGTCCAGGTCCATCTATACTGTCGCAAACGGTAACCTTTCTTCTTTTTTACGGCCGAGTAGTATTCCATTGTGTAAATGTCCCATAGTTGTTTTATCCACTCATCTACTGATGGACACTTGGGCTGCTTCTGTATCTTGATCATTGTAAGTGACCCTGCAATTAACATACGGGTGCTTATGTTCTTTTGAATTAATGTTTTGGGTTTCTTAAGATAGATTCCCAGAAGTGGGATCACTGGGTTAAAAGGCAGATCCATTTTTAATTTTTTGAGGTACCTCCATACCACTTTCCACAATGGCTGCACCAATCTGCATTCACACCAACCATACAAAAGGGTTCTCTTTTCTCCACATCCTCACCAGTACTTGCTGTTTGTTTGTTTATTGATGATGGCCATTCTGACAGTGGTGAGATGATATCTCTTTATAATTTTAATTTGTATTTCTTTGATGATTAGTGATACTGAGCATCTTTTCATATGTCTATTAGCCACCTGTATGCCCTCTTTGGAGAAGTGTCTAGTCAGGTCCTTTGCCATTTTTAAATTGGGTTATTTGTGTTTTTTGGTGTTGAGTTTTGTAATTTCTTTATGAATTTTGGATATTAACCTCTTATCAGATATATCAGTGACAATATTTTCCCATTCTGTTGGTTGTCTTTTTATTTTGTTGATGATTTCCTTTGCTCTGCAAAAACATTTTAGTTTGATGTAGTCCCATTTGTTTATGGTTTCTTTTCTTTCTGTTGCCTGGGAAGATATATTCAATAAAATATTGGTATGAATAATGACTGAGATGTTGTTATTTATGTTTTCTTCTATGACTTTCATGGCTTTGGGTTTAACGTTTAGTCTTTGATCCATTTTGAATTTACTTTTGTGTCTGTTGTAAGAAGGTGGCCTAGTTTCATTTTTTCTGAGCGTCTTTCCAATTTTCCCAACACCATTTATTGAATAGACTTTCTTTAGCCCATTGTATGTGCTTGCCTTCTCTGTCAAATATTAACTGACTATAAAGGTGTGGGGGAAAGAAGGGAAAGAGTTTAGTCAAGAAACCAGTATGAATGACCCATGGACATGGACAACAAGGTGGGGATTGACTGTGGGAGAGGAGATGGGGTAGGCGGGGCAGGGGAGAACAACAGGGGGAAAATGGAACAGCTGTAATAGGACAACAATTAATTAAATAAATAAAGGCGTGGTTTATTTCTGGTATCTCTATTCTGCTACATTGATCTATGTGTCTGTTCTAATACCAGTACCATGCTGTTGTGATCACTATGGCCTTACAGTAGAGTTCGATATTAGTGTTATTCCTCCAACTTTGTTCTTCTTTCTCAGGATGACTGTTGCTATGCAGGGCCTTTTCTGGTTCCATACAAATTTTTGAAATATTTGCTCTAGTTCTGTGAAATATGTCACTGGAATTTTGATAGAAATTGCATTAATCTGTAGATTGCTTTGGGTAGCATGAACATTTTAATGATGTTAATTCTTCCTACCTATGAACATGGTATGTGCTTTCACTTATTTGTATCTTCTTCAGTGTCTTATATTTTCTGAGTATAGGTCTTTTACATCCTTAGCTAGGTTTATTCCTGGGTTTTTTGTTGTTTTTTTTTGGTAGCAATTGTGAATGGGATGTTTTCTTAATTTCCCTTTCCCTTAGTTTGTCATTGGCATATAAAAATGCAACTGATTTTTGGAAATTAATTTTGTATTCTGCTACATTGCTGAATTCATTTGTCAGTTCTAGTCGTTTCTTGGTGGAATCTTTGGGGTTATCTATCTACAGTATCATGTAACCTGCAAATAAAGACAGTTTTACTTCTTTCTTTCCGATTTGGATGCCTTTTATTTCTTCTTCTTGTCTGATTGCTGTGGCTGGGACTTCCTGTACTACGTTGAACAAGAGAGGTGAAAGTGGACGTCTGTGTCTTGTAACATTTTCCCATTGAGTGTGATGCTGGCAATGGTTTGTCATATATGGCCTTTATTAAGTTTAGGTATGTTCCCTCTAATAGCACTTTGCTGAGAGTTTTTATCATGAATGGGTGCTGGATTTTATCAAATGTTTTTTCTGCATCTAGTGATATGATGATGTGGTTTTTATTTTTATTTTATGTGGTGTGTCACATTTATTGATTTGTGAATGTCATACCAGCCTTGCATTCCTGGAATAAATCCCACTTGGTCATTAATGTATGATATTTTTGATGCATTGCTGTATTCAGTTTGCTAATATTTTGTATAGGATTTTAGCATCTATGCTCATCAGGAATATTGGCCTATAATTTTCTTTTTTTGTAGTGTCTTCATCAGGTTTTAGAATTATGATAATGCTGGCCTTACAAAATGAGTTTGAGAGCCTTCCCTTGTCTTGAATTTTATAAAATAGTTTAAGAAGAAGAGGTGTTAGTTCTTCTCAGAATGTTTGGTAAAATTCACCTGTGAAGCCATCAAGTCCAGGGATTTTGTTTATTGAGAGTTGTTTTTTTTTTTTATTAATGCTTCAATTTCACTAAGTGTAGTCTGTCTATTCAGATTCTCTGATTCTTTGTGATTTAGTTTAGAAATATTGTATGTTTCTAGGAATTTATCCATTTCATCAAGGTTGTCCAGTTTGTTGGTATATAGTTGTCCATAATATTTTCTTATAGTCCTTTGTGTTTCTTTGGTGTCAGGTGTTCTTTCTCCTCTTTCATCTCCGATTGTATTTATTTGGGTCCTCTCTCTTTTTTCCTTGATGAGTCTGGTTAAAGTTTCATCGGTGTTGTTCATCTTGTTAAAGAACCAGCTCTTGGATTCATTGATCTTTTGTATCATTTTTGTTAGACTCTATTTTATTATTTCTGCTCTGATCTTTATTATTTCCTTCCTTCTACTCACTTTGGGCTTTGTTTGTTGTTCTTTTTTCAGGTTCCTTTAAGTGTGAAGTTAGATTGTTTATTTGAGCTTTTTCTTGTTTTTTTTTGAGATAGGCTTGTAATGTTGTTGTGAATTTCCCTCTTAGGGTTGCTTTCCCAGTGTCCCACAGATTTTGGACTGTTGTGCCCTCATTTTCACTTGTTTCAAAGTATTTTTTGTTTCTTTCTTGATCTCATTGTTGACCTGTTCATTGTTTAATGACATGTTATTTAGCTTCCATGTCTTCACATGTTGTTCACTGTTTTTGTGATTGATTTCTAGTTTTATAGCATTGTGGTCAGAGAAGAAGCTTGATATAATTTTAACCTTCTTAAATTTACTGAGACTTGTGTCCTAACACGTGGTCTATCCTAGAAAACATTCCATGTGCACTTGAAAGGTATGTATATTCTACTGCTTTGGGATGAAATGCTCTGAGGATATCAAGTAAACCCATTTGATCTAGTGTGTCATTTAAGGCTCCTGTCTCCTTGTTGATTTTCTGTCTGAAAGATCTATCCATTGAAGTCAATGCAGTGTTAAAATCCCCAGCTACTACTGTATTCCTGTCAATCTCTCCCTTTACATCCATCAAGATTTGATTTACATATTTAGGTGTTTCTGTGGTGGGTGCATAAATGTTTACTAGGGTTATAACCTTGTATTGGATTGTTCCATTTATTATTATATAGTGTCCTTCTTTGTCTCTTACTATACCCTTTCTTTTAAAGTGTATTTTGTTGGATATAAGTACTGCTAACCCATTTTTTTCCCTTTACACTTGCATGAAATATCTTTTTCCATCCCTGTACACTTAGTCTGTGTGTATCTTTCAATCTGAGATGAGTCTCTTGGAAGCAGCATATATATGGGTCTTGTTTTCTTATCCATTCAGCTGCCCTATGCCTTTTGGTTGGAGCATTTAAGCCATTTACACTTAAGGTGATTATTGATAGATAGGTATGTAGTGCCATTTTATTGTTAGACTGTTTTCCTCTGCTTTTATTTTCTTTCTTTGCTCCTCCTCCTCCCCATCCCCCTCCTCCTCCCCCTCCCCCTCCTCCTCCCCCTCCCCCTCTCCTACTGTTCCTCCTCCTCCTCCTCCTCCTCCTGGTGTTAACAAACTCCTTTAGCTTTTCTTGTCAGGAAAGCTCCTATTTCTCCTTTGATTTTAAATGCTAGCCTTGATGGGTAAATTAATGTTGGTTGTAGGTCCTTGCTTTTCATCACCTTGAATATTTTATGCCATTCCCTTCTGGACTGAAATATTTCTGTTGAGAAATCAGATGACAGTCTTATTGGTGCTCTCTTTATGTAACTACCTACTTTTCTCTTGTGCCTTTTAGGATTCTCTCCTTGTCTTTAAGCCCTGTCATTTTTATTATGATGTGTTTCAATGTAGACCTCTTTGGGTCCAAATTACTTGAGACTGAGTTTCCTGGACTTGTGTGTCCTTTTCCTTCACCAGAGTAGGGAATTTTTCAGTCACTATTTCTTCAGATAGGTTCTCGATCCCTTGCTTGCTCTCTTCTCTTCCTAGTGCTCTCATTATGCAGATGCTGTTATGTTTCATGTTGTCCAACATGTCTCTTAAGCTATCCTCATTTTTTTAAATTCTTTTTTCTTTTTGGTGCTCTGCGTGGGTGTTTTTTTCTACTTTGTCTTCCAAATAACTGATTCAATCTTCTGCTTCATCTAAGCTACTGCTTATTCCTTCCAGTGTATTCTTTATTTCAGATATTGCATTCTTTATTTCTGAATGGCCATTTTTATGGTTTCTATGTCCTTTTTCATGTTGTTGAGTATCCTTATAATCATTACTCTAAACTCTCTATGTGATAAATTGCTTGCCTCTATTTCATCTAGTTCTTCTGGAGAAATCTCTTGTTCTTTCCTTTGAGGTCTGTTTCTTTTTCTTCCCATTTTGGTTGCTTCTTCGTATTTTCTGCCTTAGTTGTTAAATTGATCAGTGATGTGGCCTCAAGTTGTAATCAGCAGGCCAGCTTAAGCTCTACAGGGTGGGGCCAAATAATTCCTGTGGGCAGGGCTATTGTTACCCCTCAGGCTGATGCCACCTGGAGGGGACTGCTCTGCCTGAGCAAGAAGGCTCTTGCAGTATGGGGAATGACATAGCACAGGGGTCCTAGCAGTTGTCCCCACTTCTCTGCCCAGAGTCAACAACCCCAGACTCTTCCCAAGTATCTCTAGTCCACTCTGCCCTCCCTCTGCTGGATCTCAAGGTAAGTGCCCGCAAATCAAATCTTGTGTTTTGGCCATTTATAGGCTCTCTGCATCTCAATCTGTCTCTCCCAAGCAGACAGAAACCCTGCTACTCTTCACAGCCAGATGTCATCTGGGCTACTTTCTGGCTCTGATGCTGTAGGCTGGGGAGCCCAGTTTGTGGTTTAGACCCCACACTTATCAGGGGGAACCTCCCGGCTGCTGAAATATCCTTTTGGAAACTCAGCTGCAACCCATAGGAGCCCAGCCAGCCCTCTTGTGCCTCCTCCACACTCCCTACCAGTCTCACTATGATGACATTTTCTTCTGTTTGTCCTTGGTTATAAGGATTCTCTCCAGCAAGTGTTCAGTTGTTTATCCCAAAATTTGTTTAGTGGAAAAAAAACCACTCATATTCAAAACACACAACACACACATAAAGTTTTGCCATTTTCTGTATTCTAGCTATGGAGTCCATTTGATTATCAAGAATTCCTGAAGAGACCTGGCCAGGTGGCTTGGTGGTTGAAGCACCATCCTGAACACCAAAAAAGAAAAAAACAGAGAGAGAGAGAGAGAGTTATGGGTTCAATTACCTAGGTTATAGGTTGAATCCCTGGTTGGATTGTGTATGGGAGGCAACTAATCAATGTTTCTCTCTCTCATTGATGTTTCTCCCTCTCATTGATGTTTCTCCCTCCCCCCCACTCTCTCTCTCCCTCCCTTCTTGTCTCTAAAGTCAATAAAAAACATATCCTCATGTGAGGGTTTAAAAAAAGAATGCCTAAGAGTTTTTCAGTGGACAAATCAGTGAGAACAGTATATAATCATTCATAGCATGGGACTAACATGGTAGAAAGCTTTGCAAAAACAAGTCAAAACCTTTTTTTTTTTTTTTTTTTTTTTTTTTGATACACAATTAGTTCAGCCTAATCTGGGCATATGATATTTTGTGAGCTTGGTAACAGCTTAAGAAAGATATTATAGATACTGTGGCACATCTCTACTATTTAAGTTTTCATAGAGTAAAGATCTAATATTACCTTGGTCTTAGATAGGCAAAAGTAGTGGAATAGAAGGTCCATGTCCAGATATACCTAGATCCAGTGAACCACTTTAACCAAAACAAAACTATTCCCATTTTTATGAACTTCAAGGAGGACATCTATTGTATATTCTCAGATGATGGTACAATGATGAGTGATTTAGTAGGACATGGTGACAGTAGAAAAAGGTTGTAGAGTTAACTCTTCTGAAGTTATGTTGATAAACCAATTCTACATTGCATTTTTGTTCATCACATTGTGGCTATAAAATCAGCATGGTTGAGCCTCTGGCTGTGACCTGTGCATAACTGGATATACTACATTTTCCAAAAAGGACTGCAACAGTGTCTCCCATCCTTCCTGATCTTTAGCTGTATAATTTTGGCAATATCCCTATCAAGAAGGGAGTCTAGTTTTCTTGGTTTAAATCTAGGCAGGGCTTGAGGCTACTTTTACTATTAAAATAAAGCAGAAGTGATGTTATATGACTCCCAAAACTGGGTTCTAGAAGGCAATGTAGAATACTTATACCTGGAGCCCACAACAGCCATGTAAGAAGTCCAACTCCCATGAGGTCACCAGGCTGTCTAGGAGCCAAACCACATGAAATGGCCATAAACAGGTTCAAAAGCCCTCCACAGTGCTCCCAGAAACAGTCAATGTCAACTCATTCTGTGAGTGAGTCATCTTAATCATCCAGCCCAGTCTAGCCTTCAGAAGACAGCAGTGCCAGTGACATCTCATTCCAACTGCTTGAGAGATCTCGTACCAGAGCTATCCAGCCAAGCCCTTCCCAAATTTCTGACCCCCCCCCCAAAAAAAATGAGCAAAATAAAATAGCAGTTTTAAGCCCTGACATTTGGGGTAAGGTGTTATACAACAATAATAGCCAGAATAAAATTATTTCAGATTACTTTTACTTTGTACTCTTTAGACTGTTTCAGAATCTAAGAAAATCAGAAGTTTTCAGTCACTTTGAGGAAAAGAGCATCTTTTCTGAAACACTTTACCTCCAATGTTCCAAAACTCTGGTATTTCTAGAATTTGCTAACAGTTAATGGCTCTGACAAGCAGTCACAATATGTAATCAAGCAGAGAAAATTATATTTACCAGAACTCTTCTAAGAGATTGTTTCATATGTTTAAGGAAATACACTTTTATGAGATGAGAATAAGGCAGAGTGAGACATTCAAGTCTATGTTCAAATGTTAAAAACAGTTTCTAAACTTCCTTCTAAGGAGGAAGAGTTTTATTCACTGCTGATCTTTTTGCTTTGTTGAGCACCTAGCTGAATGGGAATTACAAATTAAGGGCAAGAATTGAATTGGTTTGCAAAATAGAGGAAACTTGATCATATTTAGAAAAAGTGAAAAGGAGAACTCTTTGTTTGCTGAGTAACAAAGTGAGAACTTTGGGGAACAGAGATATGTAACAATATTTTGGAAGAGTTTGCTGTTGATTGTGTAAGGAAAACTGTATACCCTATCTTCTTTACCAGAATTTTGGTACAAAATACATTGCTCAATAATTATCATGTTAATACTGGTTTACAGACATATAGAAATGTTGAGGTTAGCAAGGGGATTTTAAAAAAGGCAAATATAGGACCAGAAAATATCTAGTTTACGTGCATACTGGTAGAGGTATAAAAGAGACAAAACATATTTTTGAAAAAGGAAAGAAAAAAAAATTTACCCTAAGGTATCACCTAGTCATGGAAGGTTCATTTTAAATGAAGAGTTATACACACTTTTATGCATGCTGAGAGAAAGGACAGGCACACACCAGGATTCCTAAGAACCCATTAGTGTTCCCCTCACACCCCCCAATGCTAATGGTTGTTTAGTTTTGGAAGAGAAAAAACTTGTGGGAAGAGTTGGGCTGTGAATATACAAAAAGGATCATATACCAGAGCCCAATTAAAATGGCTCAAAGCTTTTACTAACTGCTAGAAGTAAGTTTTGTCTCTTGCTATCTCCTTCAACCCTTTCAAAATTTTCCTTTCATCTGTCCCACTTTTAGAAAACAAGCTCTGATGTGATTTTATTCTGATGAACAAATCTTTACTAAATTGTTAATAACTAGTAATAAGTAAATTTATTTTATGTGCCTTGGATCCCTGGATCATTTGCATTCATAGCCTATATATAGTAACCTTTCTCCACAACTTGGGTGTGAGGCAAGTTTACTGTTTACTTTCTTCCAATTAAATCCAAGTTTGTGCCTCCTCCTTCCTGAAATTGTAGAAAATTTCAATGTCCATTATTATTGGGTGCAACATCTTCTCCTTTTTTGGTGCCACCTTTAAGCTATGAGCCATTCTGGTTCCTGGAAATAAAGGCAAAAGTCACTGGCCTCAGCCCATCCTGATCTGCTGATACACATTGGGCAGGTTGGCTTACTTTCTAAAGTTCAGTGACTGCAAAGTTTCCTCTGCTCTGTGTAGGTGGAGAACTTACAGCTAAGGCAGGCATCCTGAGCTAGCATCCAGCATCCTTAGATGCAGTTTTCTGGAGTCCTGCCTCCAACCAGGGCCCCTTTCATGGTGTGAGATTCTCCATGCAGAATTCCACTCCCTACAGTTGGGGAGTTACCCTTATCAAAGGACATTTACTTCTCCCCATTTCCCTAGTGAAGTCCTTTCAAGGGGACCAATCAATTGATGGGGACACAAAAGCCAGCAAGCACCACTGACTATAGTCATTTTTGCTTTCTGCACCCACAATGCAAACTTCCCCTGAGGCAAGGCAAGGTAGGGACTCAGAGCGCTAAGCTACCTTCTTGCAAGAGGGAGAGGAAGATATACCATGAAAAAAGAACCACAAATTACTGTTTCCACAAAACACTCAAACATGTATTTAACAAGATGCTCCAGAAGTGGTACTATTTTCACCCAAAGGAATAGGCTTTCAAAATGAGTGCTCTAGCACTTCTCAGTTCTGGACAGTGATCCATCTCCAGAATGACTCCATCACCTGAGTTTGAAGCACAATGCACTTTAGAAAACCCTGGGTTTAGAGATGTTGCTCTTGGTGTCACCCCTCAGTAGAGGAGACGCACCTGTGGGGACACAGTCCTGAATCATCTCTGAGAAGTAAACATGTAGGAAGACATTTTCCTGCCCCAGCCCCTGCCCTCCAGAAGAATGTCAGCAATAATTCTGGTTAGTTAGCCAAAGGCAGGCCCTGCCCTACCTGACTCCTGCCAGAAGCAGCTGCCTTTGGAAAGAGCAAAAAGAGCTTTCTGTGTCAGGAGGAAGCAGCAGGACCTCTGGCACTGACCAGACCTCACACTTCCTTCAGGCCACTAGTTTACAAACAGCAGGGAGTAGGTAAAATGAGGTCAAGGAGCCGCTGCTGCTGCTGTTTCCCTCTTTACTGGGCCCAGGTGACCTATGAGATGATCTTCAGAAGCAGACACACTGATGTGGTGCTTGTGAGACTTAAACTCTGACACATGACTTCAGAGAGGTTGTGCCCAAAATCCTACTGTCCTTCAGAGTATGGAAAGCTTAGACACCTACAAGGATCTCTGGCTTCTTACTCTTTTTAGCAGCCTCACTTTTCATTTCAGGTACCACAGCTAGTAGACTGTATATCTAGGATTGCAAACCAATATTTCTGGTTGTCTTTACCAATTTGTGGTCTTTTGGATATGTATATTTCACCAAAATATTGAGGTTTTTCTTTTTTGTTTGTTTGTTGTTGGTGGTGGTGGTGGTGCTGGTGGGGGTTATTTTAAGATAGATGCTTGAAGAAGACTGAAACTTCCCAACATTAAGAAAGGCTGACTCCCTGTTAGAAAAACCAGGCAGGACTGCACTAGGGAAATGGGGAGAAGTGAGTGTCCTATGACATTCTAAGCAAAGTTTCCAACTCTGGCAGACACCAATAGATCACAGTCGACAAGGGAAGTCTAAACAAGTCTCTCAACTATTTTACAAAGATTTGCATTCTGTTTATAACTTGTTAGAGCTCAATTTAAGCCTTAGTGTGTATAGTGGGTGTGTTTGTGTGCATGTTAGAGGTGTCCATGGGGTAGACAAATAAGCTTTGATATGGAGCTGGGCAAAGCCAAAGAATAAGCACATTGTATACAACTTGAGTGTTCTGTAGCTTCAAAAAACATTGTGGCCAAACAAAATGTTCTGCCAGAGGCAACATGGGCTAGCCTTCTATCATCTCAATATGAACAGGTTATATTTTCAGGCTCTATTGGTCTTCAATGCCCAGCCTAATAAATTCTGTTCTTGTGTATTTGGGTTGCCCAACAAGACCAACAGTTCCATTGAGGATTGAGAAAAAGAAGCTAATTTTCAGTTTCTATCACTGAACTGTACCTTTTTCAGAAAAATTCTTAATCCTCAAGAAGTACCTCTAAAGGACAGGGACATGTTTCCATTTGGAAGTAATATTTCAGAGCACTCTTTTCAACTGAATGAAGGTTTCATTATGACCATGTAATAGTAACTACCATTACCTGAAAACTCACTATGCACGAGGACTATACAGGCATAGTCTCATTTAATCTATAAGGAAGGAGCAGGACAAAGGCAACATTTGTCATGCTTTCAGACACAGAAACTGGGGTTCAAAGACTTTAAATAAATTCCCTTCAAATGATCAAAACAAAGGCCTTCTCATCATCTTTGGAACATATTGCATTCTTTTGACCATCCTGTGCCTGAACTCTTGAGAACTTACATGTCAGATGAAACACTGAAGACAACTCACTCTCTCATTCTGGAAGAATGTTACACTTTCCCAAATTTATAACCTGGGCCCTCTTCCACAATCCTCAGAAATTCACTGGTATGGATTTCATGCTCTTGCCCTCAGCCTAGGAGCCAGTGGAGAAAGGGGCACTGACTTTCAAGACAGAGATTGATTTGGGGTGGAGTTCTAACCTTATCAGTTTCTAGCCTCAGTTTTCTCATCTGTAAAGTAGAACTAATAAGACAAATCTACCTCGCTGGATTTTTATAAGGATGGAATTAGTTACCACATGCAAAGTGCTTAGTGTTCAATAAACACTCATAAATAATGTTGTCAAGATTAATATAAATCACCAGTCTAGGAAAGTTGGTTTTGATTTTCTTTCTTGCTCTTACTTTTTCCCAGATGGCTGCCATTTTCAAGTTTGCCCTATAACTAAATATTTTCATTCAAATCACTTTCCTGAGGCTAATGATAATATGAATTCTAATTTGTTGTTTGGATAATCCATTTTCCAGTTATTTCTGAACTTTGGAATAAAAGAAATAAAAAATGTTCTTATTTATGTTTCTTTTTTTCTAAAAAGCATTAGTTGAGGTTATGAAACCATTACCTCAGAGTGTTCAGACGTTATTAAAACAAATTACTGTGGGTCAGTGTAAGGGGAACCCTAACACTCATTCCAACAGAAGAGGTCGAGAGGCCCCCTGAGAAGGAATGAAAGAATGGATTGCTTGTTGGCTCACACGTGACATTATTCTGAAATGGCTTGTTTTGCTAGTATGACCAGATGGCTCTGAGCCATATATAAAAACATTCTAACCCACACCGATTTGCTTGACAAGTGTCCCACAACAGGTAATTAACTGAAGGGCATGTATATTATTTGGGTGTAAACTTTGGTCAAGGATTGCGCTGTCTGCTAATGAGAGCTCTTTAGGGGAAATACTAAAATTCTAACAGTACTGGAGGAAGTACTTGCTTGAGCTACTACCCAGTAATGTGGCATGAGTAAACTGTTTGATATTTAGACTTCATTTCTTCATTTGTAGAGCAGATATAATACTATATATCTCACTGAGTTCTAAGATTTAAGTGAACATTATGAAAGAATTTGGAACAGAGCCAGATGTATATCAAGCATTCAACAAATGTTAGGTGAAATATTATTTGACTATAGATCAACTTGGACACATGTCTTCAAATTTAAGATCCCAGTTTCTAGATGATTGAGATAATAATGGAGTGGGAAAGTATTAGACTTTGAGCCAATAAAAAAAAATTGTATGTTCTAGTTGCTGTGTGGTTTTGGACAGATTTCTCAACTTTTTGAGTCTTATTTTCTTAATGTGCAAAATGGAACAAACTAATGTCTTCTCTCTGTATATTCTAGGATTATTGATAGAAACAAAGTTTGTCTCTATTCCCCCAGTCTTCAGATTCTACATTCCTTCTGTTTCTAAAAGTAACAACCTTTGTTAAGTACGTATGTGTGTTTCCACAAATTAATAACTTCTAATGGAATGAACTGCTATCAAAAAATATCCAGTGAAAGAATTTTAGCTATGTTCTGGAATTCTACAGTCTTCTCCAGTGGAGTATTTTATATGCAAAGGCAAACAGCAACTTTACAACAGAACGCTAGTAACAGTGATGATTAAGGTAATTATTTATTTTTGAAGAATGCCACCACCTCCTGTGACCTCGTGATTTCAAGTGCAATAAAACAGAATAATTCCATAATAACTTAAATCCAAGAACTTCCTTTATTAAAAGTTTGAGCAATAGTTTCAGAATACTCAACAAATCAGATTTTATAGCCAATTGAATGTATTGTAGGATAAATCAAAGGATAACATTCATGAAAGCCTGAGTATTTCAAGGATTCAGATCCAGTGAACTGAGTGGTATTCTAGAACATGAGATATACATGAAAATTTACATAACATTGCCTGGAAGACAATAACTTGAGTTAGTTACTAATTTGGTTGGATAGAATTTGCTCAAGTTAATTTATCTTCTTTTATTGGAAAAAAATCAACCCTCCTTAATTTTTAAATAATGCATGAATATACCCTAACTCTAAAAAACAGAAACCTGTGAAGTTTAAGTCCCTTTCATTACCACTCCCCTTCTCAAAGGTGGCTACTATTATTAGTTCATTGTATGTAATCTCAGAAATCCCTTTTCTGCATTTTCCTTAATTTTTTTTTATCCTAACCCAAGGACATTTTTTCACTGCTTTTAGACAGAGAAGGGAGAGACAGAAACTCTGATGCAAGACAAAAGCATCAATTGGTTTCCTCCTGTATGTACCCAAATCAGGGATCGTATGTGCACAGACTGGAGATCAAACCCACAACTGAGGTATATGCCCTGACCAGAAATCTTTCAGTTATGGGATGACACTGGAGTCAATTGATCCATTCTGGCCAAGGCTACACCTCATTTTTCTCTGCATTTTCTTTACTATATTGTGTATTAAATTGTGAATACAGAGTTCTGTTAGTATTTGTACGTAAATAATAAAAATATCATATAGCTACCTTTTTACTCTGTAAGGTGTATTAGAGCTAGTTTCATGTCAATATGCAGATATCTACCTCATTCTTTTAAACTGTTGAATAATACTCCACAGCATAATGTGCTATCTGTTGTTTAACCATTTACCTATTGACTTAGTCATTTCAAATATTTTACTCATATAGATACCACTGCAATGAATATATTTGACCAATTACAAAAAAATAATTATTGAGTATATAATATACAGAGTATTTAAAATCACAGTACCGAAGTATAGTCCTCAATCAGGAATGCCATAACGCTCTAGCCAGATGTCCTGGCTTTTCAGCGCAATTTGAGTGCTGAGGCTTCAAAGTGGCCGTGTAGCTGCTGGGCCCACGCTGGAGGCATCTGGGAAATGTAGGTCCGGCCTTGCGAGCTGAGAACGTGGCGATGAAGAGACTGAGGCTGTCAGTCTTGAGCTCTGGATGCGGGAGTCTGAGAAGGGACTGCGAGATTGAAGGAGGACAACCCTAAATCTAGAGTGGAAATCATGGAGTATCAATTCAAAACTTTATACCACGTAATACTGTTTTAAAACTCTGCTTATTTCACTTAGCAATATAATCTCCAGGTCCATCCATGCTGTCAAAAAAAAAGAAACTATGCAGAAAAGCAGTTAAAATATAGGAAATTTCGATACAGGTTGGCCACCGCACCCAGGCAACACCCGAGAACGCCCCAGTGGGTGCAAAACCAGCGGGCTGGCTGCCGCGCATAGGCGCCCACTGCCGCGATGCACAGGTGCCCGTGGCCCCGCCCCAACAGAGGCAAAACCAACTCGCTGGCCGATGCACACAGGCGCAGGCCAGCGCTCTGGCTGCCGCGCACAGGCACTACATGGGCCCACCCCATCAGGCATGAAACCAACATGCTGGCCGCCCCAATAGGCCCACAGCAAACCTGCTCAGGGACGCATAGAGGTCTCCCCCTCCTCCGGAACAGGAGAGCAACCAGTCCGCCTTGGACCCGTCTGCCCTGGTGTACAAGGGGTCAACCTGCCCCTGGCCTGCCCGGGAATGCACTCACCTCTGGCTGAGGCCAAAGGACAGTGAAATGAACTAGAGGCACTTTGTAATAAGTTTTGGGTGCTGGCTCCCGAGAAAGAGCTGGGAGAGCAGTGGAATAGATCCCAGTACAGAAGCATCTCAAGTGCTATGGGAGAAATCACTTAAGCAGATGGCTCCCCTAAGTGCTGTCAGCTGGAGGCAGCAGCTCAACAACTGTATACAAGAATGTCACACCATAAAGGCAGAAAATAAAAACAGATTAATCTAAGAAGCAGAAACAAGACCAGTGCCCAAAATGGGGGGCAGATTAACACCCCACCAAACAGAAACAACACCCCACCAAAACGAAAGGAGGAATTCCCAGAAGGAGGAATAGATGACATAGAAGCAAGCAAGCTATCTGACATGGATTTCACAACAATAGTAATGAGGAAGCTCAATGAACTTGACAAACTCAAAGAAAACTATAACAAACTATAGTGGAACTCTAAAGAACTCCAGGGTAACTACAAAGAACTCAAGGGAAGCTACAAGAAACTTACTGAGAATTACACCAGCATAAAAAAGGACATAGAAACTATCAATAAGAACCAAGAAGAAATGAAGAATACAATTTCTGAACTGAAGAACAAAGTGGAATCAATCAAAAGCAGGCTAAATGAAGCAAAGGATCAGACCAGTGAGTTAGAGAACAACATAGAAAAAATTCCCAAGCAATGCAACAAAGTGAAAAAAGACTGAAAAAAAGTGAAGAAGTTTTAAGAGAACTGCAGGACAACAGGAGACAAAACAACATTAGAATCATAGGGATACAAGAAGGAGAAGAGGAGCAAGGGATAGAAAACCTGATTGAAAAAGTAATAACAAAAAATTTTCCTAACTTGATGAGAGAAAACGTCATGCAAGTCCAGGAAGCACAGAGGGTCCCAATGAAGATGAACCCAAAAAGGCCTACTCCAAGGCACATCACAATTAAAATGGCAATATTCAAAGACAAAGAGAGAATCCTAAAAGCAGCAAGAGAAAAAGCAAATAACATACAAGAGAGCTCCAATAAGACTATCAACTGATAACACAAACACTACAAGCCAGAAGGGAATGGCAAAAAATATTTCAAACAATGAAAAACAAAGGCCTACAACCAAGAAAACTCTACCTAGCAAGGCTCTCTTTCAAAATGGAAGCTGAAATAAGGAGTTTCCCAGACAAAGGAAGACTAAAATAACACATCTCTGCCAAATAAGCATTGCAAAAGATGCTAAAGATAATGCTAAGAAAAAGAAGAAAAAGAGAGAGGAAGAGGAACACAGGTAAAAAGGGAAAAAAATAAATACCCATTAATAATAACCTTAAATGTAACTGGATTAAATGCTTCAATCAAAAGACATAAGGTAGCAGAATGGATATGAAAACTGTACCCACATATATACTGTCTACAAGAGATATGCATCAAAACAAAAGCTTACACATACTGAAAGTGAAGGGATGGAAAAAAGTATTCCAAGCAAATGGACATGAAAAAAAGCTGGTGGAGCAATACTTATATCAGACAAAACAGATTTCAGAGCAAAGGCCATAAAAAGAGACAAAGAAGGACATTTTATAATACTTAAGGGAACAATCCATCAAGAAGAAATAACCCTGAAAGACATATAGGCACCCAACATAGGTGCACCAAAATATATAAGGAAAATATTGGAAGACTACAAAAAACACATTAACAGCAACACACTCATAGTTGGGGACTTTAATACCCTATTGTCAACAATGGACAGAGCTTCAAAGCAAAGAAACACCAAGGATATTGAGGCATTGAACAACACTCTAGACAAAATGGACTTAATTGATACATATAGAACTTTTCACCCCAAAGAAGCAAGATATGCATTCTTTTCAAATGCACATGGGACCTTTTCAAAGATAGACCACATGATAGGACACAAAACAAGACTCAAAAAATTCAAGAAAATTGAAATTATATCAAGCATCTTCTCAGATCACAATGCCTTGAAACTAGAAATCAACCTCAAGGAAAAAACTCAAAAACATTCAAACTCGTGGAGAATGAATAACACGATATTAAATAATGAATGGGTTAACAATGACATCAAGGAAGAAATCAAGAAGTTTCTGGAAACTAATGATAATGAGCAAACAACAGCCCAAAAACTATGAGACACAGTGAAAGCAGTCCTGAGAGGAAAGTCCATTGCAACACAGGCCTACCTGAAAAGGATAGAAGAATCACAAATAAAAAATCTAACCCTGCAGCTACAAGAACTAGAACAACAACAACAAACAAAGCCCAGGGAGAGTAAAAGAAAGGAAATCATCAAGGTCAGAGCAGAATTAAATGACATAGAGACTAAAAAAACAATTCAAAAGATCAACAAGAGTAGAAGCTGGTTCTTTGAAGAAATAAACAAAATAGACAAGCCTTTAGCCAGGCTCATCAAGAAAAAAAGAGAGAAGACCCAAATAAACAAAATCAGAAATGAAACAGGAGAAATCACGACTGATATCACGGAAATACAAAAGATTGTAAGAAATTACTACAAACAACTATATGGCAAGACACTTGACAAGCTAGATGAAATGGACAAATTTCTACAAACATATAATCTTCCAAAACTGAATCAAGAAGAAGCAGAAAGTCTGAACAGACCAATAACAAAGAAGAAAATTGAAACAGTAATCAAAAATCTCCCGGCACATAAAAGCCCTGGACCAGATGGCTTCACAGGTAAATTTTACAAAAGATTTAGAGAACTAACATCTACCTTTCTCAAAGTATTCCAAAAAATCCAAGATGAGGGAAGACTCCCAAATTCTTTCTATGAAGCCAGTATTACCCTAATTCCAAAACCAAGTCAAGATACAACAAAGAAAGAAAACTACAGGCCAATATCACTGATGATCATAGATGCTAAAATCCTCAACTAAGTATTGGCAAACCAGATCCAGCAACACATTAAAAAGATCATGCATCATGATCAAGTGGGATTCATCCCAGGGATGCAAGGATGGTTTAATATTCACAAATCAATAAATGTAATACACCACCTAAACAAAATAAAAGACAAAAACTACCTGATCATATCCATAGATGCTGAAAAGGCATTTGATAAAGTACAACACCCATGTATGATGAAAACAATCAGTGAACTGGGAATAGAGAGAGCATACCTCAACCTAATAAAGGCCATATTGAGAAACCCGAAGCCAACATCATATTCAATGGACAAAAACTGAAAGCATTCCCCCTGAGATCAGGAACAAGACAAGGATGTCCACTCTCTCCACTCTTACTCAACATAGTGTTGGAAGTTCTAGCCAGAGCAATCAGATAAGAAAAAGCAATAAATGGCATCCAAATTGGAAAAGAAGAAGTAAAACTGTCACTATTTGCAGATGACATGATAGTATACATAGAAAACCCTATAGACTCCACAAAAAAACTACTCAACCTAATAAGTGAATTTGGCAAAATAGCAGAGTACAAAGTCAATATTCAGAAATCAAAGACATTTCTGTACACCAACAGTAAAATCTCAGAGATAGAAACTAGAAAAAAAATCCCTTTTACTATAGCAATAAGTAAAATAAAGTACCTAGGAATAAACTTAACCAAAGAAGTAAAAGACCTGTACTTGGATAACTACATAAACCTGAAGAAAGAAATTAAGGAAGATACAAATAAACAGAGGCATATACCATGCTCATGGATGGGAAGAATCAACATCATTAAAATGCCCATACTACCCAAAGCAATTTATAGATTCAATGCAATCCCTATCCAAATACCAATAATATATTTCACAGACCTAGAACAAATATTTCAAAATTCATATGGAACCAAAAAGACCCCAAATAGCCACAGCAATCTTAAGACAGAAGAACACAGCAAGAGGAATCACAATACCAGACATCGAACTATACTACAAGGCCACTGTAATTAAAACAGCCTGGTACTGGCATAAGAACAGACATATAGATCAATGAAACAGAATAGAGAGCCCAGAAATAAACCCAGGCCTCTATGGTCAACATTCGACAAAGGGATAAGAAACATAAAATGGAATGAGAAGAGCCTCTTCAACAAATGGTTTTGGGAGAACTGGACAGGGACTTGCAAAAAAATGAAACTAGACCACCAACTTATGCCACACAACAGAATAAACTCAAGATGGGTCAAAAACTTAAATATAAGATGTGACACCATAAAAATCCTAGAGAAACACATAGGCAGGAAAATTTCAGATATTCCATGTAGCAATATTTTCACTGATACATCTCCTAAGGCAAGGGAAATAAAGGAAAAAATAAACAAATGGGACTACATCAAACTAAAGAGCTTCTGCTCAACAAAAGAAAACATCAGCAAGATGAAAAGGTATCCAACCATATGGGAAAGCATATTTGCCAGTGATACCTCAGACAAGGGATTGATCTCCAAAATTTATTTAAAAAACTTACATATCTCAACACAAAGAAGACAGATAGCCCAATTAAAAAACGGGCAAAGGACCTGAACAAACACTCCTCCAAGGAGTATATACAGAGGGTCCACAGGCATATGAAAGAACACTCAACATCACTAGCCATCAGAGAGATGCAAATAAAAACCACAATGAGATACCACTTCACACCTGTCAGAATGGCCATCATCAACAAATCAACAAACAACAAGCGCTGGTGAGGATGTGGAGAAACGGGAACCCTAGTGCACTTTTGGTGGGAATGCAGACTCGTGCAGCCACTATGGAAAACAGTATGGAATTCCCTCAATAAATTAAAATTGGAACTGCCTTTTGAACCATGATTCCACTGCTAGGATTATACCTGAAGAATCCTGAAACACCAATTCAAAAGAACCTATGCCCCCCTGTAGCAGCACTGTTTACCATAGCCAAGTGCTGGAAACAACCTAAGTGCCCATCTGTAGATAAGTGGATTAAAAAACTGTGGTACATTTACACAGTGGAATACTATGCAGCAGAGAGAAAGAAGGAACTCCTGTTATTTGCAACAACATGGATGAAACTAGAGAGAATTATGCTTAATGAAATAAGCCAGGCAATGAAAGGAAAGTACCATATGATATCACCTAATACAGGAGACTAATGAACACAAACAAATGAACAAAATTGAACAAGGAACAGAGTATCGGCTATCGGGGGGGAGGGGGGAGGCAGAAGGTAGAGGAAGGGTTTAGTAAAGGAACTAATATAAATAACCCATGAACATGGACAACGAGGTCGGGGTCAACTGTGGGAGAAGGGGTGGTCTGGGTGGGGGATAGCAATGAAGGAAAAAGTGGGACAATTTTAATAGAAAAACAATAAAAATAAAATAATAAAATCACAATACCATCAAAATACCTTTCAAGATATCTATACCCGTTTATACTCTGACCAGCAAGATATCATGGTGTCTATCCACTTTCCTGTCTTTCCACCACTTGCTTAATAACAAAAACATTTCTGTCAATATTTCATTTAATGACAGAAACTATTAAATATTTCACTTCTTGCTTAATGACAGAAAAATGGTATTTCATTGTTATTTTTATTTATTTATTTATTTTTAATTTAATTTTTTAAATTATTGATTATGCTGTTACGGTTGTCCCAATTTCTTCCCCTCCTGCTCCCTCCTCGTTCTAGTTGTCCCCCCCCTTAGTCTGTGCCCATTGGTTTTGCATATAGTTCTTCTCAACACCTTCCTGCCTACTCCACTTCCTCCTACTATGCTTCTTAATTCCTGCATCACCTCCCTCCCTTTTCCCCCTCCCCTCTCCCCGCTGACCTCTCCCCAATATGTTCCCCGTACCTATAATTCTTTTCCCCCTCTCGTTGTCTACTTAGTTTACCTTTGTTTAGAATCCTTAGCTTCTGCTGTTGGTTGTTGCGATACAGTTTTCATTTTAATGTTCATAGTTTTGATCCTCCATCTTCTACATCAGTCCCTTTAACACCTCGAATAACAGTGGTTTGGATCTAACAAACACCTTCAGTTTTACTTTGTCCTGGATGCACTTTCTCTGCCCTTCTACCCTGAATGACAGCTTTGCTGGATAGAGTAATCGTGGCTGTAGGTTTTTGTTTTTCATTACTTTGAATATTTCTTGCCAGTCCCTTCCTGCCTGTAAAGTCTCCTTTGAGAAATCAGCTGATAGTCTAATTGGGACCCCTTTGTACATGATTCTTCTCTTCTCTCTTGCTGCTTTTAAGCTTCTCTCTTTATCTTTAATTTTTGACATTTTGATAATAATGTGTCCTCCCTGAGTCCAGTCTATCCAGAACTCTCTGTGCTTCCTGGACATGTAAGTTCATTTCCTTCCCCAAGTTAGGGAAGTTCTGCTTCATTATTTTTTCACATAACTTTTCAATTTCTAGTTCTTCTTCTTCACGTCTGGCAATCCTATAATTTGAACGTTCGATCTCTTATAGCTGTCCCAGAGGTTTCTGAGCCTCTCATCATATTTCTCACTTTTTGTTTCCTCTTTCTGCACTGGTTGACTGTTTGTTCCCTCCCTATGTTCCGATTTGTTAATTTGATCCTTGGCTTTTCCTTCCTCACCACTTGTCTTGTATGTACTTTAGTTCATTTCAGCAGGACTAGCCGTCATTCCTTTCCCGTCTTGATTCAGCCCCGCTGTTAGCTCTGTAAGCTGTCTTATAACTAAAGCTCTGAACTGAGCCTCGGAAAGATTCGCTATTTGTTCATCGTTCAAGGCTTTTATTTATTTATTTATTTATTTTTTTTTTGTTAGCTGTGTGATTGGTATTTCAATAATTAATTCTGACATTCTGACCATTTCGTTTACTTTCCTTCCTGGGCGGGGTGCTGTCACACCTCCTACACTATATTGGGTGGTGCCCTGTGTGCTTGTCACTACCTGGCGACCTTTCTCACCACACTGTGGCGCTTTACGTGGGGTCAGGGGTCCAAGGTGGATTCCTACTGTTACTCTCCGCTGAGAAACAGGGCCACCTCCCAATGGGGTCTGCCTTCTCGGGCATTGGAATCTCGAGTCAACTGATCTGGTCTGCTGCCTGGGCCAGCTCCCAGGTGCTTCTGTCCTCCCCCCAGACACAGGTGTCTGCTTACCAGGTCCCACTGTTCACTGCTGCAGCTGCCACCTCCAGTACAGTTTGATCTTTCTCAGCCGCAGTTTCACACTTCCTGTCCATCCGGACGAGCACCACTTGTTTATGACTGCATACGTTGGACTTCCATGAAACTTTGTTTTCAGGAACTTATTATTTTTAGTTTTGCAGTAGTTGTAATCCTTCTTAGTTGTAGAGGGAGTCAGAGCGTGTCTGTCTATGCCTCCATCTTGGCCAGAAGTCGTTATTTTTATTTATATGTGTATTTTTTGTAGTAATAGTGAGCATCTTTTCATGATTATGTTGGGTTTTTTATCTTTTTTTAAATAAGCTTTTTTCTGATACATGCATAAACTTGTGCTTTATTTCATTCTTCCATCTATGTGTGTTCTCCCACATGATACCACATTTGTTTAATCAATCTTTTTAATATGTTGTAATATCTTGTGGGAAGGGCTTTTCTATTTATATAGACCATTTCACCTGTAACTTTCTTATATGAGAAAATATCTAACCATACATCATGCCTATGACCAAGAGTCATTACTCTTCATTTCTCAGAGATGAGGAAATAAAACCATAAAATGGACAAATTCATATTTAAATTCCAGATTTTTGGGTCAGAGCCTTTCCTTCTAAACTAAAGTTCTGCAATTATATCTCAGTGCCACAGAAACCTAAGATATTAGAGGGGAAGTGACTTGGGTAAGAATGATCTAATTTACACTCCTCATGTTACCGATGAGCAAACTAAGGTATGGGAAAGCTAAATACCTATTACTTGACACTGGAGAACAGGTCTTCAGGCTCTCAATCAGGATTTTTTCCACTAAACCATGTCGTCGTCGGTCGTCGTCGTCGTCGGCAGCCGTCCGTCTCGAGAGACGATGGTGTAGCTTCTTAAGAGTCTATCTGCACCGCCGAGAATGGCTGTGCAGTCCGACTCGGGAGTGACACGGTATCTGTCTCCTCCTGTGTTGAATCGACATCTTGCGATGTCGCTGGAGTGTCCTCTCCAGTGAAGCTGAAGCTACAGAGCCTGGGCAGGGTAATATGGAGGGTCTGCTGTTGCCCATGCAGCAGACCCCCCCTCTCTTCGCAGCTGAAGGGTCCAAGGGAAAGACGGAGTCAATACAGCTTGGCTTCAGGTGCGCCGCAGGAGTTGCCGGTGATGACTACAACGTCAAACCGCCTTAGGGACTCCGGCTCCGGATTTTCTGTCGGGGTTTACTCCCTTAGCCTTTCCCCTGAAGAGGTATGCCGCAAGGCAGCGGAGGTTTTTTGGAGTCAGAGTTTTCCTTCTCTGATGTGCCCTGACTGGAAGATCGAACCAGCGACACTTAGCTCACAGGCCGACGCTCAATCCACTGAGCCAAACCAGCCAGGGACTAAACCATGTAGATTTCTATAATGGCAGCATTTCATAAACAAATTCTAGTGTTTTATCCCTATTGATTTTCTGGAAGGGGGAAAAAATTAAGAACTCATTATCAGAACTTCCATTTTCTTTTATTCTCTTTATTCACAAAATAAAGGGAAATAAAATTGTTCAAGTTGAGGTTGGAAACATGAATGTTAAAGCTCAAGAATCTTTTGCATGTGTACTGTGGCTCTGTAGAAAAGACAAAGGGAATAGAAGCATCCTCAGTTACAATAACATATTCTGTTGATCTACTGTCTACCTACTGGATATCTCAAGTGTTTCATGAATGGTGTTGCAAGGAGGGGAAACATACTTGGAATGAGTGCTTATACCTATTTTGAGAACTCTTTTGGAACAGAAGGTGATTCAAGCTGTTCCTTTTGAGGGCAGGGATCTTTCACACCCTGGTTTTCAGTATTCTAAGCTAGGAAACATGTGAACATTGGATTTCACTAATCATCAGGAAAATCCAAATCAAAACCATATGAGCCATTACCTGACACCTGTTTTAATAGCTATTAGAAAGATAAGAGATAACAAATTGTCGGTGATGAAGTGGAGAAAGGGAACTCTTGTAAACTGTTGCTGGGAATGTACACTGATACTGTCACTATGGAGAACAGGATAAAATTTCCACAAGGAATTAAAAATAGAACTGCTGTATAATCCTGCAATTCCACTTCTGGGTATACAAAAAAGAAACAAAAATATTATCTCCAAGAGATAATGCACTCCTATGTTTGTTGCAGCTTTGTTCACAATAGCCAAATTATGGAAAAACCTAAGTTTCTATCAGCGGATGAGTAGATCAAAAAAGAAGAAGTCCTACCATTTGTGACAATATGGATGAACCCAAAGGGCATTACACTAAGTGAAATAAGCCATATAGACTGACTACATGGTATCACTTATATGCTTAATCTTTAAAAAAAAAGCCAAACAGAAACAAAGTAGAAAAATGGTTGCCAGACTGTGAGGTGGGAGAAATAAGAAGAGGTTGGTAAATGGATATAAATTTTCAGTTATGAGTAAGGTCTGAGGATCTAGAGTAAAACACGATGACTACAATTGAAAAGTCTGTATTGTATAATAGAAATTTGCTAAGAGAGTAGACTTAAACGTTCTCATAAAAAAAAGTAAATATGTGAGGTGACATATGTGTTAATTCTTATGGGGGAAACCTTTCATAATGTATACATTATTAAATTATCACATTGTATAATTGTATACTTTAAATATCTTAAAATTTTAATTGTCAATTAAACTCAATAATGCTGAAACAAATAAACAAAAAAATTGCTCTTGCCTCAACATCTGGATTTTGAGCCACATGCAAAAAATAACAAAAAACAATGCTTGATTTCTAACAAAGTTTGGGCTGAAGTTCTCAGATCCTCTGCAGGGTAATTTACATAGCACGGAGGGAAAGTCCAGTACAGAGCTATGAGCCACTTCGCTTGAATGAATAATTCCTGATTATTCCTGGATCCCCAGCTTTGCCATCTCACAGCCTGCATGTGTTCCATTTGTGGTCCTCAGGCAAATTCTTTAAGCCTTTTTGGTGCATTTTCCATTTCAATTTGTTATAAATAATCGGTCAAAAACACATGTCTTAATAGCTTAAGATCCAAAGCATATGTTTGTGCAATAAGACCACAGAGGTAGGACTATAGAACTTGAAGTCAATTTTATTTTTAGCAGAGACTTTAGATGCCTGTTTAACACATTAATTTAAAAAATAATTTTTTTCATCCAATATGTCATGCTGTCAAGAAACAAACCAAATAAGAAGACCAAGTTCCTGTCCTCTTAGCAGCATATAGTGTGGGGGGAGGTAGAAGAGGGTATAGGGCAGATAAATGGTGGTGGAAGCATACTTAACTTGTGGTGCTGAACACACAATACAATATACATATGATGTATTATAGAATTGCACACCTGAAACCTATATAACTTTTATTAACCAATGTCACTCCTATAAATTTAATAAAAATTAAAAAGTAATAATGATAATAATGAAGAAAAATGTTTCATTCCTCTATGGCCCTTGTTCATGTTACAGAGAATACCAGTTTGAATACCTAGAACTTCAAAAAGGTAATGGGGGTAAAGTCAAGTTGAAGGGGAGTGCACTTGCCCCCTTCCTTTTAGGCAGTCTCATGCCCTTCAGTAAGGGCTATAGATCTGTCAGCTACATGTGATGGCTCAGGTCTAATTTATAAAAATGCTCCTTTGGCCCCTGTGAAATTGCAGTTCTCCTAGTCATGAACACAATTTCCTGGCTCTGTAGTAGAAACTTAGATACAAATTCACTTCTCAGGTCAGTTTATCTTCTTCTCTTGGTGAGGAAGGTTTTGTCTACTGAGATATTCCTCACTTCAATTTTATGTCTTTCTTCATTTAGTGAAATTTTTCTGCTCCTTCTAGACATTTCTGGTCCTTGAAAAATACACTTTTTATTCCCCTTTCCCAATTTTCTAAGAGAAGGTCCAGATGGTAACAGTATTCTGGGAAAACCTGAGTTAGAACCTTGGCTCTCCACCACTTAATAACTTGAACTTTAATGTTCTTGACTATAAAATAGATAAAACCATTAATAAGTACCTGCCTGGACAAATTGATGAAATAATTAAGGTATGTAAAGCAGGAGCCTCATAATATTGATCCTCTATTCTTTTTCTAATTAAATCTTAAATTCTTATTTTAGACTGTAGATCATCCCACTCTGGTCTACAGTAAATTTTCTTACCTTTTAAAAGTTCTCTGTGGCTCTAATTCCTGAATATCATCTGAACTAGTTCCTTTGTTCTGTGAGTACTGTCTTCACATAACCCAGCCAGCTCTCCCTTCAGATGAAGCTCAGCTTTTACCACCCCTGTGGCCGTGGCCACTGTTGCTGCTGCTGCCACCACTGCTGCTGCCATCACCACTGCCACCACCCGTTGCAGTCAACTCTAAATCACAGTACCTCATTTTCAGAAGGTTTCCGTAGAGAACCTCATACAAGTCCTGTTAAATTGGTGAATTAGTTAGAACTTCCATAACAAAATAACATAGGTTGAATTACTTAAAGAACATAAATTTATTTCCTCACAGTTTTAGAGGCTGGAGGTTCAATACCAAGGTGTCAAACAAGTCTGGTTGCTTCTGAGACCTCTTCCTTTCTTGCAAATGTCCACCTTCTCACTCTGCCCTTACAGGGTCTTTTACTTCTGTATGTACACCTCTGGTGTCTTTTTGTAAGTCCAATTCTTTTTTCTTATAAGGACATCATTCAGATCAGATTGGAGCCTACCATAGTGGCTTCATGAAGAGGAAAGCTGAATGGCATCCACAGGGGGGCTTGCATGCGAGCCCCACCTCCCAGGTGGTCTGTGACTAAGCCTGCGAAGATTTGCACACGAGTCTTGCCAGATGCCAGCAGCTGCATGCGGTTCCTGGCGGCCAGGTCACAAGACCCTGAGAACAAAGGAGTCCTAAGGGACAGTGTCTCCTTTCCCATAGTGATAATGTCTGAGGTGTAACAGACCCTTGTCACTTATTACCTTACTTTGTAGTTTATAGATAAAAAGTAGTTTAGTATTGTAGGCCTAATTGCTTAATGTCTAACCTATCCGCAGAAGCTATGCTGCTCCATAATCACGTAAAGAATGTACACATATACCCTATTGATTCTATTTTTTGAAATCCTAATAAAAGGATGGTAAGGCTTCTCGCTTTTTGCTGATGGCCAGAGCGTGCTACAGCCCTCCGATCATTTAATCATTATGCCTGCTAGAATTGCCTCCACATCTCCGATCATATTCAACACTACAGCTTCTTTTTCACTTACTTGCCTCTTTAAAAAGCCTGTCTCCAAATAGTCACATTCTGAGGTACTATGAGTTAGGGCTTTAACATATGGATTTGGGGAAGAAAAATTCATCCCTTAGCAACTGTTTCTATACAAGGGGAGTGGAGAGGGAGCCCTGATTTGCAGCACAGTGTTGGTATTCCCACCATGTCCTACTTCTAGGTACCAACAGTTTAACAACCAGTTCATAAATCTCCAAACATTTAATAATCAATCTTACAAGTTGTAAAAGCGGGCTTAATCATATGGCTAAAATAGATCCCAAACAAATGGTTCTTCCCTGTTTAGGGGGATCTCCTTGTATCCTACAACCACCATGAAACTTTGTAAGAGCTTCTATTATGTCCTTCCAGATGTCCAGATGTCCCTCAACTGGAAAAAAAACAGAATTTTGATTATGACTTCTTGTACTTCTAAGAAAAAAAAAGTAATATTTTAAAATTAAAAGACTTTTCAATCATGTAGCCCTTCAGCCAAATAATGCATCAAGAAGAACAAATATCCTTAATTTTCTAATTTCTTATTCTACTCTGACAGCTTTGGAAGAGTAACAGGAAGTATCTGTTGATGAAAAAAATTCCAAATTGGCTTCACTGAAAAAAATATTTAATTTACTTTTGAGAGATGTTTTCAACTTCTGAGGTTTGTTTAATCATTATAACAGTAGTTTCAGCTAAGATTTTGGCCTTCAAATAAAGTATTTATGATGCCCAGGCCATGTGGCTTAGTTGGTTTGAGCTTTGTCCCATAGCCAAAAAGTTGCGGGTTTGATTCCTGGTCAAGGTACATGCCTATATTTTGGGTTGAATCCCCAGAAGACAACTAATCCGTGCTTTTCTCTTGCATGGATGTTTCTCTTTCTCCCTTCCTCTCTCTCTAAAGAGCAATGAAAAAAATGTCCTCAGGTGAGGATTTTTAAAATTTAATTATAGTAACCTCATTCTCAATTTGCGTTTACATAACTCAGATAGTGGATCTATCTGATTTTCCATTTTGATTATGAAATTAACTAGACAATTTGCAAATCTCTATTCCTCTTAGTGTGATAGCCAACTCCCAATGATCCTCTCCTCCTAGTGTTCATGTCTCCAGTGTAGTCCTTTTCTATACTAAATACTAGTTATCTGTGTAACCAGTAGAATATTGTGCAGAAATTCTCTTGACTCACTAACAGTCAATAAAGTACTCAAATAGCCTTATAGAGAGGTCTGTATGGTAGGAACAGGGTTCTCCTGCCAAACCCAGGCATCACCTGTCAGCGTGTAAGTGAGCCCTTTTAGAAGTGGATCCTCTAGCCCCGAACAAGCCTTCAGATAACTGCAGCCCCAGCTGACATCTTGCTTGAAACCTCAGGAGAGATCCCAAACCAGCTAAGCTGCCTCTAATTCCTCACTCACAGAAACTGTGTGAAATAATAAAAACTTCTTTTTGTTTTAAACTGCTAATTTTTGAGGCAAATTGTTATGTAACAATAGAAAACTAATATACTCGGGTAGACATTTAAAACCCAGCATTCAGGGAACCAGTGTTTATAATCTTCTCAAGGTCCATAAATACAGAAAAAGCCTCCACTTTAATCTCTGTCATAGACATGTATTGGGTTTTAATGACCCATTGGCCTTTGAACTTCTTTCTTATGTTTGTGAAGTCTCTACCTTCTGAGTCTCAGTGACAGACAGAGCATTTTCTTCCACTTTAGGTGCAGGAAATGCAAGTTCCTCTGGCAGCTGTTGCACAAATATCGCAGGCATGATTTGTCAGGTGCACTTGCTCACCATAGTGATGGTATTATAAGCTATGGTGTCTACTATAGTCCAGCAGCTATGGTGGTAGTACCCTTCCTTATTGGACTGGTTTGTTCCTGCTCATTTTCCAATACTGGGTTTCCAGCCGCAGAGATTCTGTGAGCTGTCTAATATTCCTTAATAAATTTCTTTTGTTCTTAAGTCATCATCCAGTGTATCCATATTTTATCATGGTAGGTATAATGGAAATGACAAAAGCATCAGATGTATTAAAACATTGCTGCCAATAAGAAATGTCTGAGAGAGAGAATTACCTTATTCAGGACAATTGAATTTGTCTTTAAAGGCACAACTTAATTGACAGGGAGAAACTGAGTCATGATATGGGAAAAAGGGGCTATAAGGCATACTGTCTTTAAGATCAATTAATATAGGTATGAATCAGTGCACCAGGAATTTGGGATGCTCAAGCAATGGTGATGTATAAGTGGAATGTTGTTCAGCTAAGTTTTTCTCCTTTAGTAGTCTTATAATTACATGCTTATTAGTTTAGTGAAAATTATTTTAAACTGTTCATATATTTTAAGAAAGAGAAGGCATTAAAAAAATGAAAAAAATTAATTTAAAAACCAACGGGTTAAAGCAAGGACACAAAAAATGAAATTTATTTATGCACAATTTAATGTGCTTGGAAACAAAACCAGCTATAAAAGTGTGAGACAGTCATAAATACCAATTTTTATACTATTTTGTATAATTAAAAAGGCATATCCATGACAGACTTGGATTTAACATTTCATCTTTCTCCTCATATGCCTTTGTTTAATTCTTGAGTTACAAATTCTCATAAATTCTGGTATTTACAGGCTTGCAGACAAATCTGTAGGGAAGCTAGAGGAATTGCCTATATGAAGAATAATTAAAAATGCAAAATCATATCTTCCTACAGGTCAAATTTAGCCATCTCCACCCCAGCATTATTGGTTCTTACTTAATAGACTGTCAGCTCTAAACGCTGCCCCTGTGCATGGGCAAACCTTATAACTCTTACAGTACTTTTTGACAAAAAAAGAAATCATATTGAGTTGTCTTCCTTTTCATTCAAAAGCTACATGGATATGTTTCTGCTACAAAATCCAAACATAGATTGCTAATGTCAAGCTAATGCCTCTTTTTACTACTACCTATAGTCCAAGTTGTCATCACATTACCCCTATGTTCATTGCAGCATTATATACAATAGCCAAGATTTGGAAGCAGCCCAAGTGCCCATCAGTAGATGAGTGGATGAGAAAAGCTGTGGTGCTTTTACACAATGGAATACTACATGACCATAAAAAAGAAGAAACTCTTGCCTTTTGTGGATGGACCTTGAGAGTATTATGATGAGTAAAATAAGCCAGTCAGAGAAAGATAAATACCATATGATTTCACTTATATGTGGAATCTAAGGAACAATATAAACTAAAAAACAAAATAGAAATAATCCCATAGATACAGAGAACAGACTGACAGCTGTCAGAGGGGAGAGGGTTGGGGAGCTAGGTGAAAAGCTGAAGGGATTAAGAAAAACAAAAACAAAAAATAAAAACCTCATAGACAGACAATAGTATGGTGATTACTAGAGAGGAAAAAGGGTGGGGGAGGTAAAAGAGGGTAAAGGGGAGTAAATGGTCATAAGAAGAGACTTGACTTGGAGTGGTGAATAACACAATACAATATACAGATGATGTATTATAAAATTATACCCCTGAAACTTATATAATTTTATTAATGTCACCCCAATAAATTTAATTAAAATCAGTCAATCAATCAATCAATTAATTAATTAAAAGGTAAGGTGGAACTATCCTGATCTTTTACCCATAAGTAAGAAATATAGTGGGAAATTCAATAGTTCCCACTCTCCTTGAAAAGTAGTCATCAAGGGTAAGAAGAACACTATTGACTGCAAGGAGTTAAGATTTGGAATGATTGCATGAACAGAGATAGCCTCACCCTCAGGCTTGATGACAGCCCAAAGATGGATTGTTCTACAGCCCTCCAGAGTGTGTGCATGCACTGCCAGTGAGCCAGCTGGTTTCCTCTGGCCAGAGCCCTTGCCCGAGAACAGCTGCATTCTGCAAATCTCAAGTCTGTTTTACCATCCTGCAGAGGTAAGAGTTGGATAGTGTACACACGATGACTTCACAGCCCTCTGGGGAGGTGGCCAAGGAAAGCATGTTTTGGATAGAAATCTGAAAAAGAAGTAAAAATAAAAAATAAAAATGTTAAACACCAGAGCAAGTTTGGCATAGGAATAAGATTTCACATCCAGCTCCTCCCGAGGCTCTGCCATTTAATCATCCTCCAGGACTCAGGAGCCACGATGGGTTGCCATGGATAGATATTAGGCTTCCTTGGGCTGCATCAGCAAACACCCTCCTTCGATAGGCAGTTGGAAAGTAATGGGATTGGGGTTTTAGTTGTAAGTGAATGGTGGAAAATGTTACAAACAGCTGACCTTAGCCCCCACTGACATAGTTGCCGTCCTTTGCACATTTTATGTCACTTGGGGAGAATGACAAAAGACAGATGCTTCTTGGTGGAATGTTAGTTGTTTAATCATTCTTTCTAGTCCCAAGACACTTACCGTAGTTTCTCGGAGCTGACATCTTGGGCCACTCCTTGACTTTCAATGTCTTGGAAATGGTGTTGTGTAGTGATTTTCCATTACACAGAATATGGAAGTCTGTGGGAGAGTTTTTAAAAGGTGTTATGTTGCAAATGGTATCCTTGGGCCAAAAGACTTAAATCAGGAGTGTATAAATTATAAATAAACTGTAAGCTCTGGTAATCAGACACAGAATACATAACCCGGTCTGGCTCCCATCCTCCACAGAGCATCGCTCAAATCTACAAAAATGCTTATGTCCATTCCAAGGATCACCAGCAACACACAAAATTAGTCTTTTAAATACCATATCCTCTCCACACAGCACCCACCCAAGAGAAGACCTGCTTCCTCTCCAGGTTCCATGAGCCCCATGCAACCCACAGAAACAGCACAGAAGACAAGATGCCCTTCAGAAGCATAGCAAAACTCTTGTGTGAGCCACTCACCACCCAGCTCAACAGAGAGGTTTCTTGCTCTCTATTTTCATAAAGATAACATAATAGAAAAACAAAAGATGTGATGGACTCAAGCATTTTCATCATGTTAAGAATCAAGAGTAAATGATCAATCTCATAATCATATACCATCTTGTTCTTCCTGGAGGAGCACATTTTTATTAACAGGAAATTCATAGCAGCAATTTGAAAAGCAAGTCACTTTTCTTCCCCCAAGAGTCCTTTTATTTAATTAATTTTTTTTTACAATTACAATTTGCATCCAATATTATTTTGTAACTCTCAATCTATACTTCTCAATCTCTTCACCTTTTTTACCTAAAGTCTTAACACTTGGTGGAACTTCACAATTCTTGTCTTAGGCTATCTTATTTAAATTTATTTTTTTATGATTTTGAGCCAGTGCATATTTTTTGTCTCCCTCTTGTTAAGTTTGCAAATTCTCTTGACTAGTTTCATGGCCATCCTTTACCTGTGCAGAGATGACCATTTCTTTCCTCTCCTTGTCTGTGAGGAGCTTTCTTCTCAATGTGTATAAATTTTAGAGAAGACCCAGCTGGAAATGGGGATCTCTTTCTGGTGTCTATGTGTGGAGTCTCTGTGTCTTAGGTAAGGGAGACATTTTTAAAAAGAACACTGTCAAATTTTCAACATAGCAATGTGTGCTTAAGGGTCATTGGAAAGCAGGTGAAATGAATAACAAGACTTTGTTTTTTTATAGCACCTTTCCCAAGGACATGTCTAAATATATAAAGATTATCCTCAAAACCCTTTATTCAACTGGGTTAAGAGTGAGAATTATTTCCATTTCATGAGGGGAAACCACAGTAAGGAGATGTGTCTCAGCTCTGCAGTTTTATCCAGCTCAGAAACTGAGTTCCACTCTTCAGAGATGAGTGGCATTGTCCCTCAGATCCTCTGCTGCTCCAGCCTGAACTAGCCTGGCCTTTATTTCATTCTCACTGTGTGTAAACCAATGTTCTTGGCTCTTTATTTGATCTTAAAATCAGTGTTGGGTGAATCAGTCAGAAAATTTGAACTTTCTGTTCAGAAAATGTTATAAATTCATCAAGATTTGCTGGATCTGCAAAACTCTCCTGGCTTTCTTAATAGAATAGCAGTCTTCTGTCCCCAGATGACTTCATGAAATGTAGGACTTGTATGAGAAGATGATACCAACAGCTTCTCCACCACCCTGAAAGAGACACATCCTGTCACAGCTCTCTGCCTTTACCCGTGCTTCTCTTCCTAGCATGCCTTTCTTCCCTGCCCTTGTCCACATGCAGCATTCCTGTACATCTTTTAAAACTCAGTAGGGCTGTTGTCTCTTTCATCAAGGCTCCACATGCATTCTTTAGTTCTGCTTTCTTAACAGAGACCCGACTTTGTTCAGGTCTCCACTCTTCTCTCACCAGGTTCTGTGCTGGTGAAGGTGCTAACTTTAGCCCAGTTCCATGGAAGGCCTAATCAACATAAACATAATCTCAGAGATCAGATAAAGAATTGTCCTGTGGCCTCCAGCTAATCAGACAATACAGAAAGCATATAAGGTGTCTCTTGGTTCTTACTGGTAAGGTGAGATTTCAAGAAGAGATGGTCAGCTCTCTTTCTCTGGACATGCTATATGGCTTTGGGATGGCTGCCATCTTCTCATTTCCAGCCTGAGGATGAAGCAAACACTGACTAAGGATAAAATCCAGGCCTGTCAGGCTTTGTAGAACCACTGAATTAGCCAGAATTGAAATTGACCCTACTTCTGGGTGCCTTCTATGTGAGGCAATAAATATCTTTATTAATTAAATCAGAGCCCTGCTTTCTGTTTCTTGGAGCTGAAAACTTCCTCATTCACCCAGCATTTTTCCTGAACTATAACCCACATACAAGTCAGAATTGGGTGGTCCTTCCTTGGATTGCTCTAGAACTGTGTATATACCTCTATTATAACATCAATATTGGATTTTAATGATCTGCTTGTATGTCTATCTTCCTCATTGTGAAACCTTCAAGGATCATATTTTATTTGACATTTATTTTTAGAGTTTAATATTATAGTTGACATATACCAATTAATTAGTAAATATTTGATGAGCCATGAGTGAATTTATTCAACATATCAATGCAGGTGCCATAAACAACTTAAGAAACTTAAGAATAAGAAACTTAAATAATCACTTAAGACCCTAGCCTTTTGGACCTTATTTCCAGGACTGATTGTGGTTTTTTCCATCAACTGTTCATTTATCTATCCAACCCACAGAGGTTGCAGGTACCACGTTAACCCCTAGGAATTCAGAGATACACTATCATTCTGCCCACCACAATGTAAGCCGGGGGCCCTCGGACCCTTTGACACCACTTCAGTTACACACTCTGGGTACATGTGGAAAGCTGGTGAACAAAAGGGCACCTCTCAGTGTAGACATATAGACTAGTACTAACAAGAAAATGCAGTCAGCTTTCTTCCCAGTTAGACACACATCCAAGAGGCAGGAGGGTGGGAAACAGAGGGTGCTGCTTCCCATCTGAGCACTGTAGGCCCTGATTCTCACTAGGTCTGGTTACACATATTCATTGAGCAGATCTAATGAATCACCTTTATGTCCTATTGTGGATATTCAGAAATGGAGAGAGTATGCAGATTTCAAAGGAGAGGAAAAAAATTGTCTAGGAATTTAAGAATTTCTGAGTATCCCTATTAGATTCCTTGTCTCTTTCTTCTAGTCCAGAAAAGTACAAGATACAAGCCACATGGAAGTAGGCAAGTAAATATTGGACTCTAGATCGAGCCAGGGCCTTCAAAGAGTATGGAGTTCTTCCTGCTACCAGGGCATATTATATTCCATTGTACACAGTTAAGTAATAATGCTATAGATATACTGTGAGCTTCTTGTTCTAAACATCCTTGCAATTCCCAATGGTCTCTAAGAGTTTCCATCTTCTAGAAAAGTATTTTCCTTTAATGTCTAAATAAAATAACTGAAGTGTGGCCAGTACAATTTGGAGAAGCTCATCAACCTCTTAAGCATTTTAAAGATGCCTGATGGAGTGCTTATTTTGTATCATCTCTCACCTAAAACTTTGAATACCAGACCAATTCTTGCTCATCCTTGGTTTCTCATCACCAGTGCTGCCAACTGCTGCCTTTTATGTACTTTTTTCCTCAGAATGTGGCAGAATGCCTCTTCCTTTGCTATCTCATTGCTGAAAATTTATAACCAATCACCTCTCTCTTTGTAGCTACAGCCTAATTGATTTCTTCTTTTACCTGACTCCTCAGCAATCCCCAAAACTCCTATCGCTGGAGCCCAGAAAGAATACTTTCTAAAATTCTTGTCATTTTAGTTCCCTTTGTTTTTATATTCCCATGTATTTTACAGTGTGGGTCATTTTCTGTCTAAACTTCTGGTGTGTTTTCCTAAACACACAAATTTTTGTTTTATGCCTTTTCTCTTGCTTCCAGATTGTAGTAAGGACTGAAATAAGATTTAAACAAGCAGTTTTCAAAATCTCTCTATTGTATTTGTATTCTCAAAGTTTAAATGTGATGCCACATGTGAAAGCTGGGCATGTGATGTTTTTTGTATGTGGTGACATTCAATAATTTTAACAATAATAAACAATTCTTCCTTGAAGTAGTAATTAATCTAATGAACATGTCATGTGTTGTTTTACTTTTTCATCTTGTGATTCTTATGAAGACTCCCATAAATTCCCTCCTGAACCCCAAGTCTCACTCCAAACAAAATGAATTGTCAAGTTCACTGTGTAAGTACTCTCATCAGCAAGCAAAGCTAGTTCATGGCTCTTAATAACACATGATGGTCACTTAACTCTGAGAGTCTCAGTTTCCTCTTTTGTAAAATGAGGAAGTTGGCCTAGTTTATCTGTACTTTCCTTCTAGCTTTAGAATATCATGTATGCCCCTAAAAGATGATGCAGGAGGGGAAATACAGAAGGTCAGCTCCAAAAATCTGCTGCCATTAATACTAACAAGCAGCTATATGCCTTTTAGTGACCTGGTAATCTCAACTCTTCAATTTAAGAAAGACAGGAGTACTAACCTTGGTTTAACCACTAAGAGATTATCACATTTCTCTTTTCCCTAAAATGAGACTATTAATATCCACCCCATCTCATTTGAAAAACAAAATATTTCTACTAAAATTAAGTAACAGGAACAGTACAAGTTTGGGAACTGAAAAAAAATTTTTCTCCTCAATTTTAATTTAAAGCATTTTTTCTTTTTTCTGTTATTGTTCCAAAACTAATCAAGAACACCTTAAAATTAGTAAATGGAGGGGCAGTTGTATGAAAAGAAAATTTTTTAATGAAGAATTACTGTCTGAAGTTAGTAGATTTTAGCTTGCTTCAAAACATTAAAAGAAGTAAACTGAAGTACCATCTAGTGGCTCTTGATTATGTTTTGTTCAAATGTTCAAATTTGTGCTCAGTTTTCCTCAATTTAGAACAATTGATTTAGTATGTGTGTGTGTGAATATATATATATTCAGAAAAGAAAATACTTTTTTATCTTTTATGTAGGGGTAGGAAATTGAAGGGGAGTAGCTGTAGCTTTTCACTCTTCCAATCTAACATCACCCAGAAAATCACGACAATTAAAATTCAACAGAGAAGAAACATGAATTCAGATAAATCTTTTCAGGAGTGATAGAGTCCTTTCACTGGAAAAAGTATTAACACAATAAAGTCTTGGAGATTTCAGTTCCTCTTTTTCTCCTACTCACATGATCACATCCTCTCTATGAGCCCACAAAATTATTTTTATCTTCACAATCCTACAATGCAGACATGTCCTCCATGTCTAGGGGTTGGCTGACTATTAGATGATCTTTGCACACCCCCATATTCCCAAGCCCTTTCCTACAAGCCCACAGCATCCCCTGAGTTTAGATAACAAGTAATTCTGGAACTGTCATGAGATGGGTCTCATACTTATGATAACTATCTTCTGAAGTTATATGTTTCATTATCTCTAGAGGAAGAATGAATGTGCACATGAATATAGCATAACCTGCTGTTGCAATGTGAGCAGCAAACTTTGAGAGTGGCAAACTAGTTATTTGTATCAATCAGGATTAAGTTCAGCTGTGTGTGGAGTAAACCCTAAAATAGCAGTGACATGAACAAAATAGTTTATTTGTTTTCACACAAAAGAAGTTTACCTGTAGGTGACATAGGTTTGTATGGTCATCTCCATGGTCATCAGGGCCCAGGATTCTTCCATCTTTCTTTTTCACAATGTTAGTGAGTGACTTCCATCCTCAATGTCCCCCTTGGCCCAAGCTGGCTGCTGGACCTCCAGTCATCACACCAATGTTGAAGGATATAAGGAAGAAAAGCAAAAGAGGACCTCTTCTCTCTCTTTAAAAGTTTTAAAATATATATCGAACAAGATTAATTTTACATCTCATTTGTGAGAGCTTTTTTGAGTAGCCATACTCTGCTGCAAGGGAAACTCAGAAATGTCTTTTAGCTAACTATATGCCCACACTAAATAAAATTGGAGTAATATTATAAACTATATATCAAAGACCTAATGTCACAACAGTGCTGTGTAACAAACAGCCATAAAACCTCTGTGGCAACAGTTGTTCAAATGTCTGGAAATCCAGTGAGAGTCAGAGTCCACGATGCTCAACTGTCAAGTGGGAAGCTCTTCTGATAATACTGAGCTTCCTCACATGTCCAGGAGAAAGCTGTCTATTGGGTTGTCCCAGGGGGCCTCAACAGTGAGATGTGGGGAGGAGAGACCAGCGGGACTTAGTTCTTCTCTGCATGTTTCTTATCCTCCATAAGACTAGCCCAGGCATGTTCTCATGGAGTAGCATGTAGGAACATGCAGGACCTCTGAAACCTCGGATCAAAATCAGTGCATGACCACATGTACCTTATCTGATTGGCCAAAGTACACTGCATGGGGTAGAGAAATATGCACTCTTTTTATGGAAAAAACTCCAAAGTCACTGACAAAAATCATGGATAGAAGAAGAGGTGAAGGTTTGGAGTCATGACTACAATCATCCACCACAAGGACAAAGAGGAAGATGAACACTGAACCAGGCAACTAGCAAGCTATGCTACAGTACTTTTGTGTCTCGTATGGAGTTGTATCACTAGTCTTTTTTCCATTCTATGTCCTGTTTTAAACCTGAGAAAATGATAATAAAAGTGAAAGAGAGAAAAGAACTAATGTAAATTACATACAACTTTATTTACTAATTTAATTATTTTATAACTTGTGTTCAATTACTCATGGGGTGGGTATTGATCTTAGCATTTGCCTATTCTTTACTATAGGCAAAAACTGGCTAAATGTACCCAAAACCTAACTATTTTTTCCAAGAGAGCTACACTGTACTCTCTAACTTCCATAGAAGTTAGTGTGACCATATGACAAGTACCAGCCAATGGAATGTGAACAGAAGTGATTATACTTCAGACCTGGTTCACAAAACCCCCCACATAAAAGTTCTCTTTTCCCTCCCTCCCCACCACCCTTCCCCCATCCTCTCTCTCTCCTCCATTCATCAGCTGAATGGAAAATACTCTGAGAAGGGCAGAACCATAGAATAAAATGCTAACTTAGAGAACCACTCCTCCACCCTGCACTAGCCTCAGGAACCTGCACTGGAACAGGAAATGAACAAGAATTAACATTTTGTGGTATAAACTGAGATTTTGCAGCTGTTTGTTCCAACAAGTACACTATCTTACTTATATAGTATTCTCTAAATAGTATGCATTCATTTCCTTCCTAAAAGTTTTGCTAGAAATAAAAGTAATACTCTAATCACCTGCCAATTTAAATGAGAAATTTTTCCTTTAAGTAAAAGAACTCTTTTTACTATAGGATTACCATACATATCAGCGAAGGTAGGGTTTCAGTTTACAGTGGCCCTAGAAGATGTTAGGGTTTCATCAAGCACTATTACTCTTATCACTGTTAATCCATTCTAACCTGGAGTGCAGATAAAAGAAAATTGAGAAAGAGACTTGAGACACTGGAGTTCTAAATGGTAAGGTGATATTCAGCTCTGTCTCCAATGACTCTAATAACTTCTTATTTGGAATTAACTTACAATTTCTTTAAACATGCACATACTGCTAGAAATAACTTCTGGCCATTTATTTCATGATCAGTCAAAACAAGCAATGCAACTGCTCCAGTAATTGTCAGCATACACACACACACACACACACACACACACACGTGGGGGAGATAGGAAATCAGCTACATGTTACATATAGGCTGACTTGAAGGCAATGTTTGTAATGGCTCCTGCCATTGCAACATTGATTAGCATCTCAAACAGGCAACAGAAACAAGAAGTTAGGACAGTGATTCTCAACCTTTTTTATCTCCTGGCACACATAAACTAATTACTAAAATTCTATGACACACCAAAAAATGCATTTTTGACAACTTGCCAAAAAATAGGTATAATTTAGATTCATTCACACTGGCTGGCTATTGTTGTGTTGGATGTTGTCCTTGTTTTGAAATTTGACAATCTAAGGGAAAAGAGGTCAGTGCTCCTGACTAAGTAGTCAGGTATTGCATGTTTTAAAAATTCTTCCAGCACTAGGATGAAAAAAAGCACCATCTAAGGAACCCAAGGGGTGCAGAAAAACTACACAGCATTGTTATTTGGCTTTGCTGAGTCATCTTTCTCTTTAGAATAAGAAGCAGGGTAGTTGCTCATTTTCAGATAAAATTCACTGGAGTAAATAGGATATTTATGATGTCAGGCAGTAAGCTTTTACACATATAAATATATATAAACAGTTTGAAACCAGCCTTGCAAACTATCACATTGGTTCTCATAAACACAAAGGTATCAAATAGTAACAGGAACAGTTGACCTAGATGTTGAACTCGGAGGCTGATTCCAACTTGCTGATTTTTGTGATATCTCACCAAATCTACATGGAATTCCAGATTTTTTATTTTCATGATCTAGGAAAAAACATAAAATATACAGTTATGCAGGAATAAATACAAGGCTTCTGAAGTAGAGAAACTGGAAAGTAAACACTTAAGAAGCCCCAGCTAAACTTAACTCCTCCATGGAATTCTCAAAGGGTGGTCTAGAATAGTTCTCTCCTAGGGGAAAACCTACACTAAAGCAGAAGCTCTTGTCCTGGTGCTGCCAGACTCTGCCTGGGCTCTCAGTTGTTCACAAAGCTTTTGTGTCAGAAAAGGGGCTGAGGAAACAAATGAAATGTGCCAAAAAATGTATCAAGTTTCCGAGGACACTGTCAACTCAAATTTTACACTGATGTTTTCTTTCTGAGTTTATAGTTTTCAGTCTTTAGTTCTTACCTGCAACCATTTATCTTCTGGAAGCAGATGAATCCCACAATGACCAGGATAACCAAGAAAAGAGAGGATTTCACATAGAGTGTGATCAGTAAATATGACGCTGGAAATCCCAGGGTTCCGATACCTTTAAATATGGCAACACAGGCAGGGGTAGAGTCATTTCAATGATTCTTCTAATAAACAAGTTAGAGTTGTACTTTAAAGTAGTAACAATCAAAATACCTTTTAGATTAGAATTCGAATGTTGCTGATGCATCATTCCTTCATGACACAGTTTAGGAATCATGTCTGTGTTTTGCACATAGTTGATTTTTAATAATCATTTTCTGAATAAATAAGTGCACAGTAAGCATTTCTAATAGTTTCTGATTTTATAATAAAAAAGGAAGTGTACTTTCTAATTTCTTGTGTAAATGTTAGTCCTTTAGAGCATTATTCTTAATATTTTGGGCACTATCTAATAATACATTCCACACAGTGAACTGATTTTATCACTAAGTAGCTGTAACCTTTTTAATAGGGCATTTTATGTCTTCCTTTTATTTATTCATCTGTAAAATGGCCATAGGAATTGCTGAAAAGATAAAACGGGACTAATTAGGACCAATTTTCTGAAGTCTTTTCTCCTATGAAAATAATAGCCAAGTCTGATTCTTGGCTCCAAGAGGTCAGGTCATCCATTAAATAACCTGCTCAAATACTAAACTAGAAGGATATCAGACAATCTCCTAGGTACTGTAAGGGAAGAAGATAAAGACAAATCACAGCCCTCAAAAAGCACACAATCCAATTAGAGAAGTCAGGTTCATAGAAATGAAAAGATAACTTACAAGAGAACAAACAGTGCTAAATGAGCATTACAAATTATAAATCATTTAATAGGAAAACTTAATCAACTCAAACTGGGAGGTCAGGATGAAGTAAGATTTGAACTGAGCCTTACTGACAACAGGACTAACTAGGTTAAAAGAAGAAAGGAATTTTCAAGAAAAAGAAAGAATTTAAGCAAAGATTTGAAGATTAGTTAACTTAAACCATATTTGAAGCACAGAGAAATATATATAGAAATAAAGTCTAGATGATCTTAATCTAATTGTGCAGTCATTTGTATATGTCAGGCACTGGGTCAGACTTTGAGAATACAGAAATGAAAGATGTAGTTCTTACTCTCAAGGAGCTAAGATTATAGTGGGAGTCAAAGAAGTGGACAACTCATTACAGGATCATGGAAGTAGTCACACAGAGGTATGCAAGAGGTACTTGGTAAGCACAGAGTAGAACAGCTAACCAAACTGCAGGATGAGAGAAAATTACCCCAAAACTATATCAAACTAAGTCTTAAAAACTCAATAAAAAGTAAGCAGATGGAACGAAAGAAGAAAATGTGGGTAAAGAAGTGCATCATAGACAGGTAGAAATTGCATGTGAAAGAAAACGGGAATAAAAGAGCATAACAATTTGAAGGAACTCAACAAGGCCCACATGCATGGGGTGCTAGCCAGACAGCAGCAAGATATGAGGGTAAGGAGAGCAGCAGATAAGAGATTGGAATGCCTGAGTTTAGCTTTCCATAAGGCAAAAACAAGCCACTGGGGACATTTAGGTAGGAGAGTGAGATGGGTTGTTCTGTTTTTTTTTTTTTTTTTTAATTTCAGAAAGGTTGCTCTGACAACAATGCAGGTAATAAATTAGAGGGAGAAAAACTAGGAACCAGAAGTTCTGTCACAAGAACTCTGCAATAATGCAGGTGAAAAATGATTGTGTTCCCAACTAAAGCAATGGGGAGGAAGAGAAAGGTCCAGATTTAAGAAAGATCTTTAAAGTAACAAAACATAGTGACTGATTTTCAATATGGGAAATAAAGAATAATTTGTAGGATATCTTTCATTTTTTGACTTGAGTCATTTATCAAGATATAGAATATAGGTGTGGAGCTTATGGAGGACTAGAAGAAAGAGAATCCATTTCAGGAATATGCAAGTTGAGGTACCCTTGATGCACCCAACTGTAGCTGTCCAATTGGAAGTTTTCTTAATAGTGGTATGGCCAAAGAGGAAAACCTGGGCTGAAAACACACATGTGAGAGTCAAGAATTAAGCAGTGGTTGAAGCTATGGGTATAGATGAGATTGCTCAAGAAACGAGTGAAAGTGAGAAGAGGAGAGGGCAAATGATTGAACCCATAGAACTGCCTTCTCTTATGGGAATATATGAGAAGGAATCTATTTAAGAAGACTAGGAAGTTGACTTAAAATTAGAAAAAGAACCAACTGAAAATGGCAGGATGACGGATGAGAAAGATCATAAAGAAGCTAATTATTTTTTAAAAATAAAATTTTTATATAATATTTGCATCTGTGCTTCAGTGCTTTTTATCAGATCATTTTCTATTCAGAGATACAAGTAAGTTAAAGAGCAGATGTGAGGTAACAGAAGAGATGCTGAGTATAGACTACTCTTTAGAACTTTTGGATATGAGTAGAAGGCAAAAGCTAAGAATTTGAGGAAGCCATAGCATCTAGTTTTTAACTTGGAAGAACAAGCATGTTTATATAATCAGTCTTAGAGAAAGAATTTGTGTAACAGAAAAAAAAAGAAGAACAAAAGAGAACAAAGATAATTAGTGAATCAAAGCCTCTGAAGACATGTAAGGACTTATAGTATAGGCTGAATATCTGTTCTACAGAAGGGAAGATCAGGTGGAACTGGAGGAGATAAAATGCATAGGTCTAGATACAAGAAATATACTATAAAAGCCTAGAGTTCACTTGAGATTGATAATGGAAAATAAAGAATAGATATAAAAATACTGATACATGCTACAACATGGATGATCCTTGAAAACATTATGCTAAATAAAAGAAGCCACATATTATATGATTCTACTTATTCAAAATGTCTGAAATAGGGAACTCAATAGACAGAGTAGATTAGTGGTTGCCTGAACCTGAAGGAGATGGTGACACTGGGGAGTGATAGCTAAAAAGTACAATGTTCCTTTCTGGAGTGATGAATATGCTCTAAAGTTTATGTGGTGAGTTGCTTAACTCAGTGAAACACTAAAAGCCCCTGAATTGTACTCTTAAAATGGATGAATAGTATACTATATAAACTAGATCCCAATAAAGCTGTGGAAAAAAAAAACAATAAATGTGAGAGATGTTATGGGGATAATTAATAGAATAATTAATAAAATAATTAATAGGATATGATTTGTTTTAACTCTACCCTTATATTTTATTAAAAGATCAAATATCATGAACTAACTCAGCTGCTTACTTGAATTACAAAAGTAACACGATTCAATATGAAAATAAGAAACTGTATACAAATCTCTGACAGTAATAACTTGCAGTATACAATGCATACAGGAGTCATACAGAGCGACAAACTCACATACAAAACAAAAATATTTCAATACTTTAAAATCCAAATTTTTCTTTAAACTCATTCATGAAAAATATTCAGAATTAAAACCTCAAATAGTCAAGCATCAGGAAGCTATATTACAGCTACTTAATAGACAGAGACGTCCTTTCACCAGTCATTTTCTTCTAATGTCTCAGCTTTGAAATCATATAGACTTTTTGCTTCCCTATAGTTCCCTCTCCACCATTTCTTCCAATCATGAAAACTAAATTTAGGGATATCATATGGTATTTATTTTTCATTAAGCATAATTCTCTCTAGTTCCATCCATGTTGTCACAAATGGCAGGAGTTCCTTCTTTCTTTCTGCTGCATAGTATTCCAGTGTGTAAATGTACCACAGTTTTTTGATCCACTCATCTACAGATGGGCACTTAGGCTGTTTCCAGCATTTGACTATTGTAAATAGCACTGCTATGAACATAGGGGTGCATAGGGTTTTTTTTAATTGGTGCTGCAAGATTCTTCAGGTATAATCCTAGCAATGGAATTGCTGGGTCAAAAGGCAGTTCTATTTTTAGTTTTTTGAGGAAATTCCATGCTGTTTTCCATAGTGGCTGCACCAGTCTGCATTCCCCTGAGGAGTGCACTAGGGTTCCCTTTTCTCCACATCCTCGCCAGCACTTGCTGTTTTTTGATTTGTTGATGATGGCCATTCCGACTGGTGTGAAGTGGTATCTCATTGTGGTTTTTATTTGCATCTCTCTGATGGCTAGTGATGTTGAGCATTCTTTCATATGCCTATGGGTGGGGGAGGGGCACTGGGGGGAAAAGTGCGATGACTGTAACAAAATTTTTTTTAAACTAAATTTGTTGGACACCAGAAATCTGTTGATATGGTGTATAAATCATAACAGTTTGTTGTTGACCATCTGCAGTTGTTAAGCCAGCTTGTAACTAGTTAGTAAATGCCTCCTCTGATGGCTCTTCACTTAATCCATCTGTAGCTATGACTTTTTTCACCAGTTTCTTTCTCTCCTTTTATTGCTTCTCTGACTTTCTGAAGGTATAATTTTAAATGTTCTATATAACCATCAAAGCCTAAGATAGAGATAGCAAAGAGAATATCTTCTCTATTGTTTGTCTTCAATTTCTTTTGATGGCATATTTCACTTGCTTCAGATGTTATAAAGCTGATGAACTCATGTATGCATTCTTGAACACTTGTTTGGCAACTTTTCCAATTTTTCCTGTTTGCTCTCTGAAACTCTTTTTTTTAATTCTTAATTTTACTTTTATTATTTTTATATGTTTTATTAATTATGCTGTTACACTTGTCCCAATTTCTTTTCCCTTTGTTCCCCTCCACCCAGTGATCCCCTCCCTCTAGTTGTTCCACCCCCATAGTACATGCCCATTGGTTGTGCATATAGGTCTTCTCAACATCTTCCTATCTACTCCACTCCCTCCTACTATGCTTTTTAATTCCTGTACCATCTCTATCCCTTTCCCCCCTTCCCCTTCGTCGCTGACTTTCCCCCAAAATGTTCCCCATACCTATAAATCTTTTCCCACTCTCATTGCCTACTTAGTTTGCCTTTGTTTTGATTCCCAGCTTCTGTTGTTGGTTGTTGTGATACAGTTTTCATTTTAATGTTCATAGTTTTGATCCTCTTTCTCCAAAACAAGTCCCTTTAACATTTCATGTAACAGTCATTTGGATCTGATGAACTCTTTCAGTTTTACAATTGTCCTGGATGCACTTTCTCTGCCCTTCTATTCTGAATGACAGCTTCGCTGGATAGAGTAATCGTGGCTGTAGGTTTTTGATTTTCATTACTTTGAATATTTCTTGCCAGTCCCTTCTTGCTTGCAGAGTCTCCTTTGAGAAATCAGCTGATAGTCTTATTGGGACCCCTTTGTACGTAATTCTCTTCTTCTCTCTTGCTGCTTTTAAGATTCTCTCTTTATCCTTAATTTTTGACATTTTGATTATAATGTGTCTTGTTGTGGTTCTCCCTGGGTCCAGTATTTTTGGAACACTCTGTGTTTCCTGGACCTGTACGTCTATTTCCTTCCCCAAGGTAGGGAAGTTCTGCTTCATTATTTTTTCACATAATTTTTCAATTTCTAGTTTTTCTTCTTCACCTTCTAGCAATCCTTTGATTCAGACGTTGGCTCACTTATAGCTGTCCCATGGGTTTCTGAGCCTCTCCTCATTTTCCTTTCTGCACTGGTTCACTGTTTGTTCCTTCCCTGTTACAATCTGTTGATTTGATCTCTGGTTTTCTTTCCCTCACCACTAGTTTCATTTATGTTTTCATTCATTTCAGCAGGACTAGCCTTCATTCCTTCCCTGTCTTGTTTAAGATTTGCTGTTATGTCTGCCAGCATTTTTATATCCAAAGCTCTGAAATGTGCCTCAGAAAGATTTCCTATCTGCTGAGCCATTAGATTAGATATTTGCTAGCTGGTCAGCTGTGTGATTGGGATCTCTGTCAAGATCTGTGTCATCCTGACAGTTTTGTGTTTACCTTTGCTTCCTGGGCAGGGCTGTCACACCTCCTACACTATAGGGGGCAGAGTCCCATGCACTCTTCACAACCAGGAGACCCTTCTCACCAAGCTATGGTGTTTTCTGTGGGAGTGAGTCTCCAAGATAAATTCCTGCCGTTCACTCTCCACTGAGAGACCAGGAGCTTCCTCCTCCATCCCCACTCTCTCTGGGCCTCACAGTCTAAGGCAATGGGGGTCTGCCATCCCCGGCGCTGGAATCGCAAGCTGATGAGTCTGGTCTGCAGTGGGGGGTGCTCCCCAGGTGCTTCTCGCCTCCCCTTATATATGAATATCTGACTTTACCACTGTCCCGCCGCCGTCACTGCAGCTGCCGCCACCAGCACAGCTTGACCTCTCTATCCTGGCTTTGCCTCTCCTAGCTTTCCAGATGAGCACCACTTCTTTATAAGTTCATACGTTGGACTTTTATTTATTTTCTGGAACTTTTAGTTATTTCTGGTTTTGTGGTAGTTGTATTCCTTCTTAGTTGTGGAGGAAGATGGAGAGTGTCAGTGTAGGCCTCTATCTTGGCCAGAAGTCTCCTGTGTATGTTAGCCTCTGTGTCTTAGGCAGAGCTGTCACTCCTGTTCTGTTATAAGGGGCAGAGCCTTAGGGATTCTTCAGTACAGGGCAACCTGTTTCACCACGTTGTGGTTCTGTATGTGGGGGAGGGGTCTGAGAAGAAACAATGCCACCTGCCCAGCACTCACCCCACTTCCAGGCACCTCTCCCACCTCTGCATGGGACCAGCACCTCTCCCACCATTGCCCTGGTCGTCATTCCCAGAGTGGGTGGATCTGTGGACGCTCCAGGACTGTGGGGGCCCTCCAAACAAGCAGACTCTGCTGAGAGACCAGCAGTCTTCGCCTCCACCTCAACCCCTACCAGTCTGCACAGTCAGAAGCAATGCAGCCTGATTTTCCCGGTGCTGGGACTGTGAGCCACACAGTCTGGTGAGGAGCTGGGAATGCTCCCCAGGTGTTCCTCCCAGCCTTTTAAAACATGTTATTGTGCTTTCTGCTGGCCCTCTGCTGCCCCCACCACAACGTGTTCTCTCTGCCCTGGCTCTGCCCCTCCCACCTGTCTGAATAAGCATCTCTTCTCCACATCCTTGTTTGCTGGACCTCCATGCAGCTTGACCCACTGGAAGGAAAACTCCCCATATTTGGTGAAGGAAATAGACATACAAGTCCAGAAAGCACTGAGAGTCTCAAAGAAGCTACATCCAAAATGGACCACACCAAGACACATCATAATAAAAATGCCGAAGTTTCAAGATAAAGAGAGAATCTTAAAAGCAGCAAAAGAAAAGCAGAGAATTACCTACAAGGGGTGCCTATAAGACTATCAGCTGATTTCTCAAAAGAAACTTTGCAGGCAAGAAGGACTGGCAAGAAGTATTCAAGGTGATGAAAAGAAAGGATCTACAACCGAGATTACTCTACCCAACAAAGCTATTATTTACAATAGAAGAGCAGATGAAGTGCTTCCCAGACAAGCTAAAGCTAAAGGAGCTCATCATCACCAAGCTATAATTATATAAAATGTCAAAGGGACTTACTTAAGAAAAAGAAAATCAAAATTATGAAAATTAAATAACAACAAACTCACAACTATCAACAACTAAATCTAAAAAATAAGGACAAAATCCAACTAAGCAAACCAGAATAGGAACAGAATCATTGTTATGGGGATCATTTGGAGGGTTATCAGCTGGGAGAGGGAAGGGGGAGAAATGGGGATATTGTGCAGGGATTAAGAAGCATAATTTGTTGGTACAAAGTAGACAGGGGGAAACTAAGAATAAACTAGGAAAGGGTGAAGCCACAGAACTCACAAGCATGACCCATGGACATAAACTAAGGAGGGTGGGACTGCTGGAGGGAAGGGAGGTACTGGGCAGAGGGGAGCAAAGGGGAAAAAATTGAAACTACTGTACCATAATCAATAAAATATACTTTTAAAAAAGAATTTAAAGAAACACCTACAGTGAGATACCACCACACACCTATTAGAATACCTAAAATTAAAAAGACTAGTCACATCGAGTGTTATTGAGGATGTGAGGAACTGGAACTCCTGTACATAACTAGTGAAAATGTACAAGTAAATGGTATGACTGTTCTGGAAAGCAGTTTGGCAGTTTCTTAAAAACTTAAGCATTTACCTACAATTGATCCAGCCATTTCACTCCCAGGTACTTGTGCTGGAGCTTGAACTAGAGTATAAAATTTTTGCAAAAACCCCCAAGGTGACAGTTGCCCCCAAGTAGGTACAGAATGTTAGTTACATGTATCGGGCAAATTCCCATAGTAACAGTTATCCCCAAACAAGTGCAGAATGTTAGCTTTGCAGTTGCACGCATTAGCCAAGCATAGATACCCTTAGCCCCACCCCTGCTTCACAATGGTTGTGTTGTGCTACTACCCCAGCTAGCAACCCAGGATATAGGTTTATACTATATAAGCAGCTTTGTACTGAGGCTCAGGGCTACTCATTTGAATCCCTGCGTGGAGTGAGAATGGGTAGTCGCTGGCCAGCTAATAAAGGCTCTTTACATTCTAATTTGGTTGTCTCTGACCATTCGGTTCTCACACTTGGTCCACAACAGTACTTACCCAAGAGAAATGAAAGCATATGTCTACGCAAAGACTTGTACATGAACGTTCAGCACTATTTGAAAACAAACCAAGTGTCTGTCAGTTGTGAATTGATAAACAAATGCAGAACAGTCAAATACTACTCAACAATAAAAATAAGAAAATGCTGCTACCGGCAACAACATAGGTGAACCTGAAAACCATTACAGTACTTGAGAAAAGCCAGGTGCAATAGACAACATACATTTTATCCAATTTATAAAATCTCCAGAGAGGGCCAATTCATAGATAAAAATCAGATCAGTAGTCTCTTGGAGCTTCACAAGTTGCCTGGAATTGGAGGTTTGGGGAATGGGGATTGACTGTAAATAAAATATTTGGGGGCTGAAGGAGAAGTTTGAGAACTGGTTTGGGATGATGGTTGCAAAACTGTATAGATTTACTAAAAATCATTGTATTCTACATGAATAATAAATGAATATTACAGTAAAAAAAAAAAGTAGACAACTGGAAAGAACACCTGTTCTTCAGGTGTTTGCACATTATTGCCAACCCCACATCCACCACTGAGCCCGTGAGACCTTCCTTTAGCTGAAACAAGGATACACACAGATGGCCTGCGCACCCTGCTTCTGTCTCAGGACCACTCTTTCCTACAAAAACTCAGAGTTTCCTCTAGTGAATGGATCAAAAGAACTTCTTTTATACCAGAGATAGAGTCAGTTGTATGAAAGGAAGTCAAAGGTGTGCATATGGGGCGGATCATTGAAGACCTTCTCAGAAACAACAGTAAAATATGCATTTTTAAAAATAAAAAAAAAATGAAGTAAAATAAAATAAAAAGCTTCTGCACAGCAAAAGAAGCCCAACAAAACAAAAAGAGGACCAACCAAATGACAGATGATATTTGCAAACAACAGTTTTGACAAGGGGTTAATATCCAAAATGTTTGAAGAACTCATATAACTCAACACCAAACAAATAAGCAATCCAACTAAAAAATGGACAAAGGAACTGAGCAGACACCTATCCCAAGAGGACAAATGGCCAACAAAAACAAGAAAAGATATTCAACTTCACTAGCTATTAGGGAAATGCAAATCAAAATTACAATGAGGTACCACCTCACACACCTGTTAGAATGGCTATTATCAACAAGACAGATAATAACAAATGTTGGAGAGGTTGTGGGAGTGTAAATTGGTACTGCCACTATGGAAATAGTATGGAAGTGCCTCAAAAATCAAGAATAGAGTTACCATATGAACCAGCAATCCATCTTCTGGGCATCTACCTGAAAAACTTGAAAACATTTACTTGCAAAGATATTAATATATTTACCCCTCTGTTCATTGCAGCACTATTCACAGTAGCCAAGGCATGGATACAATCAAAGTGTCCTTCAATATATGATTGGATAAAGAAGATGTCATACATATATGTAATGGAATACTACTCAGGCATAAGAAAAGATAAAATACTGCCATTTGCAACAACATATGGACTTTGAGAATATTATGCTAAGCAGAATAAGTCAGAAAAAGTTAAGAACCATATGATTTCACTCATATATGGGATATAAAACTGAAACACATAGACACAGAAAATAATATGCTGAATGAGGTGGGTGGGTAAAAACGGTTGAGGGGGCCAAATATATGGTGACAGAAGATGCTTTGACTTTGGATAGTGAGCACACAATGCAAACTCCATATCATGTATCAGAAACATATACTTGAATTCTATATGATCTTATTAACCAAGGTAACCTCAATAAATTTAATAATAACTGAGTAAATAAATAAAATAAAAAATTAAAATAATTTTTTAAAAAGTCATCTAAATCAGTGTCTAGTCTTTGCCCAATTTCAACCTCCAGTGCAACCCTGCTTGGCTCCCATCACCAATCAGTTGATTGATTGGACAGAAAAATGGCTATAAAGGAACCAGTCCCAGCACAAAGCTTAACTTCCAGCTATGCTGATTTTCAATGATAATTATAATAATAAATATAATAGCTAATGTGCATGAATATAACAAATATTAGAGCTAACATCTATTAACATTAATCACTAATATTTGTTATTATGATAAATACCATAGCAAAAAACTATCGAGACCCAACTGTGTATTGGGCACTATGTTAATTTTTTTTAATTTAACTAGCACAATAACTCTATAAGGAGAGTACCATCATCTTCATTTAACAAATGAAGAGACCATGGGGCAGAGAAATTAAATTATTGTCAAGGTCACACTACTGATAAATGAGAAGATATATTATGCTAAAGGTTTTGTTCCCAACTACCAGATTACACTCCCTGGAACAATTGAGGACATGGACCTTGTCTTTTATTTTTGTATTACCAGTTTCACATATAAATAACATTCAGCACATGTTTGGTGAATGAATTAACTTGTTTTAGATGACAAAAGAGGGAAAGAAAAACTTGTCTCTTACTCAAGGTGACAGAGTGGTGACCACTGCAAGAAATAATCTTGAAGTAAAAGCCTATAGGTCACTAAGTTAGCAAACAATATTTTTATAGCTGCCACACTAAAAGATATTCCTTTCATTTAATAAAAGAAGATAAACTTTAATTTCTATAGCATACTAATGCATTTGCTAGTTATGTTTTAGAGAACATCTGCAAATCAGGAGTTCAAGATTTCTTTACCTGTGTTTATTTCATTCATAATCTATTATGGAAGAGAAGATTGAGCATCAAGTTTACTACTCAAAAAGAAACAGGTGCTTACTTTGATTCAACTCTATGGACAGACTCCAGTTGCCAGCCTCATGGGAGACAGAGCAGGACACAGTAGACACATTGCTCTCTGCCCAGTGGCATGTACTCTGAACAGTCACTGTGCCATTGCCCCAATGTTCATGCTCAGGGACACAATCTCCCTCTGGGGTCCAGGAGATCCAAGCAGCTGGCTTCCCTGCAGCTGCCTTGCACACAGCAGTTCTATTCTTGCTTCGAAACAGGGTCACCTCAGGGGCCACTGCAGAGATGTAGGGAAAAATGCTCTAGTCTTAACACATTAGATATGGAATTTAAAGAGACATTTCTTTCCATCACGAATCTGGTTATCTGAAGCACCACAATGTATGTTCCTTACCTAACACTTGGAGGTCATATCCATTTTGGAAATTCCCATCATGTTACCACTTCACACATGTATAAACCATCATGAGTGATGACCACTGGATCAATCTGAAGGGTAGCATTCTGGCCAGGTCTGTAGGTTATTCTCTCATCAGTACAGTTTACCTCTGTGGTCTCATTTTTATCTCTCCTCTGGAAAATGATGCAGGGAGCCTTGTCTCTGAGGATTATTTTCCATGTTGTCAAAACCACATTTCTCAACAGGGTAGGAGGGCAAGAGAGCACAGCCTTTGTATCCACCGATACAAGCAGGGAAGTGTTAACTGGACACACACACACAAAGAATGATAAAAGAAAAGTTTGGTAAAGAACTTCATGTGTTAAATTTTCCACAACATATGACATAAAGTTGTACTAGAACATTACTTTGCAGGTGGTCTTATTCAAAAATATTACACTTCCATTACAAAATTAAACATTTACAAAATGTATATAACATTAAATTAAATTTGAAGATGAACTCATTTTATCCTATGTTATTTATTATTAAGTCAACAGTATGTATTGCATGTGTGACATTTTTTTAGTAGCTTGACATAAATTCAGGAGTCTTGATATCTATGAGAAAACAAGAAAATACAATTCTCAGCTAAAGAAAAAATAGAATGAATCTTTTGGTCAGGGACTAATATTTATTTTATAACTTATGCTCCTCAGGCTAGAAAATAGAATAATTAGTGATGTGGTTTTGTCCTTCTAAGTTTTGATGAGAGGGAATAAATTACTAATATCAAATCTAAATGCTTACCCCTAAGGATGGCACTTCAGACAAAAATAAATATGGAAAGTAAACAGTATAAAAAATAACTAAGAGGACCCTGCCAAGGTGGCTCAGTTGGTTAGAGCATCATCCCATACACCAAAATGTTGTTGGTTTGAGCCCTGTTCAGGGCATGTAGGGAGGCAACTGGTTGATATTTCTTTGTTTCTTTCTCACATCGATGTCTCTCTCTCTCTCTCTCTCTCTCTCTCTCTCTCTCTCTCTCTCTCCTCTTCGCTCTCTCTCTTCCTCTCTTTCTAAAGTCAATAAACATATCCTTAGATGAGGATTTAAAATAAAATAGGTAAAATTAATACTAAGGTGGAATTTAGGTTGAGCAATCTACAAAAAAAATTGAGAAAGGAGAGAATAAGACAGTCAGCAAAGTCAATAGATTTTCCTTACTTCCAACCTTCTTTTATATACACTTCCAAAGTGTTCAACTGTAAATTTTCTCACAAATTTTGTTCCTATATAATCACTCTAATTAAAACCTTTTTAAGAGACTGCTACAGGATCTGACACCACCAGGGGCAGATCCAGGAAATGCAAATCATTCTAAGAAGTACCAACAAACAATAGGAGTCACAAAAATGGGGAGACAGAGAAACAACACCACATCAAAAGGAAAGGTAGAATCCCCAGAAAGAGTGCTAAATGAAATAGAGGGGAGCCAACTATCAGATATGGAATTGAAAGCATGGATTATGGAGAAGCCAACTGAGCTCAGTGGAAACTACAAAGAATTCCAGGGAAACTACAAGGAACCCCAGAAAAACTACAAGGAACTTACTGAGGATTACACCAGCATGAAAAAGGATAGAAGCTATCAATAAGAGCCACGAGGAAATGAAGAATATGATCTCTGAATTGAAGAACACAGTAGAAGGAATTAAAAGCAGGCTAGAGGAAGCAGAAGATTGGATCAGCGAGCTGGAAGACAATGTAGACAAAAACTCCCAGACAGTGTAACAAAATGAAAAAAGACTGAACCAGACTGAAGAGGCCCTAAGACAGCTGCAGGACAACATGAAACATAATAATATTCATATCATAGGAATTCCAGAAGGAGAAGAAGAAAAGCAAGGGATAGAAGACCTCTTTGAAAAACCAATGACAGAAAACTTCCTTAACATGAGGAGAGAAAGTCACGCAAGTCCAGGAAGCACAAAGGGTCTCAATGAAGATGAACCCCAACAGGCCCATTTCAAGACACATCATAATTAAAATGGCAACATTCAAAGACAAAGAGAGAATCCTAAAAGCAGCAAGAGAGAAACAACTAATAACATACAAGGGAGCTCCAATAAGGCTATCATCAGATTTCTCAGAAGAGACACTACAAGCCAGAAAGGAATAGCAAAAAAATATTCCAAGCAATGAAAAACAAAGGCCTACAACCAAGAATACTCTACCCAGCAAGGCTCTCATTCAAAATGGAAGGTGAAATAAGAAGTTTCCAAGACAAAAGAAGGCTAAAAGAATACATCTCCACCAAACCAGCATTGCAAGAGATGCTAATGGGTCTGCTTTAAGAAGATGAAAAAACAGAGAGAGAGACAGAGAGGAACATGAGTACAAAGGGAGAAAATGACAATGAATAGGTACTGAAAGAAAGAAGGAACTTCTACCATTTGCAACAACATGAATGGAACTAGAGAGGATTATGCTTAGGGAAATAAGTCAGGCAATGAAAGAAAAATACATTATGCTATCACCTATTATGGGAAACTAATGTACAACACGAACAAATGAGCAAAATTGAACCAGAGGTATGTAAACAAGGAATAAACTAACCGTAACAAAGGGGGAGATGGGAGGGAGAGAAGGGGGTAAGAAGAGGAAGGGTCTAGTCAAAGAAAATGTATAAATGACCCATGCACATGGACAACAGGGTGGGGATTGAATATGAGAGAAGGGGGGGCAGGGTGCAGGGAAGTAAGAGGGGGGAAAAAGTGGGACAACTGTAATGAAAAAACAAACAAAAAACATTTTTTAGTGGGGAAAAAAATAAAAATATAAAGAATGGAAATGCCAGTTCAGTGAATATTAGAAGGACAAGGATTTTCCTTCACACTGTATATTTTTCTCCCTATCTGATCCCTCCAGAGTTTGGCATTCTAAACAAGTAAGTAATGACCTAAGTTTCTTTGCATAAAACTAATAAGACCAGTTGTTAATAGAGGTTTTTTTGACTAAGACTTTGACTGGAATGTCATGTCTAAAGGAGACATGCTTGGGCTCTGGTTGTTACCAAAAAGCCCTGAGGAACTGGGATTGACTTTCAAAGGTAATAAAAGCCCATGAGATAAAAGGCCTGGTAGCTTGGTTGGATGTGCGGTCCATGGCAATCTTTCCAGGGAAGGAACGAAGGTTGTTTTCCTGAAAGATGGCTAGAAGGGGCCTTAATGCAGAGTGGAAAACCAGAAGGACTTGGAAAATACAGGTGTTTACAGGCAAGGCTGAATGCCAGGTATGTGGCTCAGCTTCTGTGCCCTGAAAGGCAGAGTAAAAGTCACCCTAAATGTTCCTTGGGTAAGTTCCAGCAAAGCAGAACTAAAGATCATAAGTGGTCATTTGCTGCTCTTGTTGTGTTTATGCAAATGAACAGGATAAATTAAAAATGGACTTAACGCAGTCCCTTAAATGACAAGGAGGTTAATCTTAGGGAGAAAAATCGTGATTCAAGGAAAATCACAATGCTCAGTAGTAGACTATAAAGTAGTGCAGCTAACGGTCTTTAAAGTTTATCTTCATTTAAAGTTTGTTTTGATTTGAAAATTAAACTATGTCTGTTGTATTATCAAAGCTGTTTAATTTACAGGCAAGAAGAATGTCAAATGCCTTGCAACTGGGTGTCTTTCTGATAAGATAGTCCTACAGATTTAGAAAGAAAAAAAAATCTTTTTAAAATTAATTTATTGTTGTTCCATTACAGTTGTCCCATTTTTCCACCGTTGCTCTCCCCCACCCTGTCCACCCCATCCATTCTCCCCCAGTCAATCCCTACCCTGTTGTCCATGTTCATGGGTCATTGATACTAGTTACTTGACTAATCCCATCCCTTTCTTCCCTTCCCTCCATCCCCCCTCCTCTCTAGTGACTGTTGATCTGTTCCCTGTTTCCATGCCTCTGGTTATATTTTGCTCATTCATTTGTTTTGTTCATCAGGCTCCTGTATTAGGTAAGATCATCTGGTATTTGTCTTTCACTGCCTGGCTGATTCCACTAACCATAATACTTTCCAGTTCCATCCATGCTGTGGCAAAAGGTAGAAGTTCCTTCGTTCTTTCTGCTGTGTAGTATTCCATTATGTAAATGTACCACGGTTTTTTGGATCCACTCATCCACTGATGGGCACTTAGGCTGTTTCCAGCACTTGGCTATTGTAAACAGTACTGCTATAAACATAGAGCGGCATAGGTTCTTTTGAATTTGGGTTTCGGGATTCTTCAGGTATAATCCTAGCAGTGGAATCGTTGGATCAAAAGGCAGTTTTATTTTTAGTTTTTAAAGGAAATTCCAAACTGTTTTCCACAGTGGCTGCACCAGTCTGCATTCCCACCGGCAGTGCACTAGGGTTTCCTTTTCTCCACATCCTCTCCAGCACATGTTGTTTGTTGATTTGTTAATGATGGTCATTCTGACTGTCGTGAGGTGGTATCTCATTGTGGTTTTTATTTGCATTTTTCTGATGGCTAGTGATATTGAACATCCTTTCACATGCCAATGGACCCTCTGTATGTCCTCCTTGGAGAAGTGTCTGTTCAGGTCCTTTGCCCACTTTTTAATTGGATTGTCAGTCTTCCTGGGGTTGAGTTGTACAAGTTCTTTATGTATTTTAGAGATCAAAACCTTGCCTGAGGTATCATTAGAAAATATTATTTTCAATATGGTTGATTCCCTTTTCATTTTGCTAATGTTTTCTTCAGCTGAGCAGAAGCTTTTAAGTTTGATGTAGCCCCATTTGTTTATTCTTTCCTTTATTTCCCTTGCCCTAGGAGATATATCAGTGAAAATATTGCTGCATGGGATATCTGAAATTTTACTTTCTACATTTTCCTCTGCCTTCACCTGTAACAAGTGTGGCAGGGATTGTCACTCCCGAGTCGGACTGCACAGCCATTCTCGGCGGTGCAGATAGACTCTCAAGAAGCTACGCCATCGTCTCTCGAGACGGACGGCTGCCGACGACGACGACGATAAAAAGAAAAGGTAAGATAAGTGTTGGCAAGAAGGTGGAGAAAATGGAACCCTTGTGCACTGTTTTTAGGAATGTGAAATGGTGTGATCACTGTGGAAAACATTTTCATTCCTGAAAAGTTAAACATATGATTCCACAATTCCTCTCCCGGTTACCTACTCCCAAAATGAAACTAAGAACTGAAAGACATACTTGTACATGAATGTTTATAGCAACATTATTCACAATAGCCAAAAAGTAGAAACAATCCCAAAATAATTATGCCGAGTGAAGCAAGCCAGACATGAAATTTACATATTATATGATTCCATTTATTTAATTAGTTTTGTATTGACTCTGAGCTATTTTATTTTATTTAAATACTTTTTATTATAGGTAGCATATAATAGTGTATTAGTTTCAGGTGTACAGCATAATAATTTCACATTTATATACATTGTGATATGATCATCACACTAATTTAGTTATCATCTGTCTGTATGATCCTTTTATATGAAATACACAAAATAGGTAAATCCGTAGAAACAGAAAGTAGATTGGATGTTGTTAGGGAAAAGGGGGAGAGGGAAAGGGCATGACTGCTTAATGGTTGTGAGATTTTCTTTTGGGATACTGAAAATGTATTGGGACTAGATAGAGGTGGTGGTGGTACAACCTTGTGTCTATACAAAATGCCATTGAATTATACATATTAAAATGATTAATTTTTAAATTGAAAATTCATCTCAATTAAAAAATATCAAATAAATTATTTTATTGATTACCAAATATAATACACTTAAGTAGATGGGAAGACCTCACTTAAAAATGCATAGTAATAATTTCATCTTTGTTGTCTATTCTAATATTCTACTCAGTTGCTCAGTCAGGGTACATCAGAGAAGGAAAACTCTGACTCCAAAAAACCTCCGCTGCCTTGCGGCATACCTCTTCAGGGGAAAGGCTAAGGGAGTAAACCCCGACAGAAAATCCGGAGCCGGAGTCCCTAAGGCGGTTTGACGTTGTAGTCAACACCGGCAACTCCTGCGGCGCACCTGAAGCCAAGCTGTATTGACTCCGTCTTTCCCTTGGACCCTTCAGCTGCGAAGAGAGGGGGGGTCTGCTGCATGGGCAACAGCAGACCCTCCATATCACCCTGCCCAGGCTCTGTAGCTTCAGCGTCATCGCAAGATGTCGATTCAACACGGGAGGAGACAGATACCATGTCACTCCCGAGTCGGACTGCACAGCCATTCTCGGCGGTGCAGATAGACTCTTAAGAAGCTACACCATCGTCTCTCGAGACGGACGGCTGCCGACGACGACTCAGTTGCTATAATATGCTATCAGAAACATCTAAATAATGCCTACCTTTAACTGAGGGGAAATGAATGGAGTTGGAATTAGAAGACTTGGGCTACTTATCTTTTCTATACTTAGACAGGCGCCTGGCTGGTTTAGCTCAGTGGATTGAGCGTCGGCCTGCGAGCTAAGTGTCGCTGGTTCGATCTTCCAGTCAGGGTACATCAGAGAAGGAAAACTCTGACTCCAAAAAAACCTCCTCTGCCTTGCGGCATACCTCTTCAGGGGAAAGGCTAAGGGAGTAAACCCCGACAGAAAATCCGGAGCCGGAGTCCCTAAGGCGGTTTGACGTTGTAGTCAACACCGGCAACTCCTGCGGCGCACCTGAACCCAAGCTGTATCGACTCCGTCTTTCCCTTGGACCCTTCAGCTGCGAAGAGAGGGGGGGTCTGCTGCATGGGCAACAGCAGACCCTCCATATTACCCTGCCCAGGCTCTGTAGCTTCAGCGTCATCACAAGATGTCGATTCAACACGGGAGGAGACAGATACCATGTCACTCCCGAGTCGGACTGCACAGCCATTCTCGGCGGTGCAGATAGACTCTTAAGAAGCTACACCATCGTCTCTCGAGACGGACGGCTGCCGACGACGACGACGACATTTTCCTCTAGAACTTTTATGATGGTACAGCTTATATTTAAGTCTTTTATCCATCTCGAGTTCACTCTGGTGTATGATGTAAGTTGGTGCTCTAGTTTCATTTTTTGCATGCACATGTCCAGTTCTCCCAGCACCATTTTTTGAAGAGGCTATTTTTATTCCATTTTATGCTCCTGAACCCTTTGTCAAATATTAATTGACCATAGGGACCTGGATTTATTTCTGGGTTTTCTGTTCTGTTCTTTTGACCTATATTTCTGTTTTTATGCCAGTACCAGACTGTTTTGATTACTGTGGCCTTGTAATACAGTTTGAAATTAGGTATTGTGATTCCTCCTACTTTGTTCTTCTGTCTCAAGATTGCTGAGGCTATCTGGGGTCATTTTTGGTTGTGTATAAATTTTTGAAATATTTGTCCTAGGTCTGTAAAATATGCCATTAAACCTATAAATTGCTTTGGGTAGTATGGACATTTTAATGATGTCAATTCTTCCCCTCCATTAATATGGTACAAGCTTGCATTTTCTTGTATCTTTCTCAATTTCTTTCTTCAGTGTTCTCTAGTTTTATGAGGACAGATCTTTAACATCCTTGTTTGTTTATTCCTAGGTACTTTATTTTTCTTGTTGCTATAATTGGGATTTTTTTCTAGTTTCTATCTCTGATATTTCATTGTTGATGTACAAAAATGCCTTCAATTTCTGGATATTGACTTTTTTCCTGCTATATTGTCAAATTTACTTATTAGGTCGAGTTGCTTTTTCATGGAGTCTATAGGGTTTTCTATGTACACTACCATAGAAATATGCAAATAATAACAGTTTTAGTTTCTCTTTTCCAATTTGGGTTCCATTTATTTCTTTTTCTTGTCTGATTACTGTGGCTAGAACTTCTAAAGCTATGTTGAATAGAAGTGGAGAGAGTGGACACCCTTGTCTTGTTCCTGATATTAGGGGGAAAGTTTTAGTTTTTTCCCATTGAGTATGATGCTGGCTATAGGTTTCTCATATGTGACCTTTATTATGTTGAGGTATGCTCCCTCTATTTTCACTTTGCTGAGCATTTTAATCCTAAATAGGTGCTTTAATTGATCAAATGAGTTTTCAGCATTTATTGATATGATTATATTTTTTGTCTTTCATTTTGTTTATGTGACATATTACATTTATTGATTTGTGAATATTAGACCATCTTTGCATCTCTGGGATGAATCCCACTGGATCACAGTGTATAATTCTTTTAATGTATTGCTGGCTATTATTTGCCAATATTTTGTTGAAAATTTTTGCATCTATATTCATCAGAGATATTGGCCTGTAGTTTTCTTTCTTTCTTGTGTCTTGACTGGTTTGGGGATTAGGATAATACTGCCCTCATAAAAAAAAGTTTAGGAGTCTTTCTTCTTTTTGGATTTTTTGGAATAGTTTGAAAAGTATAGGAGTGATATCTTCCCTGAATGTTTGGTAAAATTTGCACGTGTAGCCACCCAGTAAAGGGCGTTTGCTGCCTTTGCTGTGTCCCACAGGTTTTGGGCTATTGTGTGTTCATTTTCATTTGTTTCCAGAAACTTTTTGATTTCTTCATTGATATCATCGTTAACCCATTCATTATTTAATAGCATGTTATTCAGTCTCCAAAAATTTGAATTTTTTTGAGTTTTTTTTCCTTGAGGTTGGTTTCCAATTTCAAGCCACTGTGACCTGAGAAGATACTTGATATAATTTCAATATTTTAAATTTGTTGAGGCTTGTTTTGCATCCTACCATGTGGTCTATCTTTAAAGATATTCTATGTGCTTTTGAAAAGAATGTATATTTTGCTTTGGGGGGAGTAAAATGTTCTGTATATACCAACTAAGTCCATTTGATCTAGAGTGTTGTTCAGTGCCACAAAATCCTTGGTGTTTCTTTGCTTGGAACATCTGTCCATTGTTGATAATGGGGTGTTAAAATCTTCTGCTACAAGTGTGTTGCTGTCAATATCCTTCCTTACATCCTCCAAGATTTTTCATATATTTTTGGGTGTTCCTATGTTCAGTGCATATACATTTATAAGGATTATATCTTCTTGATGGATTGTTCCCTTAAGTATTATGAAATGTCCTTCTATGTGTCTTTTTGTGGCCTTTGTTTGAAATCTATTTTGTCATATAAGTATTGTTAACCCAGTCTTTTTTAAATGTCCATTTGCTTGAAATACTTTTTTACATCCTTTCACTTTCAATCTATGTAGATCTTTCATCATGAGGTAGGTCACTTGTAGTCAACATATATGTGGGTCATGTTTTCTTTTTTTTTTTCATCAAAACTAAAAACTTTTATGTTTCAAAGTACACTATCATGACAGTGAAAACTCAGTCCACAGAATAGGAGAAAATATTTGTAAATCACATCTCTGATAATGGTTTAGTACCCAGAGTATACTTTAAAAACTCTTCCTACTTAACAATAAAGGGACAAATAACGCAATTTAAAAATGGGCAAAAGATCTGAATAGAGATTTCCCCAAAGAAGACATGCAAATAACCAAGCAGCTCATGAAAAGATGTTCAGTATGACTAGTCATTAGGGGAAAGCAAATTAAAACCACAATGAGATACCAGACACACTTATTAGAATGGCTACAATGAACAAGTCTGATTGCTTCAAGAATTCCTGTTGGCAGGAAAATGGAGCTGCAGGAGCTTTCATGTATGTCTGATGAGAATATAAAATAGCACAAGCATTGGGGAAAACAGTTTGGCAGTTTCTTTGTTTTTGTTTATTTATTTATTTATTTTAGATTCAGTTGCTGATAGTTGTGAGTTTGTTGTCATTTTAGTGTTCATAGTTTTGATCTTCTTTTTCTTAAGTAAGTCCCTTTGACATTTCATATAATAATGGCTTGGTGGTGATGAACTCTTTTAGCTTTACCTTGTCTGGGAACCACTTCATCAGCCCTTTCATTCCAAATGATAGCCTTGCTGGACAGAGCAATCTTGGTTGCAGGTTGTCTTTCATCCCATTGAATACTGCTTGCCAGTCCCTTCCAGCCTGCAAAGTGTCCTCTGAGAAATCAGTTGATAGTCCTATAGGCAACCCCCTGTAGGCAACTCTCCGACTCTCTCTTGCTGCCTCCAGGACTCTCTCTTTATCTTTCACTTTTGGCATCTCAATCATGATGTGTCCTGGTGTGGTCCCCTCTGGGTCCAGCTCACCTGGAACCCTTTGTGTTTCCTGGACCTGTATGTCCATCTCCTTCGCAAGATTTGAGAAGTTTTCCTCCTTTTTTTCAATTCTTGCTTCTTCATTCTGCACTAATTGACTATATTTTTAAATATCTTTTATTTATATATATATATATTTTTTTATATATTTGTTTTTAGAGAGAGAAAAAGAGAAACATCAATGTGTGGTTGCCTCTCACGTGCCCCCAACTGGGGACCTGGTGTGCAACCTAGTCATGTGCCCTGACTGGGAATCAAGCCAGTGACACTTGGTTCGCAGGCCAACACTCAATCCACTGGGCCACAGCAGCCAGGGCTGCACTGGTTGACTGTTTTTTCTTCCTTATGTTCCAAATCATTAATTTGAACCCCGGTTTCCTTCCCTTCACCACTGGTTTTTTGTGGATTTTCCTTCGTTTCACTTAGCATAGCCTTCACTTCTTCTCTTATGCACTTGCCATACTCAAGCATATCTGTCAAGCCTGTGAGCATCTTTATCACCATGTTTTGAATTCTGTGTCTGTTAGGTTGGCTATCTCCTCATTGCTTAGTTCTCCCACTGGAACCTTAGTCCATTCCCCCTTTTGGGCCATACTTCTCTGTCCCCTCATTCTGACAGGCTCCTGTGTTTGTTTGCCTCCACATCCCAGGTAGAGCTGTCATTCCTGTTACATTGTAAGGAGTGAAACCTTAGGGATTCATCAGCACAGGGTGACCTGTTTCACCACGTTGTGGCGCTGTATGTAGGGGAGGGGTCCGAGAGGGAACAGTGTCACCTGCCCATCACTCGTCCCTTTTCCAGGCACCTCTCCCATTTCTGCACCGGCCTGCCACCCCTCTAGCTGCTTCTCTGGCCGTCGTTCCCAGAGTGGGTGGATCTGCAGATGTTCTAGGACAATGGGGCCCTTTAAACAAGCAGACTCTGCTAAGACTGGCAGTTTCTGCCTCCACCCCAACCCCCACTGGTCTGCACAGTGAGAAGCAATGAGGCTTGATTTTCCCTGGTGCTAGAACCGTGAGCTGTGAGGTTGGATGAAGAGCTGGGAATGCTCCCCAAGTGTCCCTACTGACTTTTTAAAACGTGTGATTGCACTTTCTGCCCTCCTGATGCTGCTGCCACCACACCGCGTCCTGACCACCCCAGCTCTGCCCCTCCTACCTGTCTGAATGAGTGTTTCTTCTTTCTATCTTTGTTTGCTGGACTTCCATGAAGTTTGATTTTCTGGAACTTCTGGTTGTCTCTAGTTTTGAGGTAGTTGTATTCCTTCTTAGTTGTGGAGGGAGATGGACTATGTCAGTTGAGGTCTCCATCTTGGCCAGAAGTCAGGGTCATGTTTTCTTATCCATTCAGCTATCCTATGTCTTTTGATTGGTGCATTTAATCCATTTACATTTAAGGTTATTATTGATAGGTACTTATTCATTGTCATTTTTTCCCTTTTTTATCTCTCTCTCTCTCTCTCTCTCTCATCTTCTTAAAGCAGTTCCTTTAGCATCTCTTGCAATGCTAGTTTGGTGGAGATGTATTATTTTAGCCTTCTTTTGTCTGGGAAACTCCTTATTTCACCTTCCATTTTGAATGAGAGCCTTGCTGGGTAGAGTAGTCTTGGTTGTAGGCTTTTGTTTTTCATTGCTTAGAATATTTTTTGCCATTCCTTTCTGGCTTGTAGTGCTTCTGTTGAGAAATATGCTGATAGCCTTATTGGGGCTCCCCTGTATATTATTAGCTGTTTCTCTCTTACTGACTTTAGGATTCTCTCTTTCCCTTTGAATGTTGCCATTTTCAATATGATGTGTCTTGGAGCAGGCCTGTTTTGGTTCATTTTCATTGGGATCCTCTGTGCTTTCTGGACTTGCAAGACTTTTTCTCTCTCACCATAATTGGGAAGTTTTCTGTCATTATTTTTTCAAACAAGTTTTCTATCCCTTGATCCTCTTCTTATTCTTCTGGTAACTCTATGATATGGATATTATTGTTTCATGTTGTCCTGCTGCTGTCTTAAACCCTCTTCATTCTTTTTCAGTCTTTTTTTCATTTTGTTGCACTGTCTGGGATTCTTTTTCTGCGTTATCCTCCAGGTGACTATCCAATCTTCTGTTCCTTCTAGCTTGCCTTTGATTCATTCTACTGTGTTCTTCAATTCAGAAATCGTATTATTCATTTCCTCCTGGCTCTTATTGATAGTTTCTGTGTCCTTTTTTTTCTCCTTATTTTCTTTCTTTTTAAATGTATTTTATTGATTATATTGTTACAATAGTTCTAACTTTCTCCCCTTTACTCCCCTCCACCCAGCATCTCCCTCCCCCAGCAATCCCCCCCCCAAGTCCATACTCATGGTTCGTATATACAAGCTTTCCCACTTCACCCTTTCATATATTCTTCTTCTTCTTCTCTCTCTCTCTTTTTTTAATAAATATGTGATTAATTATTTTAACAATAAAAAATAACTATCCCTCCCTCTCAGATATTAAGACCCTTTGTAATCTTCAAAAGGACAATGGGCGAAGGTCTCAAGCTCCTCTAGCTGCTTCAAGCTGGACATGGTCATCGTCCTACCTACCCTTGGGTCCAGAAATCCCTATTAATAGTGGGGGTGTGGAGGAGAGGGTGGCCTTCCCACATTGGGAAGGATCGTGCAGACTCCAGGTCAGTTGGCTGTCCCCAGACAATGGCGTGCTTGGTTTAACAGGCTGGCATCCTTGTTGTGTTCTGGGGGCAACAGATTTGGCAAAATGGGTTAAAAGACATCATTTAGTCCATACCTACTAGATGACAAAAGGCAGGGATTAATTTTTAAATGTTCCACATTAGGGGAAAAAAAGAAAAAAAGGGCTTCTTTGTAGGAAGGTGTGCTAGGCACCTCTCACCTGTCCAAAACCCTTTTGCCCATTATACTTAGTTTGGGCTGAGGAAAATAGTTTAGGTTTCCCCCCTCCCAGACCTCTGGGTCCTTTCTTTCCAAGCCATTAAGATAGGAAAGAGAAACCAGTTTTAAAGTGAAGCCCACAGACCACCTCATTCTTCACCAACCCAGCCATTTAGTTCAGCCAAACCGTTGAGTCTCAGGAGGTAGCGCTGCAGAGAGGATTAAGTGAGGCTTATACCTACAGACAATCACTCAGGTAATGCAATCATAGGCTTATGCCCTTTGAAAACAGAAAACACATGTTAATTTATGTAACATAACCCACATACAAGTCTCTAAATCTGTAGGACTGTCTTATCGGAAAGACATCCAGTTGCAAGGCATTTGACATTCTTCTTGCCTGTAAATTAAACATCTTTGATAATGCCACAGACATAGTTTAACTTTCAAATGAAAACAAATTTTAAATGAAAAGAAACTTTAAAAACGGTTAACTGCACTACTTTATAGTCTACCACTGGACATTGTGATCTTCCTTGAATCATGATTTTTCTCCCTAAGATTACCCTCCTTGTCATTTAAGGGACTGCATTTAGTCCATTTTTAATTTATCCTGTTCATTTGCATAAACACAACAAGAGCAGCAAATGATCACTTATGATCTTTAGTTCTGTTTTGCTGGAACTTACCCAGGGAACATTTAGGGTGACCCTCAGTCTGCTTTTCAGGGCACAGAAGCTGGGCCACATACCTGGTATTCATCCTTGCCTGTACGCACCTGTCCTTTCCAAGTCTTTCTGGTTTTTCATTGTACCTTAAGGTCCCTTCTAGCCATCTTTCAGGAAAACAACCTTCGTTCCTTCCCTGGAAACATTGCTGTGGACCGCACAACAAACCATGGTACCAGGCCTTTTATCTCGCGGGCTTTTATTACCTTTGAAACTTATTTCCAGTTCCTCAGGGCTTTTTGGTAACAACCTGAGCCCAAGCATGTCTCCTTTAGGCTTGACATTCCAGTCAAAGACTTGGTCAAAAAAGAGGAAAAAAAAGGAACCTCTATCAACAACTGGTCTTATTAGTTTTATGCAAAGAAACTTATGTCATTACTTACTTGTTTAGAATGCCAAACTCTGGGGGGATCAGATAGAGAGAAAAATATACAACGTGAAGGAAAATCTTTGTCCTAATATTCACTAAACTGGCATTTCCATTCTTCATATTTTCATTTTTCCCCCACTAAAAATTTTTTTTGTTTGTTTTTCCATTACAGTTGTCTCACTTTTTTCCCCCTCTTGCTTTCCTGCACCCTGCCCCTCCCTTCCCCCACATTCAGTCCCCACTCAGTTGCCCATGTCCGTGCGTCATTTATGCATGTTCTTTGACTTGACCCTTCCCCTTTCTGTGTCCTTTTTAATGCTGGTGTAGTTCTCAGTAAGTTTCTTGTAGCTTTCCTGGAGTTCTTGTAGTTTCTCTGAGTTTGCTGAGCTCATTGAGCTTCCTTATAACCATTATTTTGAATTCCATATCTGATAGTTTGCTTGCCTCAATTTGATCTATCACTTTTGGGAATTCTTTCTTTCCTTTTTATAGGGAATTGTTTCTTTGTTGCCCCATTTTATGTGACTCTTCTTGTTTGTTTCTGCTTCTTAGACTGATCTGCTTTGACTACTTGCCTTTGTGATGTGATCTTCTGTGGGATTCAGTGGTGCAGACTCTTTGATACCCTGAACTTGATGCTCTTGGGATGCCCTTTATGCCATTTATTTGGGATGTCTAATTGTATTTTTGCTTTCGTTATTGTTGTGTTGCTCTTTGGTGGGTCCTTCCCTTCAGCTAGCTGAGAGTCTCGCCACCCACCATATCTTGTAAATTGTTGTTGAGCAGCTGCTAAAACAAAACCACCAACCCAGGAAAGAAACTCAAACCCACAAAGATAACCCTCACCCTCAATCACAGTATCAACTGAAAATGAGCCAATATTAATAAGGATGTAATGAGATTAAGACTGTTATAAGAAAGGAATAACAAATAAGAGTTGGCTAACTGTAAGAAAAATGATTTTTGAGAGGAGAGAGGAAGGAGCATTAATAGTAGTGAGTAGGGACAAGGAAATGAGAAAAAGAAAGTAAAATTTACATTGTATATAAAAAAGGGAGGGAAGAAGGCACAACGAAGTAAGAGAAGGGAAGCATATAGTATTAGGTCTAAACAGAAGTTATAAAATATATATAGTGTTTGAGAGAACAAAGACACACAAAAATAAGGAAGATGAATAGGAAGAAAAAAATAGGAACCAAATTAGAGAAAAGGTTTCACCACAACACTATCAACAACCTATGAGCTAAGATTAATATAAGTGGGTTGGGAGGAAGAGGTAAAAAAGAAAGAAAGAGAAGTGATTTTGAGAGGGTAGAGGGAGAAGAAATCCTGAGTGAGGAATGAAAGCCATGCTAAGCCAGGGAAATTTTCAAATTTAAAATGAAATAAGGAAAAGACTGGAGGAAGGTACAAATGGAGTAGGAGAAGGGGACAATAATATTTGAGATTCAGCGGTGTGGCTGAACTAAGTGGATGGAATACAACAAGGATGCCAGCCTGTTAAACCAAACACACCATTTTCTGGGGACAGCCAGCTGACCTGGAGTCTGCAAAATCCTTCCCCATGAGGGAAGGCCAACGTTCCCTCCACACCCCCACTCTTACTAGGGATTTCTGGACCGAAGGGTTGGTAAGAAGACGACCATGCCCAGCTTGAAGCATCTAAAGGAGCACAAGACCTTTGCCCATTGTCCTATAATGTGTCAAGTCTGAGAATGGGGGAATTGTTATTTTTTTATTGTTATAAAAATTAATTAATTAATCATTAAAAATAAAGAGAATAATATGGGAAAGGGTGAAGCTGGAGAGCTTGTATGCATGACCTATGGACATGAACTGGGGGGGTGGGGGTGGAATTGCTGCGGGAGGAGGGTACTGGGCAGAGGGGAGCAAAGGGGAAAAATTGAAACTATTGTAACAATATAATCGATAAAATATACTTTAAAAATAGATTTGAGATTTGAAATACCAAAATAGTGAAGATTTATGAATAAAGTTGCAGAAATGCCACAACTACCACCATATCACACTCAATGGGCACAGATTGATCAAGGAAAAATGGTTTTGAGAGTATGGAGAGGTGAGAAATAATAAGAATGCAGATTGGAAATGAGTCACAGCAAGAGAGAAGATAGTATTTAAAACAAAAATAAGAAGAGAAACTCAGATAGTAAAATAGAATGAGAAAAGGGAGGAGGCAAATATGAGATATGAAATAAACTATTATAAAGACTACTTAGAATGCACAAACTAGCAGGACAAGAAATAACTTGAAAAAATATGCAGAAGACAAATTAACTCCCTTAGATCACAATGGAATTCATCTCTTTGGTATCTGTTTTTATCACTCTCTTCACTTTCTGGATTTGCCCCTGGTGACATCAGATCATGTTCCAGTCTGGATGTAGGCAGTCTGTTTGAGATTACCAGTGTTCTACTGTCTGTGGCTATGTCTTCTGGTTTTCCCTCTAGTCAATTTATAATTTGCAGTTAGGCTTAAGCACCATGGGGCGGGGCTATTGCTTTCCCTCCAGCTGATGCCACTTGGAGGGGAGTGGTCGGCTTAAAAGATTTCTCCCACAGCACCAAGGATGAGTCAGCACTGGGGTCCTATCTGCTGCTTGCCCAGCACCTTCTCCTTGACATCACACCACCACATCAAACTCTCCCCAGGTGTCTCTACTCTACTCCACCCTCCCTCCACCAGAGCCCAGGGCAAGTGAGTGTGAATGCAATCCTATGCAACTTCCCCTCATGAATCTCCCTGTGTCTCCAGCTGTTCTTCCTAGGTTGGCAAAAAACAAAACATTAAAATGCTGTTTTATACTTCTCCCAACCAGACGTATTTGGTTCACTCTTTTTTCTGCCAGCAGGCCCGGTTTGGGATCTACACCCAACTCCTCTTGGGAGCACCCTCAGGGCACTGAAACATCTCTCTGCACCCTCAGCTGCTGCGCATGGGAGCCCAGCCAGCACTCTTGCATCTCCTCCACCATCCACACCAGACACATTATGAAGCAGCCTCCTCTGTTTGTCTGCAGCTACAAGGCTTCTCTCCAGCCAGTGTCCAGTTGGTCATCCTGATGATTTCTGCACAATTAAGCTGTAATTCCAGATTGAGCTTGTGAGGAGGTTAGTGTAGCCTCCACTCAATCCTCTGTCATCTTGACTCCTCCCCTTTGTCCATCTTTTCAAAAAAAATTAAACCCTGCTACCTACAAGGAGTTTCCAAAATGGAAGCTCATGATTTTTCCATAAACTAATATAATGTGTCCATCTTTGGTAAGAGCTTCCTGAGAAGTGATTAGGTGTACCTGTTACAACTCACCTGCAACAGAGGTGAGTGTCAATAATTTTATCACTTCAACATGAGCAGAACCAACTGTGATGGGGCAGAATCCTTATGTGAGCTGAGCTTGCTTGTGTTAAACTCTGCATTTGATATCTGCACTCTCCTCTGTTGGTGTCACCTGCCTCTTCTGTGATGTACTCAGGCCTTTGAATTTCACAGCCAAGGAAAGATCACTTAACCAGGTGGAGGAAGATGGGGGATTTTAAAGCAGATCTGACTGTTAAACCCAAACCCTTTCCACCACTGCAGGTGGCATCCCCTTATAGAGGGAAACTCCAAGCTGGCAAAAGCTTAGAGGCAGCAAGAACATGGCTTGTTGGGAACAACTAGAGTCAGATGTGGGTAAGCAGACATGTGCACAAGAGAAAGATGCTAAAAATAGAACCAAAAAGAAAAGAGGCTGGTGAGGAAGCAAATTGTGAAAGCTCTCTTATATTCTCAGGAGTTTGAACTCTAGCTTGTACACACTATTAAGCTTTAATGTTCTTGCCTAACATTTATCCTCCAGATATGACTCAGTTTTTTTTTTAGAAAGTACTAGCTAATAATATAAACATAAGCATTTTAACAGGGCCACAGTATCCAAAATAGTAACCCCAATGGTGAAGAATCTAAGCACGGTGGATATTCTACATTCTTTCACCTTCTTATATTCTATAACTTTCAATAAACTACCCAATCACCCTTCTCCTTTGTAAGGATAGTTCTTACAGAATTGCTGGTACTTCACCCATTCTTCATCTTCTTTTTTCTTTTTTAATGCCTATAGTGATGATTTATAATGGCCACTCAACTAGCCCACACTCAGTGGGTTTGGTACCTGTCTATGCAACTATTCTCCATACACTCCTGTTGCCAGCTAAGATGGTATTTCACCTTCTAATTCACTATGGAGATAGAGGATAGATTCTCATATTTGCTTCAGAACCAGCAGTCATAGTCTATCTTTTCTGGATTCTTTGTCTAAATATCTCCCACTCTCATTCAGCCGTATTCGCACAGACAAAGTTTGATTGACTTTTGTGAATTTTTTTTCTCACTGCCTTCTTTTAGTTTAAATTCTCATCATCATGCATGTAGACACTAAAAGAGCCTCTTAACTTCTGTCTCTGTCTCAAAACTCTCCTGTCTTCAATTCACACCTGACACTGCAACCAAGTTATCATTCTACAACACAGATATGGTTCACTCAACTCAAAGACCCTTCAGAGATCTCTTGCTGCCTGCAGAAAACATTTAATGCCTTTATACTGGCTTTGAAAGCCCTTTTTCTAATTGACTCACCTTTCCAATCCTATAACCCCCTCATTGCTCCCACACTTCAGAAAGAAAACACCAAGCACAAGAGCTTTTCTATGTCTTTCCTCACATTGTTCCTGTGGTCTGGCAGGCCCTATACAACATTCTTTCTGTTATAATACTTTTCTTTTGAGACCCAGTTCACATGATGCACGCTCTATGAAGCTCTCTCTGAGCCTTGGTGCTAACAGCTCCCTCCTCCAGACTCCTGGTACACTTGATATGATCTCTGTGCTCATGCCTGTGTGCTCCACAACACTGAGCTCCCTAAGGGCTCTTTCACAGTCTTTTTGATCTTGACCTTTTTGGGGGTCCCTGTAAAGCCTGGCACAGTGCCTGATGGACAAAGCTCCATAATTTCCAAATGGAATTCTACTTCTTTGGGGGAAGGGAATAGAGTCATTCAGGGTCCCTCACACCACAGCATTCAGATTACCATATTCCAATACTGGGCACAAGGCTGGCCCTCAGACCAGACTATCAACTATTTTCTAAGAAAGTTAACACTATTTCTTCAGTATTTCCTGTAGATTAAAAAAAAGTATATTACCTTCTGTAAGAAGTTTTGAATTGTTCTGCTTCCCATCCTCAGGTAAAGCTAGAAATATATTGAGAGAAAAGTAAATGAACTCAATTTTAAGTAGTTAAGTGAAGGGAAACCCACTATTTCTCACAAAAACTCATGTACAAATTGATAGACAATCAGTTAACCATATTAAATTACATTAAATGCCTAGCAAAACAAATTAAAGTTATTTCATCATTTAATGGAGTAATATGTTAATATTTGAAAATTACATTCATAAGCTTTTAATCAGTGGCTTCCCATTCGTGAAACACCTTGGTTTGTACTTGACTACTATTTTATATGAGGTAATCCTGCTTCCATAGCTTCCCTAGCCATAGTGGATTGGCCCATCGTGGGCACCTCACATGAGCTGGGCTGATTACAGTCTTTTCTCCACTCCCACCCCTGATTAAAATGTTTGGTCCTGTGGTGGGCATCTAATGCAA